>NW_026712249.1:16286448-16886448 GCF_030504385.1 Musca domestica
ACATTCTTTGAAGGTCCTAGAAAATCCTCTTAAGTGCTTCCAATCATATACACTTAGAAGGCTTTCTAGTCACAAAAAACTCTTAGAAGGACTTCTGGTCCTAGAAGACTCTTAGAAGAAGACTAGAAGACTCCTAGAAGACTCATAGAGGATGACCTTCTTGAGAGTCTTCTTGGACCCCAAGACCCATACTATGTTTCTGGTTCTAAAAGATAGGTCTGCTTGTCTGGTCCAAGAAGACACTAAGAAGATACGTATGGAAGATACGTATGAGATTTTCTGGTCATGGAAGACCCTTAGAAGGTCATTTGGTTCTAGAAGAGACCCTTGGTTCTAGAAAAGACCCTTGGTTCAAGAAGATACCCTTGGAATGTCTTTTGATTTTAGAATATCCTTAGCAAGTGTTCTGGCCATAAAAGACCCTTAAAAGGACCTGCGGTATCCGAAGACTCTTAGAAGGTCTTATTTCCCCAGATTTCAAGAAGTTTTCTGGTCCCAGAAGACACCTAGAAGGACTTTTAAATATAGAAGACCCTTTAGAAGGTCTTCTTATCCTAGATGACCCATTGGTCTTCTGGTCCTAGAAAACCCTGATGAGGTCTTCTGATCCCAGAAGGTTTGTGTGAAGTCTTCTTGTCATGGAAGATCCTTAGAATGTCTTCTACTAATAGAAGATCTTTAGATTATCTTCTGGTTCTAGAAGACCCTTAGAAGGTGCTCAAAATATATTTGGGTCCTAGAAACCCCTAAGAAAGTCTTCTGATCAAGAATACCCTTCAGGTCCTAGAAGATTCTGTGTTTCGCGAAAACCCTTAGAGGGTCTTCTTTTCCCAGAAGACCCTTACTAGGTTTTCTGGATCCAGAAGAAGTTTTGACAATAGACCCTTAAAGGCCTTCTTGTCCTTGGAGACCCTTATGAGGTCTTCTGAGACAGAAGACCCTAAGAAGGTTTTCTGGGCCTAGAAGACCCTTAAAAGGGCTTTGGGTCCTAGAAGACCCTTAAATGGTCTTTTGGTCATAGAAGACCCATAGAAAATCTTCATTTCTCAGAAGATCCCAGTCAGGTCTTCCAATCCTAGAAGACCCTTACTAAGTTTTCTGCTTCTAGAAGATACCTAGAAGGCCTGTTGACCATAGAATACCCTTAGAAGGACTTTTGACAATAGAGACCCTTAGAAGGATGACCCCAGATGACCCTTTAATGGCCTTCTTGTCCCCGAAGACTCTTCGAAGATCTTCTGGTTCTAGAAGACCCCATGAAGGTCTTCTGGTCCTAGAGAATCCAAATAAGGTATTGTGATACTAGAACCCCCTAAGAAGCTTTTCTGGTCTCGGAAGACCCTTAAAAGGTTTTCTGGTCATGAATGACCCTTAAATGATCTCCTGGTTATAGTAGACCCTTAGATGGTATTTAGTTCCGAGTAGACCCTTAAAAACTCTTCTGGTCTTAGAAGATCCATAGAAGCTCTTCTGGCCTGAAAAGATCCCTAGAAGGATTTTTGGCCCTAGAAGACTTCTAGAGCATCTTCTAGCTAAGAAAGTCCTAGAAGGACTTCCATGCATTTCATTTACACTTGTCCCACAAATCTGTACACCCCATTTCCAACATCTAAAGCCTTTTGTCGTAAACTCAATTCAAACACATACCACTCATCACTGGTTGGGCCATCATAAGGGTGTGTTGTTCTTCTTCGACTTTCAAGGAGCCTTTCAACACTTCTGACTGGAGGTGTGCCATGCAGCCAAACATCTCTGCACCCAGTAGCTAGCCAACATGCTTTGCCCTGTTAGCACGTGCCACCGTTTTCCCAAGTATGTGTGCAGCATTCGATGTCAGCGAGAAATTGTTTAGTGGCATGCAATGCGCTCCTTCTACAGTCAACCTGGGAACCATTAACCAAAAGAAAACAATTGATGCTGGCATGTCGAAGAGATTTTGAACACATGTTGTGGCACATCCGTCTGTCTAGCTGTCTGACATTCAAACTGTTTGCATTCCTCCTACCCCTCTCCTGTTTGTTGTTTTTGTTGTGTTTATCTGGAATCCATTAGAATTCGTTTATAATTATGTATTTACCATTTGGAACAATAAATCTGCGCCCCTTTCTTTTGTTTTATTTCCTTTGTTTACATTCAGTCGGAATTTGATAAGGGGGCTTCTTTTAAGGGGGTAATTAGGGGATTGGTAAATGTTCGAGTTATGTGGGAGCAGGGGGAGAAGAGTCATTAGGGATAACTTATTAATAAAAAGGATTTTTATTTCAAGCTTTCAATAGCTCAAGGGCAGGGATACAAGTCAAACTTTCATTGCCAAGAGGAAGGTTCAGGCAATTAAATTCAAGCGGAGTTAGAAGACATTTCCGTGAAGGGGAGTGAGCGGAGTTAGAAGACTTCTATCAATCTAAAAATTTCCAAAGAAAATTTATATAAGAATGAAGCCTGTTAATGACGATGCAAAAGAGAATGCGATCCAAAAACACCACTCGAAATCGATTTCTTGTCAAATTTCGAATTTTTTGAGTTAAATCAAATATTTGAAAAATATTTTGAAGAGACTCATAATTCTAAAATTTAATTAAAATCCAGAAATTTCACCTGTCCCTAACATAAACATAAAAAACTAACTAATCTCATAAATCCTTCTTCTCTTTTTCATTCCAGCTAAAACACCATCTTTCGACAAGGATCGTGACTATATAGGTTTTGCCACGCTGCCGGAACAGGTCCATCGTAAATCGGTAAAGCGTGGTTTTGAATTTACCCTCATGGTTGTAGGAGAGTCGGGTTTGGGCAAATCGACCCTGATCAATAGTCTCTTCTTGGGTGATATGTACAAGAATCGGGTTATACCACCCGTCGAGGAACGCATTGAGAAGACGACACGCATCGAAAAGAAAACCATGGACATCGAGGAGAGAGGGGTACGTTTGCGGCTAACGGTAGTAGATACACCCGGTTTTGGCGATTCGGTGAATTGTGAAGACAGCTGGAGGGTGTGCACGGCCTACATCGATGAACAGGTAAGGAAAAAGTAACAGCTTCAAATGTTGTCGAGAGAGAAAAGAATTCGATAGAGAAAAAAAGTCCTCATTAATTGAGGAGAGAGTCGTCAGTAACTGAGGAGAGAGTCGTCAGTAACTGAGGAGAGAGTCGTCAGTAACTGAGGAGAGAGTCGTCAGTAACTGAGGAGAGAGTACTCAGTAACTGAGGAGAGAGTCCTCAGTAACTGAGGAGAGAATCTTCAGTAACTGAGAAGAGAGTCATCAGTAACTGAGGAGAGAGTCCTCAGTGACTGAGGAGAGAGTCCTCAGTGACTGAGGAGAGAGTCCTCAGTAACTGAGAAGAGAGTCCTCAGTAACTGAGAAGAGAGTCCTCAGAGACAGCGGAGAGAGTCCTCAGAGACTGCGGAGAGAGTCCTCAGTAACTGAGGAGAGAGTCCTCAGAGACTGAGGGAAGAGTCCTCAGTAGCTGAGGAGTGTGTCCTCAATAGCTGAATAGTGTGTCCTCAGTAGCTGAGGAGTGTGTCCTCAGTAGCTGTGGAGTGTGTCCTCAGTAGCTGAGGAGAGTGTCCTCAGTAGCTGAGGAGAGTGTCCTCAGTAGCTGAGGAGAGTGTCCTCAGTAGCTGAGGAGAGTATCCTCAGTAGCGGAGGAGAGTGTCCTCAGTAGCTGAAGAGTATGTGTCCTCAGTAGCTGAGAAGTGTGTCCTCAGTAGCTGAGGAGTGTGTCCTCAGTAGCTGAGGAGCGTGTCCTGAGTAGCTGAGGAGAGTGTCCTGAGTAGCTGAGGAGAGTGTCCTCAGTAGTGGAGGAGTGTGTCCTCAGTAGCGGAGGAGAGTGTCCTCAGTAGCGGAGGAGAGTGTCCTCAGTAGCGGAGGAGAGTGTCCTCAGTAGCTGAAGAGTATGTCCTCAGTAGCTGAGGAGTGTGTCCTCAGTAGCTGAAGAGTATGTCCTCAGTAGCTGAGGAGTGTGTCCTCAGTAATACACCCAGGTAACTGAAAGGAGAGTCCTCAGAGACTTATAAGGGTCTTCTATCCATAGAAGACCCTTCAAGGGTCGTCTATCCATAGAAGACTCTTCAAGGGTCGTCTATCCATAGAAGACCCTTTAAGTGTCGTCTATCCATAGAAAACCCTTCAAGGGTCGTCTATCCATAGAAGACCCTTCAAGGCTCGTCTACCCATAGAAGACCCTTCAAGGCTCGTCTATCCATAGATGACCCTTTAAGGCTCGTCTATCCATAGAAGACCCTTCAAGGCTCGTCTATCCATAGAAGACCCTTCAAGGGTCGTCTATCCATAGAAGACCCTTCTCAGGGTCGCCTATCCTTAGAAGACCCTTTGAGGGTAGTCCATCCATAGAAGTCCATTCGAGGGTAGTCCATCCATAGAAGACCCTTTTGAGGGTCGTCTATCCATAAAAGCCCCTTTTGAGGGTCCTCTATCCATAAAAGACCCTTTTGAGGGTCCTCTATCCATAAACCTTTAAGTGTCGTCTATCAATAGGGGGTTTTCGTCAATATAAGACCCTTTAAGGGTCCATTGCCTATGATCTTTCCTTTAATAATTTTATCCATATATTTTTTCTCCTTCCAGTTCCGTCAATATTTCACCGATGAAAGTGGTTTGAATCGACGCAACATTCAGGATAATCGGGTCCATTGCTGTTTATATTTTGTACCTCCATGGGGTCATAGGTAAGTTTCAATCTCACCGTTCTAAAAATACAATATCATTTTAATAATTCCCTTCAACCTTCCCCAGTTTACGTCAAATGGATTTGGATCTGCTGCGACGCTTGCATCGCAAAGTCAACATTGTGCTGGTCATTGGCAAAGCCGATTGTTTAACCAAAACCGAGGTACGCAATCTAAAGGAACGGATACTGCGCGATCTCGAAGATAATCACATACAGCTGTATCAGTTTCCCGAATGCGATTCCGATGAGGATGAAGATTTCAAGCAGCAAGATCGGGAGCTGAAGGCTTCCATCCCCTTTGCGGTGGTCGGCAGTAATGTCATCTTGGACATTGCGGGCAAAAAGGTACGCGGCCGCCAATATCCCTGGGGTGTGGTCAACGTTGAGGATCCGGAACATAGTGATTTCATCAAGCTACGCACCTTCCTCATCTCCACGCATATGCAAGACTTAAAAGACACCACCCAAGATGTCCACTATGAGAATTTCCGGGCTCAATGTATTTCGCAGATATCGCAACATGCCCTGCGTGAACGGGGTAAATTGAAGCGTGATTCGATTAGTTCAACAAATGGTTTTGAAGCTGCCATCACGGAAACGGATCGTCTGCTGCTGCAAAAGGACGAGGAGATTCGTCGCATGCAGGATATGCTGACACAGATGCAGGAGAAACTGAAACAGACGCATCTCATGGAGATGAAAAAGAACGACAGTGTCATAGATGTTTAGAAATGTAGTCTTGTTGTACAGCCGAAACGGAGTAGTGTGGCCAAGGTGGCGCTCGGTGGCTATAATAGCTGCTATCGGGTTACTTCGTTTCTTTGATCGAAGGCGAAGGAAGATGAGGAGGAGGAGAAGGAGTTACATCACATCTGAGTGAAAGGAAGTGTTAGCATTTCGGAAAAGGAGAGGAGTTTAACCGTGAAATGCACAACAAAATTAAATATTTTTCAGTGAATTTTTGATTACAACAAAAAAACAAGCAACAACAACAAAAAGCACCAAACAACAGCAACAATTAGTAGTTTCATGGCAAAACAACGATTAATGATTTCCTGTATGTTTTTTTATAAAAACCCCAAAAATCGCAAAAACAAAAGTATAACAAATAGAAATGTTAATTAAGGTAGGAAATTTGTTGGTAGAGACCGAAGAGATGAAATCAAAGATGGTATTTTGAGGGAGATGTCCTTTAAATTAGGATTTTGTTTTCTAAAGTAAAGGGCCTCTGAGAGGCAAGAATTCCTATAACCATTTCCAAAAATAGATAATCATTGAACAAAAGAATAAGAAATAGAAATTTGAAGGCTAGTTCCCACATCGTGTTAGAGTCATATGTAAAGTCGGTCTTTATTCACATTTTATAATTAACATTTTTGTAGAAGACCTCTTGAGGGTCTTCTATTCATTGAAGACTCTTGAAAGATCTTCTATCCCTAGAGGACGCTTTGAGGTTCTTCTATCCATAGAAGACCACTCGAGGATCTTGTATCCATAGAAGACGCCTTGAGGCTCTTCTATCCAAAGAGGGGCTTCTAAGCATTAGGACACTTTATGAGTCCTCTATCCTATAAGACGCTTTGATGTTGTTTTATACATAAAATACCTCTTGAGGCTCTTTTATCCATAAAAGACTTCTTGAGGTTCTTCTATCCATAGAGAACCTCTTGAATGTCTTCCATCCATAGAGGAGCTTCTGTCCATAGAAGAGCGCCATAGAAGTCCCTTTGAGGCTCATCCATCCTTAGACGACCCTTCGAGGGTCATCTATCCATTGAAGGGTCGTCTATCCATTGAAGGGTCGTCTCTCCATTGAAGGGTCGTCTCTCCATTGAAGGGTCATCTATTCATTGAAGGGTCGTCTCTCCATTGAAGGGTCGTCTCTCCATTGAAGGGTCGTCTATCCATTGAAGGGTTATCTATCCATTGAAGGGTCATCTATCCATTGAAGGGTTATCTATCCATTGAAGGGTCATCTATCCATTGAAGGGTCGTCTATGCATTGAAGGGTCATATATCCTTTGAAGGGTCGTCTATCCATTACAGGGTCGTCTATCCTTTGAAGGGTCATCTATCCTTTGAAGAGTCGTCTATCCTTTGAAGGGTCGTCTATCCTTTGAAGGGTCGTCTACCCATTACAGGGTCGTCTATGCATTAAGGGTCATCTATTCATTGAAGGGTCGTCTCTCCATTGAAGGGTCGTCTCTCCATTGAAGGGTCGTCTATCCATTGAAGGGTTATCTATCCATTGAAGGGTCATCTATCCATTGAAGGGTTATCTATCCATTGAAGGGTCATCTATCCATTGAAGGGTCGTCTATCCATTGAAGGGTCATATATCCTTTGAAGGGTCGTCTATCCATTACAGGGTCGTCTATCCTTTGAAGGGTCATCTATCCTTTGAAGAGTCGTCTATCCTTTGAAGGGTCGTCTATCCTTTGAAGGGTCGTCTACCCATTACAGGGTCGTCTATGCATTGAAGGGTCATCTATTCATTGAAGGGTCGTCTATCCATTGAAGGGTCGTCTATCCATTGAAGGGTCGTCCATCCATTGAAGGGTCATCTATCCATTGAAGGGTCGTCTATCCATTGAAGGGTCGTCTATCCATTGAGAGGTCGTCTATCCATAGAAGACCCTTTGAGGGTGGTCCATGCTAAGAAGACCCTTCGAAGATCTTCTATCCTTAGAAGACCATTTAAGGATCGTCCATCCTTAGAAGACTCTTTAAGAATTTTAAAATTTAAACGAAATTCTATGCGTATATGATGTACAATACTATATAATATTCCATATTATATAGTATATATTATATAGTATATATTATATTATTATATTATTGTGTGAAGCGCCTTAAAGTATGTAACAAAAATGCTTAACATGAATGTCGACAAAAGTAGATTTACATTTGACTCTTAAATTAACATTAAGGTGGGATATTGGGTAAAAGATATGGAGTCGAAAAAGATATTTCCAGGTAGAACAAATTTGAAGTTGTAATATCTAAAACCAAGTAAAATATAACAAAATAAAATAAGTAAATATGGCGTTAAGATAGGCTAGGCCACAATTTATATATCCTTCATTGAAAAAAAAAGAATTAAATCAAATCAAATATCTCAAATTATTGTCTAGGCCATTTGTCAGAACCAGTAAAAATACTAGAAATTTGTCCATTAGTTTTAAAAATTCGGTTAGGATCTTCAAAACCCTACCTTGGGCAATTTTTGCAAGTGTTGATAATGACCCATTCAATGAAGATCACTTGAGCAACTTTTATCCATTGAAGACCTCTTCAGGCTCTTATATCCGGCGGATGACATTATTGAGGCTAGGACCTTTAAGATATCGAAAATCGGGAAATATCGTTATATTAATAAAATCCGTAAATATATGAAAACATTTTTGCGAGAAGAATTTTTAGTTGGTGGTAATCCGGAATATCAAATTACATCTGAATCAGATGAAAATTAAGACAAAAGTGCTTAAAATACAGAAAATCACTAGGGTACCTTAAAATGCAAGCTTAACCTAATACCTACATTAAACAGAAACCGAAAAGTTTAAGCTTGTTAAGGTTATAGAAAATCAGAGGACAAATACAGGGCCGAAACGTTTTTACGAAGAGGAACTACACCTAATTAAAGCAGGAAATGCAACGAAAATAGGGAGGTAGAATAGCATAGGGTTTATGCATAAACTCGGACCGCTTCAAACAATTTTCAATACTGATAAGTCTAGACACAAATTCATATATATATATATTCATTCCATGGAGGAGGGTATAAAAATGAAAAAGAGGACTAGTCACTCCTTTTTTTCTTTGCTTCCAAACTTCTGACATTAAATCAAGTGGCGTAGGAATAGGTTTCATGCTTCGGAAATTTGCTATATTTAAATTTGGGGCATAGTTCAATGCCGGCTGTTTAAGAAATACTTTAGACTTCTAAATTGGGTTTATTATTTTGATAGACTACTGGTTGCAGCAATTGAATCCAACAATGTTGAAATTCAGAAAAAAAAACTGAATTTAAATTCAGAAAAAAAACTGAATTGAAATTAAAAAAAAAAATTGAAATTTAGAAAAAAAAACTGAATTGAAATTCAGAAAAAATACTTTTAAGACTTTGGGATTCTGCATATTTCAACTTTTTTCTATATTTATTAAAATCAAATCAATATTTTTGTCATTGACCCAACCAACCGAGATGGTTTCAAAAGGCATTTCTGGCTATGTCAGTGCTGCTCTATGATAAAGTGTAAGGAAACCCCAAATCTCCCGATTTTCTCTGATAGGTTTACCTCTTGTGATGTAGATACCATCATTCATGTCTTTTTTGGCGTGGTTTAGTCTAAACCAAATCAACTTTCCTGTAAGATTTAAAAAAGATAAGTATATGGGTGTGGATAAATGATATAAGGTTCCTTTTGACATAATTCCGAAAAGGTAATTTTCAAATCTCTGTCAAATCTTCCTTGATTTCATCTCTTTACCAAACGACAAACAACATTTTATTAATGGAAACAAAGTAATTTTTAAAAATTAAAAAAAAAACAACAATTTTTTAATGCAAAACAGAAAGTAATGCAAAAAAATAAAACAAAAAAATATTTATAAATAGATATCAGAAAAAAATTAACAAATAACAATTAAAAAAATCCTTCCCCACCATCATTTTCGAATTATATATAAAACAAAATACTAAAAAACCACAAAATTCGACATAAAATTAAAACAAAACAAAATATACCTTCAAACATTTAACCAAGACTATAAGGAAAATTTTCAAATTATAAAGAAATCATTTTTAAAAAAAGTCAATCTTACAACAATAAATGAAGAAACACTTAAGGAAACACACACACAGATACAATTAAAAAAAAACAAAAATACAGGACACATGGCAACAACCACAACAAAATCGTTTCAAAAAAAGATGTGACAAAACCAAAAAAGAAGAAAAGAACAAAGCTTGTTATACTTTAACCATGGATGAATAAAAAGTATTTAAACAGAAAATATTTAATATCAAAATAGCAATAGTATTGAGAAAAAACAAACTAGCCCAGATGACAAAACAAAATCAACAATAGAACAACAAACAAACAATATAACAATTATGAAAATTAAAAAGAAAACAATTCCATCAATCATTACAAAGAGTTAAAGGAGGTTATACACCGCCAATTTACTAAAAAATAAAAAAAAGTAAAGAAAAAATACCAAAGTAAAACAAATATGTTTCAAACACCTTAGCATCACATACATATAATACACACACATTCACACACATATACAGGGTGAGATAAAAAAAAAACTGCAACAAAGTCAAAGGTCATAATTTTTACATTTTTTGGAATGAAAGCAAAAAATGTCGGAAATTTTAGAAAAAGTTTAGATTTGTTCGAATTGGTCACCTTTGCTACGAAAGCAAAAAATGTCGGAAATAGCATCAAATTTTAAAATAAGTTTAGATTTGTTCGAATTGGTCACCTTTGGCACGAATTATGGCCTACAACGGCCAATGAAACATCGCACGCTGCCCGAATGTTGCTCTGCGGTATTTTGGCCCATTCCCGGAGAAGCGCTTACTTGAGGTGTTCGACACTTTGGTATTTTTTTGTGCCAACCTTGCTTTCCAAAATACTCCAGATACAATAGTCCAACGGATTGGTATCCGGAGATTTTGGTGGCCATTATGGGCTGGAAAATGAAGCAGGGAACCTCATTTGGAACCATTCTTGGGTGGCGCGTGCTGAGCTGAGTGCGATTTTTCTGAGTCCTGTTGGAATGTCCAAGGTTTGCGGCTAGAATGTTTGCATGCCCAAGGCTTTAGTACACCCTCCAGAATTTTTTTGCGACAATCTTCGCCATTTATTCAGATGCCACGGTCGATTATAACGAGCGGAGAGCGACCATCGGCTATTATGGCGGCCCACACCATCACCATGGCCGTCGCTTGAGTTCTGGTGGCCAACCGAAGGTGCACATTTTCAGCTGACCTCTTTGGCAAGTAAACACGATCATTTTGCTTGTTTACAGATTGCTGGACAACGAATGTTTTCTCATCGGAGCGGAGAAAACCAAATTCGGCAGTTCACCACTTTCGGCCAAGCGAAGCAATTCTTTAGCTCTTTTGAGCCTATTTTCTTTCTGTTGCGGTGTAAGTTCTTGCACTTTTTGGAATTTCAATGGCTTTACCCCGAGCTCAGTTTTCAATGTTCGCTGCAGGGAACATTGCGGTATGTTCAGCTCACAAGCCATTTTTCGGCCACTGCGACGTGCGTTTCGATCGCTGTCGAATCGTTTCTTTACTTTTCAAACCATTTTTGCTGATGTTGCTGTTTTCTTCCGTCCACTTCCTTGACGTAGGGCTACGCTATCAGTATCACGGTAACGACCGATTTACATTTAAATGCTGGAGTGCTCTAACGATAGCCACTTGTGGTTTTCCAGGCAAATATAAAGAAATCACACTATCACGCTTGAATTCCAACGCGAATAACTTTTTTTCTGGAAAATTCTCACCAAAATGCTTTTTTACGCTTGAAAACAAGCTATCGGACAAGTGGCTTAGAAATGATGGCAGTCTGAAGTTGGTTGCAGTTTTTTCATCTCAACCTGTATATAAAGCCAAACACTACTACACACACACACATACGAACGTCAACTATTAAAATACTACAACTACTATTCAATCAAGCATTTCCTTTTTCGAATCCTTCCCAAGAATATATTTTTTTCACCAACTTCCTTAGGCTTATTTGTTTCTGTTTTCCTTTTTTTATTTTGGAGTCTTCTCAATTGGAAACACCACCACTTAGTTAATCTAAATATTTATAATGGAAATTAACATTTACATCACAATATATACATACACATATGTAGAAGCATATGTATACTACAACAAAATGTATTTGAATTTCTTTTGTATGATATATTAAGTGTATTAATATCATTAGTCTTAAGTTAATTAATATTGAAGAATAATTTTTTATATATACATATGTGAATTTAGTATTCTATTCTGGTCTTCTTTTTTTATAAAAACACAAAATAAACAACACCAAGAACAACAAAAATCTATAAAACAGTCGAATATGGTAAGCAAAGAGTTGTAATGTCATATACATAAAAAGAATATCAAATATAAAATTTCGATATCATCGTCATCATCCTATTCGACTGCAATTTCTGTTATTATCGCTCATATCTTAATATGTATTATTTTTAATTATTTTATATTGAATATTTTTTCTATCTTCCTATATATAAATATATTTCCTTGTTTTGTTTTATTTACTTAATTTATTTTTGAAATAAAAATTAAAAATTACAAAAAATAAATACATATTTTTTATTATAGTAATCTAAGGTTATATTGAAGAACAACAACCAAACAAGTGGAAACAAAAACGACAACAACAACAAAAACGCTCATAAATAAATAAATAAATTATTAACTTTCAATTATAAGAACCAAGTGTTTTCTTTGGAAGGGAAATTATTCTCTCTCGTGGAAATTATTTATGGATCAACGCCTAGATGAAACGACTGAATATAGAACCGGGCAATTTTGCATGAGGGTCAGTCTTGGATATTCATACTTAAAAAAAAGTACTAAAAAGTACTAAAGTACTAAAATGTACAAAAAATTGAATACTTTGGATTGGACAAACGGAATGAGGTATAATTTTATAATTTGAAAAAAGAGTAACTGATGTAGTGCAGGATAGATGTACCAAAGGGATTTTGGAAATTCGAGCTTTAAGGTAACGAAAAGTTACAACATAGTACTAAAGTTGTCAAATGGCAATATGTGAAAAAGGTTACGTAAAGTACTACAAATTGAATAATTTGTGTTGGAAAGGTAGAATTCAAAAAATTGAAAGGGAGTGCAGGATAGATGTACCCGGGGGTTTTTGGTAATTCGAACATTAAGGTTATAAAAAGTACTAAAATGGTACGAAACTTTTAAATTGTGTAATTTGTTATTGTGTACGGATAGAGCTAAAAACATGAAATTTGGTATAAGAATCAAGGTGGGAAGGTAAGTTTGATATATGAAGGTGGTTTTAGAAATGTGTACTAAATGTACGAACTTTACAAAATTTAGAAAAAATTTGTTTAGAGTGAACGAAATAAGCTGGAATTACAATTTGGTATTGGGTGAATAGATAGTGCTTGAAATCTGAAACTTGGTAATAGCGTCGCCGCTCATGTGTGATAGTGTGATTTTTTATATTTGGTCGGAAAACCACAAGTGGCTAACGTTAGAGCACACCAGCATTTAAATGTAAATATATCTTTTGGGTCTCGTACCATCGCTCGTTACCGTGATACTGGTAGATGGTAGCGTAGACCGACGTCAAGGAAGTTGGCGGAAGAAAACAGCAAAATCAGCAGAAATGGTTCAAAAAATAAAGAAAGTGGCCGAAAAATGGCTGGTGTGCTGAACATATCGCAATATTCCATTCGGCAAATATTGAAAAATGAGCTGGGGATAAAGCCATTGAAATTCCAACAAGTACAAGAACTTACACCGCAAGAGACAGAAAATAGACTCAAAAGAGCTAAAGAGTTACTTCGCTTGGCCGAATTAGGTGAACTGCCGAATTTGGATTTCTCCAATGAGAAAATATTCGTTGTCCAGCTGTTTGTAAACAAACGAAATGATCGTGTTTACTTTCCAAAGAGGTCAGCTGAAAATGTGCATCTTCGGTTGGCCACCAGAAGTCAAGCGCCGGCTATGATGATGGTGTGGGCCGCAATAACAGCCGATGGTCGCTCTCCGCTCGTATTAATCGACCGTGGCATCAGAATAAATGCTGAATATTATCGCGAAAATATTCTGGATAGTTTATTAAAGCCTTGGGCACACAAACATCTTGGCCGCTGACCTTGGACATTCCAACAGGACTCAGCACTCCTGCTGTCGCACTCAGCAAGCGCCACCAAGGAATGGTTACAAAATTAGGTTCCTCCCTTCATTTCCAGCGCACAATGGCCACCAATATCTCCGGCTACCAATCCGTTGGACTATTGTGTCTGGAATATTTTGGAAAGCAAGGTTGGCACTAAAAAATACCAAAGTGTCGATCACCTCAAGCAAGCGATTCGCCGGGAATGGGCCAAAATACTGCAGTGCAACATTAGGCAGCGTGTGACAGTTTCATTGGCTGTTTGAAGGCCATAATTCGTGCCAAAGGTGACCAATTCGAACAAATCTAAACTTATTCTAAAATTTTATGCTATTTCCGACATTTAAAAAAATGTTAAAAATTTTTTTGACTTTGTTGCAGTTTTTTTTCTCATCTTGTATGGAGACGTTGAAATAGTTTTGGACAGAATAATTGGATGTGGGTCTATTGTATAATGGTTTTACTTCTCGCTAAATACAAAATGAATGATTTTAAGGCTTTTTTGAACATCTTTCTCTAATTTTTTCCGAAAAAGGTAAAACTTGAATAATATATAAAATCTTAACAATCTGAAAGTTTAACATGATGAATGAAGTTTTGTTTAAAAAAATGTCAAACTGAACAAATTGTGCATTTTTAGTACTAAAAAAGGCCTCACACAAACTTTTGTAACGAATCTAAAATTTTAAGATGTACTTTTCCCTGAGGTGCTTCCTCCTTTTGCTAGTACTATATAACAAAATTCAATGAAATAAAAAATTCAGTACTCACCAGCAATAATTGCAATAATTCACTGGAATCTTGCTTTCGGTGATGTTGATTGTTGAAGTTTCTTGAATTGGCTTGTTTGTTTCAATTGGTTTTATTATTTCATTTCATTTCTATTAATTCACTAAATTATTTGAGCTAAATTAAGCACTATTTGATTTGGAGATATTTACAGTATTAGTAATGGGCCTTATTATATTAGTTTTGTTAGATTTCTAAAAGGAAATTAAATCATATTAAATAAAATACCATAGCCATTTTTATAAAAAATCTCACCTTAGATTTTACCCTTTGGAATATTTTCAATATAATTTTTAAGCCATTGCTGAATTTGGGCCGGCCCAAATTGTGATGATGGACTTTCGGACTCTAATATTTGATTTATTTTTCATTAATACGCTAAATTATTTAAGCTTAATTATACACTAATCGTAAACTTGGAAGTAGAAATATTTACAGGGTTATTAATGAGCATCATTATATATTTTATATAGTATTTCTGAAAAAAAAAATTAAATTCAATTAAAAATGTACGCGTCATTTTAGAAAAAAACTTACTTTGAGATTTTAGTCTCTGGAATATTTTTCAATATAACCGTCCAGCCCTTTTAATGGTCACAGCTTGTGGTATTTGAGCTAAATTAAACACCCACTTTGGTCTTTGATGTAGAAATATTACCAGAGTTAGTAATGGGCCACATTAAACTTGTTTTATAAGATTTCTGAAAAAATACTATATCGCATTAAAAATATTCCCCTATTTTTGTATAAAGAACCTCACCTTAGCTTTTAATCTTTGGAATATTTTTCAATATAATCTTCAAGCCATTGTTGAAAATGGGCAACATATTCATCCACCACCGTTACAAAGGGCACAGCCCCAAATTGTGGTGGTGGATTTTCGCCGGTCCCAAATATATGGCCCATCGAATGTTCACATAAGATAATCGATGACAGAACATCAATGGGCAAAACTTCATGACGTAAACATAGTTTGGCAAAGGATTCCGAGAATTGTTTTAAAATGATGAGACCCTGTTTGGTAAGACAATCTAAATTAAGGGATAAAAAATACATTAATAAATAACTGTAAAGATTGTATTTAAATATTTAAATACCCGGTCTTGCTGTACGTGTGGCTACAAAATATTTCTGTAATAAAGCCGATGCTTCTGGTGTATGATCGACATTACGCTGTGAGATATTCACCACAAAATCAGTCATATCCTTTGGACTTATCGATAAATGATCTATTGTTGATTCGAATACACGAACCGAGGCTTGCTCTAAGGTGTAATTTATCAGGGTTTCGTGATTGTCATCGGCCACGTATATGGGTATGCCGAATATTCTGAAATGAAATATAGAAGTTAAAAGACAGGATGAGAAAATAATCAAATAGAAGGCATTTAAAACACGGGGTTCATTGGCTTAGAGCAAAATTTATAGTGGGGACATTTATGTAGTTCTTGTTCCGATCTTATATGACCTTTGCTTCTTATGTCTCATTTAAATTTAAAATTCTCATTTACTTCAAAATATTTCGATGAATGTTGTTCTTCTACACTTACTTCATAAATTTATTAAACATCTGTTGATCCTTGGAGTTAAATGCAAATAAACGCCAATGAGCCCATACAGCTGCCTGCAAGGGATATTGATGGCTACTATTGTTGATTGTCACCGTAGATGATTCAATATCTTTGTAAAGCTTTTCAGCTCTCAACAACTTCAGACGTGACCAATCACCAACATAATAGATGCCACCTTGAGCTAAAATTAATGGATCAGCTTCAATCCATTGATGATTACGATAACCATTACTCGAAGGGGGTTTTGTATCTTCTGTTGGGCCAATAAAACGTGTGGCCATTTGTCCCACCGTTGTCATCAGATAATTGGTCATATACGTATCATTGCCAATTGCTATAATGGGTATGGGTGGTATATCGGGATTTAACTATAAAATTGGGAAATATATTAATATTTAAAATTTGTTTATGAAAACATATGCCCTACCCCAATGGAAGCCAAACTAAGAAGTAAACCCATTTTCAGCGTAACAAAACAATCCATGGGCACTCGGTCTTGACACAGCTGGGCACTCAAGGCATAAATAAATGCAAAATCCGAATACTGTTCCTTGATGACATCATACAACTGTTTGACTGAGACGGGCATCATTGTGGCATCTGCTGTTGAATTATTAATTCTCAAACGTGATGATAAGAATGAGGAAGTGGCTTTACTGGAATCTGTTTTGGTTGCTGATTCCATCCTGGATACATTGTGATGTGGTGTTTTTTCTGGACTCTTTGTTTTCTCTTTGCTCAAATTTGACTTGGTTAGCTGATTTGATTTATTATTTATTGTTTCATTTCCTTGTCGATTTGAGGTTGTTTGGTTTTCAGGAGCATTAATCAAGTTTTGTGGAATTGTTGGTTCTGGACTACTCTGCACTGAACTTGTTTTACTGTAGTTTAATTGCAGATAGTCCATCGGATGTTTACTTTCAGTTTGCGTTGGTATCAGAGGCTTAAGCTGAGGCGCTGGACATGATGGTACCAACTTTTCAGTTACACTGGGCCGCACGGAGTTTAGCTCGAGCTGGGTTTGACACTGAAAATGAATAACAAGATTTAATTAAAAAAATTAAAAATAGATTGATAGATGGCAAGTGAATAGGCATATATAAAGTGGGAGGGATGAATAAATAAAGCTTTAGAATAAAAATTATTGAAAAAGGATTTAATCCTCCGCGATGTCAGTATGAAGCTTGACAGTATAATCAGATAAATGCCGAGCAAAATTTTAGATGCGAATTATGTTTTTCAATCATCGATACAGGTTCTCAAATATTTTACTATACTTAAATATTTTTTTGAATAAAAATCCAAAGATTACTCTTCCTGAAAGTGAGTTTAGCATTCATGGAATTGGTTCAAATTTAGAAGATAGAAACGGTTTTTCACTACTGTATCAGAACTCAATCTAGAACCAGCTCCATTAAATTTTGCTGGGATACTGTTGAACGTCATTGTTGGACTCACCTGTCGTTCTCTTTTGTTTGCATATGCCCGCTCCAAGGCATTTAGTTGGTCGAAATCAATGTCATCGAAAACATCCATTTCATTATCATCGAAATTTATTACATCTGGAAGTTTTGAATTCTCTTTAGTTCTCTTACTCGGCACATCATATGGTTTCTTGAAAATATCAAAACTTGGGGGCTCAGCAAAATTAAAATCTTCAGGTGGTTTTTCAATATCATAATCAATTTTCTCATGGGTTGAAAATTCCAAAGGGCCCTTTGTTGTCTTTGGATTTGTCTTAGGTTTTTGTGAAAAAGTTAATGGTTCTATTTCTTTACGACATGTGGATGCTTCCACTGTTTTATTGCTTTGAACATTTACATCTCCTTTTGATGATCGATTCGAATTGTTTTCAATTGGTTCATTGTGTCCTTGAGAACTTATCGCTTGATTTGTACAAAATGTTTTCTCTTGCAATTCAACTTCATGCAGAATATCCATTAGTTCAGAATCCTCTAGGGTTATGTGATCTATTTCTGGGGATGTGATAATAACGGAATCCATTGTTTCATGATTTCTATTATTTGGGGTTTGGAATACATTTTCATTAAGACTTCTTTTAGGAGACTTTGGCGGTGGTACTTCAGTGATAAGTTGTTCTAAATCTAAATTCTGTATTTCTTGAGTATTCAAAATATCCGATGATAATTGATTTTCTATATCATCATCATCTGGAGGTTGTGGTGCCACATTAAATACTTCAGATTCCAAAACAGTTTGATTTTTGGGACTTATTGGAATTTCTTTGACCGAGCCCGAAGATAATGACCAGGTTTGGGAATATAAGGGATTATTATGATTATGGCCTTGATTGAATATGGACAGATCAAATTGGGAATTAAGTTGTGAATCACGTAGTGGTTGATTATTAAAATGTAATATGCTACAATCCACATCATTTTCTTGCCCAATTTCATCGGCGGATGATTGACATGAAAATGCCGACACACCAAAACTTTGCTGCAGAATTCCACCTCCAGCTGTGGCCTTACATGAAAATGATTCTATTTGTGAGTTATTACTCAGCTGCATTTGTGTTGGTTGCAATGGGGTTTCGGGTGGACTATCAATATTGAGTAGAGCATTCATTTGTGATGCGGAAATATCCCGCAATGATGCAAAATCTGTACTTATATTGTTGTTAGGTTCCATGCTTGAAACTCTTGCGACTGTTCGGAGTAATTATAATAACCAGTTATAATGTAGCGATTTCCAAGTAAAAGAGGTATATCGTGTACGTGATCTGGAACGTGTACGGTAAGGGCACGAAATGTTTGATTTAATTTCCGAGGTGTTTCAACACTTGCGGCCGGTAGTATGCGTATCAAACAATATTCTTGAGTGTGTCGTAGCTTGGAATATTCACTCATGGGACGATTGCAATTGGTACACAAGGGTGCTGGAGAGGTAAAAAATATATAATATTAAATATTTTTGGAACATATATCAGTAAGCTTACCCTCGGCTGCATTTGATTTAACCTTGTTGCTAGTACAACCCGATGAGCAATACCAAACAGATTGGATTCTGTAAAGAATCAAAGAAAAAATGAATACACTTCCTAAACTCCCATAATAGGAGTAATGTAATATTCAAAACCTAAAACCAAACTAAGCTCGAACAAAATTCCTATGAATGAACAGTTCCTTTACATTAAGAAAAAATCTTCTTCAAACTTACATTATTTTCTCCGATTCCGTTTTGGCCGACAGTATACCAATCAGCAAAGACAATCCCGTACGATAGATATTCAAATATGGCTCAAAGCACAAATCCGGTTGCAGTGGTAACCCCAAAAATCTTAGCAGCACATGTACTTGATCGATATCAATAAACTTCAGACTTGATTCCACATCACCACTTCGAGTAACAAAATCCCTGATTATTTCTCGAACAATGCCAAAAACACAATACTTGACGGCATTATAAAATTCCACCGGTTCCTCAATGCACAGATGCAAAATATCCAATGGATGGCCAAAGAAATCCGAATAGACAAACGTCAGACGAACAATTATGGCATCCAGTGCATCCTCGGGACGTTTTGATCGACGATATGTATTGAGAAAATTCTGGGTGGTCTCTTCTATGGTCTTGAGTAGTTTGTTGTTACGTACGAAATTTTCAATTTGTTTTTGATCGCGAAAACTAGGAAAAAGTGGATTTTTATTTGTTCAAAAGTGGGTGGAGAGCAACTTTTTTTACTTACGATTGACTTGTATATGGATTGATTGTGCTTGTTTGATTTTGTCCACTTGTTGCTACAGTGCTATTTGGAATTGATGCTGCTATCGTTGATATCGTTCGGTTATTTTGGGCCATTTGATATAAAGTTATATGAATGTCCTCCTTTTTCTATATTTTCACTTAATTTGTTTTATTTTTCAATCAGAAATCTCTTAAATTAAGTTTCACAAAATTGATCCAATTGCCATTATTTGGGCGCGTAGTTAGGGATCGTAAGGGCGATTTTTGACTCAAAGACAAACCAAAGCGCTATATTGTTTGTTTGGAATCACCCTGCTAGTGTGCTCTTGTCTCATTGGCAGTTATTATGACAGCATTGCCAGTGAGAATAAGTCTCAACGCAAAGTATTTGTGTTTTTTTTTGTAACAATAAATAAAAAGCCAAATTTTCTTTTCTGTTAACAAAATGCCAAAAGTGTACAATTTCAACAAATTTATTAAAAACAATAAATATTAAAAAACACATAAGTCAATTTGCCAATGTTTCTCATTTCGAGAGAGAGAATGTGTTGACTCAGTCAGAGCGTTAGAGTATATCATCAAAAGGAAGATAATAAAAAGCGCGCCAATTTGCCTTTATTGAAGCTAAGAGACCGAAAAAAATAAAAAATAATGTCTACAGGGAATAAAAGCTTCTCATGGAATAACAAAGCGCCAATTTGGCTATCTTGGAGATAAAGGACGTAAAAATATTAAACGGTGTCCTTTACGGAATAAAAATATCCCCATGAAATGTGAAAAATTCAATATTTTAGTGTTGTGAAAGTGGAAGTGATTTTGGTGAACTAGTACTGGAAAATTACGTGAACGGTAAGTGGAAATGCAAATATTTTTGGAAAAATTCCAATTATTTTGTACACTTCCTAGATGAGATCTTATAGTAGATCTTAAGATAGAGATCTTAATAAGGCTTAAGAAGTAGTTATGCAGGAACATTGTTTGCAGGCCTCAGGGTAACTTAGAGTAGTTGAAATTCCAGAGCAATGAAATCCAACGCATTAACTACATACGGAAGAACCTCAAAAATCTAGAGGGAGCGTTTCGATGTCATAAGAGATAGCCGCTAGAAAAAATAACCCTGCAGGCACATCTAAGTGTCATCATGATACAGTAATGTAATGTTACTATAAAGATCAGGCCACAATGATCTGGATATTCTATATGTAGTTTATCTATGTAAGCCTTGTTTATTGGTAAAAGAGCTTATTTTTTCAGCCTGTGTTTCTAGATTACCAGAATCATCAGATATGTAGATCCGCTGTGATTCCCCACAAGAAAACGTCTCCCAAATTATAGATAACACAGCTTAAGGCGATATTTGGCATGTCAGCATTTCCATTTTAAGTACATCAAATGAGGACCTTAGGGATCGTTTGCAACAGCTAAGCTTCTTTCTATTGCAAAATATTAGCGTGAAAAACGCTACAACTAAAACCTCACCAAAAGAACTAATTTATTACTAGTAACACTTAACATAAGAATTATTTTTATACCCTCAGCCATTTGGCCAGAGAGGGTATATATCATCATATTTCGTGCCTCATCGAAATAACCCTAGACCCTAGGTCTCTTTGGGCCAAATCACTTTCAGCACATTTAGAGTCGATCTAGCGATGTCTCTCCGTCCGTCCATCTCTCTTTCTGGCTGGCTGGTCTCCACGATAACTCTCGAAGGGAGTATTCGATTTGATCCAAACTTGGTACATCGTAATATTAATAAGAATAAGAAAATAATATTTGCATTAGTGCCAGCTCAGGTTCGAAAATGGACAATATCGGTCAACTTATTATTCATTATTTCAAGTACCTCCCCCAAAATTTTGAATAAAATGTAAATTTCCGTTGTCTTCAAATTGCATCACAATATTTTTATTAACCCAAGGTCGGGTGTGAAGATGAAATGTATCGAAATACTCCAGAGAGGGTTAATAATTTGAATAATCATAACAGAAATCAAAACATATTCCGATAATCGAACATTGGCTGAGGGTATTTTTGATTTTCTTATATTTTATGTATTTATTTACATATAAAATTAAAAAAATACACTTAGGTATATACATACACAGCGCCTTAAACATGTATAGAAAGTGAAAATGTGTTACAATGGGAAAACTTTAATTTACGAGTTAAACATTTATGGCCTGTTCCTTTATGACGATACGAAAATTAACTCGTAAGTAACACACCCATTCCTTGTATGTTTTACAAATTTCTAGTTTTTATATGTTTAAACAAATGCTACTGAATTTGGTCGTATCGTCACACAGAATCAGGCTCTACGTTATGTGAATTATTATCATCAATTAGTTAAAATAAATTCGTTTGTTTAATTCGAAATATCACTAAATTTGACTCTTGTGCTCGCTTTAGAATATTAAAGACAATGAAAACATTTAAGGATAAATAACTATTTAGTTAAACATTAAAATTCATCAGAATGAGATCCGCAGAAGGAATAGTCTGGAGTTTCAAGTTATCCGTTTCAACCCAATCTCAGAGAGTTTTTATTCTATGAATTAAGAGTGGCAAGTGTTAACTTTTTTCCTTGTGTTTCGGTGATCCCTTTTGCAAAGTGGATGCTCCACATTTTCCACACTCTCTCGGGCATGTGGTACCCTTCTTCTCCAGCAAATTCATTTTTGCTTCAAGAGATTTTACTTTTGTTTCCAGTTGTAAAATGATTTTACGCATATCACGATTCTCTTCTTCCAAACGTTTGAATTTTAAGGCAAAGATACTGTTGTTATTTAATTGAGGTTTTGCATTCGCCACTGTTTCTTCTTGAGGGACAGGAGACTTACTTTCTTCCATGGCATCCATTTTAGCCAATGCATCCTCGATGTCATCTATAAAAAAAATGAAAAAACGAATATGTGATGGAAAGCATTTCGATTCGATAATTTCATCAGAGCATTATTAAATAAAAAACTGCTTATAATCAAAGTTTGCTAAAATATATTCTATTACGATTTTACAAATCGAATCATTTTCCTCTTACCTTCATATAAAACCACTTCGTGGTTTTCGATTTTCCCACAGTTAGATGTTGGTGATTTCTGCTGTACTATGGGATTCTTTGGAGTGGGATTGTTGTTACATTTATCATTTAAATTGTTACTAGAGCCCAAAGTCTCTTTTGATACTTTAATACTATTTTCCGTTTCAATTACAGCTTCCTCATCTCCATCTATGTATTATGAAATATTAGAGGAGTTAAAGAACAGTTCAAATATGGATTGTTTTTACTTACTTTTAGGAAATACCACAACATTCCCGTTGGATGTGTTTTTCTTGAATTTCTTTGCAGGGGTTTTATTTTCCAGTCTCTTGAATTTCAATTCAAATGTATGGTTTTTATTTAATGAAGGTTTTATATTCGCCACTATTTCATCTTTCGGGCAAGGGGCATTATGTTCTTCTACATTATCCACTTCAGCTATGGCATCCTCGACGACAATGGGATCTATAATTTTTCGTATCATTTAACAGCTTTTAAACGCATAATAATTATAAATCCTTACCTGGATAAATGAAAACTTCCTGGCTGTCGATTTTCTCACAATCTGGTGGCGGAGATTTCGGCCGTACCCCCACTATTTTATTATTTGTAGAATATTTGTCCTTATTTTTAATATGGAAATTATTACTAGAGCTTATATTATGTTTTGATACATCTTTGCTGTCCCCTTTATCATTAGGGGAAACTTCCTCCTCAGCATCTACGTATTAGGGGATAATGGAAAAGTTAAAGCATACATATAAAATTGTGTCCATTTACTTACTTTGAGAAAATGTCAGAACAACATTTCCGTTGGATGTATTCTTCTTAAATTTCTTTGGAGGAATTTTATTTTCTAGTGTTCCACAACTGGTATTGGCATCACTGTCGCTATCTTGGTCTATACTTTCTACCATGATGATTGTATGCTCCATTTCAAGTTCATCTAGAAATAAATTAATTTTCCATAAGGTGTTCTGATCTTCAAAGGGTTCAATGGGATCTTATTTATTAGAGGTTTATATTATAAGGGGGCTTTTGAAGGACATTTTAAAATTTAGCGTTTAACAGAGGACGTTAGAAAAGTTGTCTATCTTTAAAGAACATTTTCAAGGTATCTCTACTTTTTGTCTTCTATATATCGAAGACCTCTTAGATTACCAACAGGGCTTCTGTAGATAGATGTTCTTCAAAGAATATAAAGGTTATCTCTTTAAAGAATACCCTATGAAAGTCGCCTGTCTATAGAAGACTTTGGAAGAGTCTTCCAAACACAGAAGGTCGTATTCTCTAGAAGATTTTTTCTATCTACAGAAGTCATTTGGAAAGTCCTTTGAAGGGCTTTCTATAAAGGTTTTAAATCTTTAGAACGCCTTTTGGAAGACATTTATCCATGGAACGTCTTAAAGGGTTTTGAAGAGTTTTTCTAGACAGACGTCCGTTAAAGAGTAGATATAAGAGCCTTTAAAGGTCTTCTTTGCATAGAAGACTACAGAAGACTTTCCAAGAGTCCTCTAACCTCAAAAAACCCTTTAAACGTCTTCTACCTTTAGAAGTTCTTTTAAATGTATTTCATCTACAGAGGACAATATTTCCAAGGTCTTCCATCTATAAAAAGGTATCCTATCTCTAGGTCGCCTTTTTGAAGTATCCTATCTTTTGAAGGTCGACTGGTTTGAAGGTCAACCGTTGAAGCCCCTCTAAATATCAAAGACTCATAAAGGTTTCTTATATCTGGAAGACCTCTAGAATGCCGTCTATCTACGTAAACCCTTTAATGTGTTTTTAAAGGATTCCTGCTAAAAACCCAAATACATACTTCCTGAAAATACCATAACATTCTCCATTTCAAAACTTTTATCGCTGCCTTCAGCTGACACCTCCTTCCCCGAAGTCTCTTCTCGGTCTTCCTCATTTCTCGTGTCATCATCTTTTTCCACTTGAACATCAATACCAGATGTGCTGGTATCTTGGGACTCTTCATCGATGAAATCAACTTCCTCTATGGCATCCTCCATATCGATATCATCTAAATAGATAATGAATTAAATTACTTTTATTGCAAGTATTTAAAAGTTGTTTATAAACCTACCCGCCAATATAACAACCTCCTCCAGAAATTCCATATTTTTATTTGTCTCTTCTGGCATCAACAACGTTGGATAGGCATGTTCCCGTAACTTACGACCGCCTTTAATAAACATATGGGGGGCAAAGTGATTGCCACAAATGAACATACGTTTCTGATCGGGTAGACTGTATTTATTACGCAGCCGTGTCTTCCATGCATCTTTTAGAATGTGCAATGATGTTGTGCTGTAATGGAATTTTTGACCATTCTCACAATTCGGTATGCAGCACATTCTTTTCGAGGGCATTCCTGCAATACTAAAATATTGAGAAATTAGTTTTAAAAGGGTTCCAGGCAATGCTTATTTTTGTATGCTCCATAAATGCCGATGAGTTGACAATCACGCATCGGATCATTCTGGAACAACAATGGGAATGTCCATGTTTAAACAGTTTAAGATATAGACTTTCGAGGATTAGAAAGCGGCATTTGGAATGGAATTTACTTCGTCCCAAACTAAATTCAGGTCAGATACTTAGCTTGTACCCGTCATCTTCAATTCTTCCACATCTGTCAATGCCAACAAATGTTGCCATACCTACTACGTTCTGTGTACGATTGTGTTTGGTTTGGGTTTGTTTACCTTTTATTTCTTTAATTTATTTATTTTAACACCTTATTGTTTAATTTATTTATTTTTTATTTGTTTACAAATAAATACAAAACGGGAAGAATAAGAACAAGGCATAAAAGAAATAAGCGACCAAGATGAGAATCAAAACAAAACGATGAGTAGATATTAGGGTTCTAGAGGTCTATTTTCGACTTGAAAACAGCTGTTTGTTTTTTTTAAAGAAAAATACATGGTAGAAGAATACAGGTAGACGCATCGAGTATGAAAAGCATATTAAATTTGTCATTCCGTTTGCAACATCTTGATTAAAATTATTAGGCGATTTAGGTATTAAATAGACCCCAGAATAAAATTATAAGGCGATTTAGGTATGACATTATTTAATCTAGAGCTTAAAAAAGACTTGTATTGGTCCACTTTTATATATAGCCCGTATGACGGTACCTCCAGATTTTCGGTACTTTGTAGGTTACCACCACAATTTCCAACAATTTCCTTAGTTGAAACTTCACATTTGGGGTTCTTGGGTACAGTCGCAGCAGGTCCATTAATTCGTATAGCCTCCATATAACCTAATTCCTGATTTTCGGTATTTTGAAGGTTTCTGCCAAAGAATTAGCAGAAACTTGATAATTGGTTTTTCCGGTAGGTCTGTTCTCTCCTTGCGAAAAATGTTCGATTGAGGTCCACTAATTAGTACCTACCAATTTATGATATTTTTGAGGTTTCTGCCTCAATTCCCAACCAAATCAGCTGAAACTTGACATTTGGAATTCTTAAAAGATCTGTTCTCTCCTTGCAAAATGTGTGCAAAAATGTTCGATTCAGGTCCACTTACTGGTATAGCCCCCATATATGGTACCTCCCGATTTTTGGTATTTTACCACAATTGCCTACCAAATCAGCTGAAACTTTCCATTGGGGTTTCATGGCAGGTCTGTTCTTTTCTTGCAAAAAAAAAAAAATGTTTGATTCAGGTCCACCCTTTGGTATAGCCCCATATAACGGTACCTCCCGATTTATGGTATTTTGAATTTTTCAGCCACAATTTCCAACCGAATTAGATGATAATATGGGTTATTTTCTATTTCAACTAAAACGGATTATTATTCAAGGTTAACATATTTTACTCTTTTCATTATTTCATGGTACTTTGATGAACACATTTTTTACTTATTCTGCTTTCAAGTTGCTGCTAATGATCACAATAAAATTTACTAATGTTTATTCATTGTGATTGCTCAGTGGCAAACGGTGGGTGTAACATTTGTTTATTATTTGATACACCCTGTATTTATTTTTTCGTCTAGTGGGAGAGAGAACAAGAGAGTTGCCATGCAAAAATCATTCCATAGTATTGCTATACATGTTTCTACTTTGAACTGGCTGCTAATACGGCTTGAAAAAGAGACAACACACCAACAACAATAATTGTAGCGAATGTTTCACATAGTCATTCGATTGTGATTGCTCAGTGGCAAACGGTGGGTGTAACAATTTTTTATTATTTGATACACCCTGTAGTTACTTTTTTCGTCTAGTGTGAGAGAGAACAAGAGAGTTGCCATGCAAAAACCATTCCATAGTATTGCTATACATGTTTCTACTTTGAACTGGCTGCTAATACGGCTTGAAAAAGAGACAACACACCAACAACAATAATTGTAGCGAATGTTTCACATAGTCATTCGATTGTGATTGCTCACTGCCAAACAGTGGGTGTTTACGATTTTACACATTTTTTTATTATACCATACACCCTGTGTTTTTTTCGTTTTCCTTGAGAGCGACATCGAGAGAGTTACCATGCTAAAATCATTGCATTGTATTGTCATAACACTTATATTATCTCTATGCTCTTTCACAGGGAATTATGTCGTGGGAGATTTGTTTGCATTGGACACGATTTTTGTACCCTAAGTCTAAAATAAATAATACGATGCGCTAAATATTAATCAAATGAGATATTTACTTCGTTTCCTTAAGATTTATAAGTTATTTTGGGGACGGCACCACAAGGTGGGTGTATAAGATTATTGGACGTTACACCCTGTGTTTGTTTCTGAGGGAGAACGAGAGAGTTGCCACGCTAAAATCATTACATAGAGTATTGCCACAACACATACATTTACTCCACACTGCTTTACAGGGTATTATGTCGTGGGTCACAATGTTGAAGAAATTCCTATTATTTACACAATTTGATTTTCTTATAAATTATGCATATCCATTTCAACATATTCCTTGCCTTGTTCAATTAGAAAATTTTTCCTTGTCGCCTAACACCGGCGCCAAAATGGCAAACATATCCTGCTGCTAAACCTGTCTTGTCAACAATAAGTGATTGAAGTTCGTTTCTTAAGTCTTTTGTTTTATTTTCAAGCTCTTCAATCATTACCTAATACCTGCCACCTTAGCTATGATTATGCTAATATACCAAACACTGCAGAAAAGGGATCCATGGGCGATTAAAACAAAGCTTAAGATAATAATTTTAATGTCGAACGTGACATTTGCCAGTCTTTTTACTCCTTGGTTGGGGCCATGGCCAATAACTTGTGTTTGCACGCACTGGCATTCCAGCAAAAGGCAATTGGCCATGATTCGGACCTAATGACAATTAGCGAGGCGGATAAATTAGTTAATGTGGCGACACCTTCCTTTTAACTAATGTCAACGAAGTTTTGTCTCTCGGTTTTCTTTGCAGGTTTTTGCATGATTTCCAATTGCGGGGAATGCTGATGGAATATTCAATGACTTGGCGAATGCCGGGGCATACAAAAAAGTGCCAAAGCAAAAAGCTGGCAAATTTTCTCCTTGCCATCGAACTAAAGAAGAAAAAGAAGTGAGAAGCTCCTCCGTGATTGTCATCATGTCTGCCATTGCTTTGAAGACTTTGCAGTTATATTACGGATTTTTTTTGCGTATGGCGTTTTTTATTTGCTTCGTTTTTTTTGGCTGCCACTTTGAAACGCTTCGTTTCGTTTACGCACTGTCAATTGCAGTTAGTCTAACCTCCGTTCCATTTCAATGCCCATGGCAAGTGTGTGCAGCGTTTTTTTGTTTAACATTCATTTGCTGAGGATGTCGCATGTTCGAATATTTTTGTCATTGTCTTATCAGTTTTGTCTTCAATAAGAGCTGTTATGATTTGAAATAAAAAAAATCATAAATAAATTTCAAAACCGTTCGGGCGAATGTTGCCAATTTTTCCCATTCGCCTACCGTTTTTATTTGACATCTCCTAAGGCTAGTTTACTCATCATGTCAGGGTCATATCGAAAGGGATTTTTCTGTAAACATTTATATTTAACATTTTTAGAGCATATTTCAAGGCGCTTCCAAGAATTTTTGAATTAAAAATAAAAGATTTAATATTTTCTAAAACTATATTTTTTATAGACCAGCAAGTGTCCTCAACTTGGTCAGTGAAAAGTCCACCTTAAAAATTCAAATTCTTTTCTCCAGATCATTTTTAGTACTCAATATGCACAATTTGTTCAAACAAAAGTTAAACATTTTCAATTTTTTTATTATAAAAATTGGTCACCGCCATATATACATCCAAAAAACCAACAGTGACCTTAATATCAAATTTCAGGATTCAAGCTCTATCCATTCATTCAACGGCAAATTTAGTACACATTTAGTACATTTCGAAAAATCATAGTACACATTCCCAAATTCACCTCCATCTGTCAAAACCATTTACCAACAGTGGCCCCTATACCAAATTTCAGAATTCCAGCTCTATCCTATGAACTATTCTCAATTCAAAACCGAATCATTCTCTTCACCCTAGACACCCACATCCAATGGCATATGTTGCACTTTTCGTACATTTATAGTACGAATTGGCACATTTTGCACTTTTCATATGTTCATAGTACGAATTTCCAAAACCATCTCTTTCCCTCAATCCCAGGCGTCGACCATGACATCCATATCAAATTCTGGAATTTCAGCTACATCCCTTAACCCAGTGTCAAAATTTAGTACTATTTAGTACTTTTCGTATAATTATAGTACAAAATTTCAGATACCAATAGCGAACCCAATACTTAATGTGGGGATTCCAGCTCTGTATTTTCACCCAATACCAAAATTTGTACCATTTAGTATTTTTCGTACAATTATGGGACTCATTTCCAATCCATCGCCTAACCTCAAACTTAGATAACATCAAGATATATATGGGTGCTATATCCAAACCTGAACCGATCTCGATAAAATTTGGCAAATATATTTCTGAGCTGTATTTGATATATTTCCCCAAATATTGTTGTTACAGAGTGCATATTACGGCTGCGGAGGACAAAAAGAACAAATCGGATGAACAAATATATATGGGAGCTATAGCTATATCTGAACCGATTTCTATAAAATTTGGAATACTTATTTTCAGGCCTAATTTAGATGTATGTGCAAAATTTCATACTAATCGGGCTGTTATTACACGTTTGGTGCACAATAAAAGGCAAATCGGACGAAGATATATATATGGGAGCTATATCTAAATTTTGACGGATTATCTCCAATTTCAATAGGTTTCGTCCTTGGGCCAAACAAATGATCTGTGCAAAATTTCATCTGGATAGGACAATAAATGCAAACTGTAGTTTGTTTACAAAAATGCATGGACATACGGACGGACGGACATGCATAAATCGACTCAGAATGTGATTCTATGCAGATCATCAAAAGGAACTATAGGTCTATCTCGATTTCTTTTGGCTGTTACAAAGAAATGCACAAAAACATAACACCCTGACCACCTTGAGGTATAAGGTGTAAAAATTGTATGGAGCGCCTAAAAGTAGGCTCTAAAAATGCTTAATATAAATGTGAAAAAGGCCCTTTATACATGACTAACAAAATGCATAAACCAGCCTTTGGAATGGGCAAATGAAAACTATAGCCAATGGAAATTTCATGCAAATGCAATATCCCCCCAATACATTTTCTCATCTTCCCATACCAACCTCGTTCTCATTTCTTAATTTTCAAATAAACAAATTTCTATTTTTATACCCTACACCACAAGGTGGTCAGGGTATTATGTCTTCGTGCATTTGTTTGTAACAGGCAAAAGGAAACGAGATAGACCCATAGTTCCTTTTGATGATCTGCATAGAATCACATTCTGAGTCAATTTATGCATGACCGTCCGTCTGTCCGTCAGTCCATGTATTTTTGTAAACAAAGTACAGGTCGCATTTATTGCCCGATCCAGATGAAATTTTGCACAGATCATTTGTTTGGCCCAAGGACGAACCCTGTTGAAATTGGAGATAATCCGTCAAAATTTAGATATAGCTCCCATATATATCTTCGTCCGATTTGCCTTTTATTGTGCACCAAACGTGTAATATCAGCCTGAATTGTATGGAATTTTGCATATACACCCAAATTAGGCCTGAAAATAAGTATGCCAAATTTGATCAAAATCGGTTCAGATATAGCTATAGCTCCCATATATATTGTTCATCCGATTTGTTATTTTTGTCCTCCGCAGCCGTAATATGCACTCTGCAACAACAATATTTGGGGAAATATATCAAATACAGCTCAGAAATACATTTGCTATATTTTATCGAGATCGGTTCAGATTTGGAAATAGCTCCCATATATAACTTCGTCTGATTTACCTTTTATTGTACACCAAACGTCTAATATTTGTCTATATGGGATGGAATTTGGCACTTACGACCGAATTGAGTCAAGAAGCTAGTATGTCAAATTTGGTGAAGATCGGTTCAGATATAGCTATAGCTCCCACATATATTTTTCATCCGATTTGTTGAATTTTCCCTGCATAGCCGTAATATGGACTCCGTAGTAACGATATTCGGGGAAATATGTCCAATACAGCGCAGATTTATCTTTGCCAAATTTTATCGAGATCGGTTCAGATTTGGATATAGCTCCCATATATATCTTTATCCGATTTTAAGTTATTTGTGCGCCAAATGGGCAACACAAGTCCGAATTTAAAAGATACAAATGCTTCGGCATATTTAGTCCTTTGAACTTTAAATTATAATTCTGATCATAGCATGTATGATTGAATTCTCCCATAAAAACTTTTAATTGTTATGCGGAGCTCTACTAAATTAGCAAAGTGGTGTAGGGTATCATAAAGTCGGCCCCATCCCACTTTAAGATTTTCTTTACTGGTTAAAGTTTAGTACCATTTTATAATAATAATATATACATTTTGTAACCTTAAAGTTCTAATCTCTAAAAACTCTTTGGTACACCTATCCTGCTCTCCATCAGTGAATCTCATCACAAATTCCAGCTGGTTCCGTTCGTCTACTTCAAAGTATTCCATTTTTAGAACATTTTAGTACTTTTCGTCCCCTTAAAGTCCAAATTTCCAAAAACCCTTTGTTACATCTACCCTGCACTCACTCAGTGACTTTTATTCAAAAATTTAGAATTTTAGCTCATTCCGTTTGTCCCATACAAAGTAATGAATTTTTCGTACATTTTAGCGCCTTTCGTACTCTTTTAGTACGATTTTCCAAAAGTCCAGTCTAATGTCACACCTACGCACAAAGACTGATCATCATGCAGAATTTCAAGATTCTAGCTTCAGCAGTTTCGTCTGGGTGTTGATCCTAGAGCAGTCATTATTTCACTACTCCTTTATAGTTTAAAAATTTTATGTAGCGCCTAAAATTATGCTCCAAAAATGCTAAATATAAATCAGAAAAAGGTCCTTTATATGTGACAAACATAATGCATTATACCAGCCTTTGTAATGGGCAAATAAAAACTATAGCCAATGGAAATTCCATGCAAATGCAATTTCTCCAACACATTTTCTCATCTTTCCATACCAACCTGGTTCCCATTTCTTAATTTTCAAATAAACAAATTTCTATTTTTCACTTGATTTTTTTTTCGCTGAAGAAAAAAAATTATTGCAAATTATGTGTCATTTGTTTATGTGTGTGCTTTGTTTTTTTTCTTCCTCCACTTGACAGCAATAATTTTTAGAGCGTGTTGCTCCAACTACATTCCTCTCTCTCTCTCTCTCACTCTCTCTCCATTTTCCCTCCTGCATTTGAATAGCTAATTAAATTAATAGAATACATAATCGGTAAAGTGTGTAATTTTCTGTCAATAAATTACAAATAAACAAAACAATTGACAGCATTTAACTGCTGCTACAGAATCCAGAGCAATTTGAAATGTAATTGCTTATTTATGAAATGTTTTTGCAGAAGAAAAATAATTTAAACAAATAAAACATAATTACTCGGCAGTGGAGAGAAAGTTTTGAGAGGTTTGTTGGAGATATGACTTTCAATATTAAATTAATTCGCAATTACAATTATTTGAAATGGAAATTATCAATTGATTGTTTTTAGATAAATAAAAATGGCAATGCAATAAAACAAGGAAGTACGTCTGGATGGTAAAATTGAATGGCATGGCATGAAGAAAAAAAGATGGATTATAATAAAGGCAGACTTGCCATAGATCATTATATCCTACAACACTATGTGTTGGGGGTATTATAAGTTTGATTGGGCCAAAAATTATGTAACTCCTCGAAATATTGTTTTCCCACATAGGAAAGTATAAATGGATCTTCCTATCTCGCCGAGCTGAGTCGATCTAGCTATGTATGTCCGTCCGTCCGTCTGTCCGTCTGTCCATGTTAATTTGTAATCACTCTACAGGTCGCAATTATGGCCCGATCTTCACGAAATTTAGTATGGAGGTGGGGTAAAGGTCAGAATAGAACCCTATTTCTTTTGGAGATGATCGCATAATATTTAGGGGTCGAAATGGACCAAAAACTGAAAAAAATCCAGTTGCTCTACAGGTCGCAATAATGGACCAATCGACGCGAAAATTAGCATGGGGCTAGAGCTTAAGGCTGGGCAGAAGCCTTCCAATTTTGATGGTCATCGGTCAATATTTAGTGGGTGAAATAGACTATAACATTTGTGTTAAATAAAAGTCAAATTTTGCATTAAACCGCGAATTTTTTTAATGCCGGCGAAATCACAAAAAGACGAACAGGTCAACTCTGACCGTTACGTAGATGCCGATAGTAAATATATCGGATATATATAGCGAAATATATACAATGTGTATAAACAAAGGAAGGGGATGTTAGCTAAAATGCTTATATTTCAAGAATGGCTGGACCGATTTTGACAAATTTTGTCAATTCGGAATGCCCTCCTGGCGTAAAAGAATAAAATGTAAAAACATTGTCTAATAAGATGCCAATAATGATGTTTATACAGATTTTGTAGTATTTTGTGACATTTTTTTATTTTTTCATATTTTTTATCGCATGCGATTTTTTCCATATGACTTATAATATTGAGGTGTACATTTTGTAATATTTTTTCACCTTACAACAGAGGTTGGGGTTATATACAGATTGCAATTATTATCCGATCCTCACGAAAATTTTCACAAGGGTAGGGTAAGGCTCAGAAGGGATAGACCTATGGGTTTTAAAAATGTCCGCAATATATTTGAAGGTTGAAATGGACCAACAACTAAAAATGTTGCTGATTTTGCAGCCGTTATAAAGGTCACAAATTGAAACCAAAGGACATGAAGTTCGAGATTAGGACAGCGAGTAGAATGGACCACTACAATTGTTTGAAAAAATACCAGCATTACTTACAGGCGATATCCGAAATACACAAAAGGCGAACTTCTGGCTTTTTATGCTGATTTCGTTATTGGGTAAATATCACTGGTCAGGTCAGTGCTCCGTGACATAATTTCAAAAGAGAAGTCTTCCAAAATCGATCTGAATATAAGGGGGCTCCTAACATATTTAGTGTTGTAGGGTATCACATTGTCGGCCCGCACGACTATAGCCTTTGCTTACGTGTTTTCATATAACCATGGTAGAAGAATACAGGTAGATACATTAACGCTTGAAAACATGAATATGTCGAAATTTTAAAATATTTTTAAAAAAATAACTCGGATTTTATAGGTTTTCTTATACGATGCAAATCGGAGGTTGTTATAATAGCTATTTTTCAATAATTTTTACAAATTTTAATAACTTTTCATTCAACATTTTCAATTTCAAAATCTGTTTGACAGTTCATTGTTCCAGCAGCTGTGTCGATGCGACTACCTGTATTATTCTGCCATGGGCATTCTATAGCATGAAGAATATCTATTGGCAAAAAAAAACAGACTTGCCATAGGTCATTTCGAAATAGTACAGGGTGAGATGGAAACACAGCAACCCCCTTCAGACTGCTGTCATTTCTAAACAACTCGTCCGACAGCTGTTTGAATTATTCCAGTGATAGCTCATTATATTGTTTACAAGCGTACAAAAGCATTTTGGTGAGAATTTTCCAGAAAAAAAGTTATTCGTGATGATAGTGTGATTTCTTTATATTTGGCTGGAAAATCACAAGTGGCTATCGTTGGAGCTTTTGTGTCTCGGACCATCGCTCGTTACCGTGATGTTCTGACGTCAAGGAATTGAACGGAAGAAAACATCTGCATCAGCAGAAATGGTTCGAAAAGTAAAGAAGCGACTCGAAAACGATCGAAACTCGCGCCGCAGTGACCGAAAAATGGCTCGTGAGCTGAACATATCGCAATATTCCATTCGGTAAATATTGAAAATTGAGCTCGGGGTAAATCCATTGAAATTCCCAAAAAGTGGAAGAACTTACACCGCCGCAACAGAAAGAAAAAAGACTCAAAAGAGCTAACGAGTTGCTTCGCTTGGCCGAAAGTGGTGAACTGCCGAATTTGGTTTTCTCCGTCGCCGATGAGAAAACATTTGTTGTCCAGCAGTTTGTAAACAAACAAAATGATCGTGTTTACTTGCCAAAGAGCTCCGTCAGCTGAAAATGTGCACCTTCGGTTGGCCACCAGAACTTAAGCGCCGGCCATAGTGATGGTGTGGGCCGCCATAACAGCCCATGGTCGATCTCCGCTCATATTAATCGACCGTGGCATCAGAATAAATGCCGAACATTATCGCAAAAATATTCTGGAGGGTGTATTAAAGCCTTGGGCACGCAAATATTTTGCCCGCAGACCTTGGACAGGACTCAGCACCATCGCACTAATCAAGCGCCAACCAAGAATGGTTACAAAATTAAGTTACTCGCTTCATTTCTAGCGCACAATGACCACCAAAATCTCCGTATACCAATTGTGTCTGGAGTATTTTGAAATGCAAGGTTGGCAATAAAAAATATCAAAGTGTCGATCACCTCAAACAAGCGCTTCGCCGGGAATGGGTCAAAATACCGCAGAGCAACATTCGGTCAGCGTGTGACGGTTTCATTGGCCGTTTGAAGGCCATAATTCGTGCCAAAGGTGACCAATTCGAACAAATCTAAACTTATTCTAAAATTTGATGCTATTTCCGACATTTTTTGCTTTTATTTAATAAAATTAAAAACAATGTAAAAATTATGGTGTTTGACTTTGTGGCAGTTTTTTTACCTCACTCTATATATCTGCGAACCCCTTCTGGTACCTCAACCACAAAGGGTCAGAATTTTCAATACTTTGTGTATGTGCCATAATTTGCGAAACAAGTCGGCGATTCTTTCTATCTAAATATTTCTCTTAACTAAAAACCGATGCGAAATGTTTAATACTGGCCCATTACTTCGGAACCTACTCCATAGAGGGTCAACAATTTGAATAATCATAACAGAAGTCAAAATATATTTAAATAATCGAACATTGGCTGAGGACACACATCTGTCGGCAAAACCGACTGATACTTTTTTCTTATACCGTAAGGAAATAGAAGACCTCCTACACGTCTTCTATCGATTATAGACCTTCTCAGCATTGATAAGAGTGTAACCAATAAAATGTTTGTTTTTTTTCTAATTTTTTCGCCTTGCCAAAATGAAATTTCACACCAATTGCCCGATGATTGATACGATATTTGATTGAAGTCAAGGCCTAAAGCGGTATTTGTAAAATGTGTATCTTTTTTTTTTTTTTTTGAAATCCAAATATATGAATGTAAATTCTTTAATTTTGGTAACTCATCAATCAATCGAAACCGAAATTGTGTTGTTAACATTCAGGTCTCGGCATATTTTTGTTCGCAAAGAAAAAACTAATTAATTCATAAATTATTGAAGGGCGTAGTAATTTGATTATGGGGCAAATATTTGGATGGATGTAAGAGATGGATACATGCGTAACTATTTAGGTATGAAAATATGTATTTACGAATTTTTTATTACAGTTTCTGAATATTGGTTTTCTGCCAAATATGGAAGTAGGATTGCGTTTAAAACATTTTTTTAATTAAAAGAAAGGGGTTTGCTGATAAACCCACAAAAATGGTTAATCTGTTAATTTTTGAATATCGGAAATATTACGAGATTTTTGGAAATTTAAATGAAAGTTCTCCGTGGGCCTACACAGGTTTAATTGTAGCCAAGATAACTTTCTGATGTTTTCTTTATTTCGAAACAGAATCTTCCATAGGAATTCTATAGTTGAAAGGCTTTAACAGGTCTGTAAATTGAAGACCTCTGTAAAGTGTTTTTATTTTTGACAGTATTGCAACTATAGAAGGCCAATGGAAGGGCGCTTTACTGAATATGCCCTCTACATTATGGGGAGGGATGTGAGGTTAGAAAATGTCCAATTACGAAAAGTAAACAAGTAAAGAAGCACCCTTTGGTACAAATTTGGCAATTTCCAAAAAAAAAAAAAAAACAAGTAAAAAAACATTAAGTTCGGCCGGGCCAAACTTTTAATACCCTCCACCCTAGGGTAAAAGAACATTAGAAGAAATGTGGCAAAAAACATTAAAATGCCGAATATCGGGAGGTACCGTTATATAGGGGCTACACCAACACGTGCACCTATAATTACAATGTTTCGCCACACGAACTAGGACCCATTATGACCCACAAATACCAACTTTTACACAAATCAGTGAAAAAATGTGGCATAAATCATCAAAATACCGAATATCGGGAGGTACCGTTATATGGGGACTATACCAGAACGTGGACCTATACATGCAATGTTTTGCCACACGCTCAGGGACCCGTTGTGACCTACAAATACCAATTTTCAGACAAATCCGTGAAAAAATGTGGCATAAATCATCAAAATAACGACGTGGACCTACATAGATTATTTTCTGTCTTAGGCTGTAGTATCCATTACGAACTTCAAATACGAAATTTGGAACGATTCCGTCAAATAATGTCGCTAAAATCATCAAAATACCGAAAATCGGGAGGTACCGTTATATGGAGGCTATACGAAGACGTGGACCTAAATAGATTATTTTCTGTCTTAGGCTGTAGTATCCATTACGAACTTCAGATGCCAAATTTGAAAAATGTCGCTAAAATCATCAAAATACCGAATATCGGGAGGTACCGTTATATGGGGGCTATATGATAACTTGGACCTACATGGCCCATTTACGAACTTAACCTGCCTACTGGCAAAATATACATGTGTGCAAAATTTTAGCCTTCTATCTCAATTTGTTCGAAAGATAGCGTGATTTCAACAGACTGACAGACGGACAGACAGACACACAGACATGGCTAAATCGTCTTAGAATTTTACGCTGATCAAGAAAATATATATACATATATATATATATATATATATATATATATATATATATATATATATATATATATATATATATATATATATATATATATATATATATATATATATATATATATATATATATATATATATATATGTATATATATATATATATATATATATATATATATATATATATATATATATATATATATATATATATATATATATATATATATTTAATAATATATATATATAAATTGTTGGGTCTGACATGAGTATTTCGAGGTGTTACAAACGGAATGACAACATTAATATACCTTCCACAGTACGGTGGAGGGTATAAAAATTGTATCATAAAGTGTCCGCGCTACATCGATTGCGAGAAGACCACCTTATATTTTTTGGATTCCTTCCAACAGTTCGAATATGACCCTTTCGGTACTTAAGATTCACAATTCGGATCTGCTTAAAAAAATCTAATCACAACTTCATTAATCGTACTAAACTTTCAGATTTCCTTTCGGTACTTAAGATTCACAATTCGGATCTGCTTAAAAAAATCTAATCACAACTTCATTAATCGTACTAAACTTTCAGATTTTCAGGGATTTAATATATTTTTCAAGTATTTGGTTCTTCGAAGAGCAGAATAGGAAAATGTTTTCACCAAAAAAATCTGAAAATCTTTCATTTTGAAGTTTGCCGTGGAGGATATAAGTAAAACCATTACAGCACAATAGACCCACATTCAATTTTTCTGTCCAAAACTATTTCAACGTATCCATATGTAAACCCTAGAAACCGACCGAACAGTGACCTTAATATCACTTTTCATGATTTCAAATCTTCCCCCCATTAACCAATACCGCATTTAGTAGCATTTAGTACTTTTCGAATAATTATAGTACGCATTTTCAAAACAAGCTCCTTCTCTCAACCTCAGATACCAACATCGACAACCATAACAATTTTCAGGATTCCAGCTCTCTCTTGTTTCACCCAATACAAAAATTGGTACTATAAAGTATTTTTAGAACACTTGCAGTAGAAGTTTCCAAAATTACATCCACATCTCAATTCCAGATACCAACAAAGACCTCAATATGAAATTTGAGGATTCGAGACGCATTCCTTCATCCAATACGAAATTTAGTACCATTTGGTATTTTACGTACAATTATAGTACAAATTTCCGAAACCACTTATATACTGGGTGAGATAAAAAAACTGCAACAAACTCAAAAGCCATAATTTTAAATTTTTTTTGAATTTTTTTTGAATGAAACCAAAAACTATCGGAAATAGCATCAAATTTTCGAATAAGTTTGTATTCGTTCGAATTGTTCACCTTTGGCACGAATTATGGCCTTTAAACGGCCAATGAAACCGTGACATACTGTCCGAATGTTGCTCTCCGGTATTTTGGCCCATACCCGGCGAAGCGCTTGCTTGAGATGATCGACACTTTGGTATTTTTTAGTGCCAACCTTGCTTTCAAAAAAAACTCCACACACAACGGATTGGTATCCGGAGATATTGGTGGCCATTGTGCGCTGGAAATGAAGCGAGGAACCTCATTTTGTAACCATTGAGTCAGCCGTTGGAATATCCAAGGTCTGCGGCCAAAATGTTTGCGTGCCCAAGGCTTTAATACACCCTTCCTTCAGAATATTTTTGCGATTATATTCAGCATTTATTCTGATGCCACGGTCGATTACCATCGGCTGTTATGGCGGCCCACACCATCACCATGGCCGGCGCTTGAGTTCTTGTGGCCAACCGAAGGTGCAAATTTTCAGCTGACCTCTTTGGCAAGTAAACTGCTGGCCAACGAATGTTTTCTCCGCGGAGAAAACCAAATTCGACAGTTCACCACTTTCGGCCAAGCGAAACAACTCTTTAGCTCTTTTGAGTCTATTTTCTTTCTGTTCCGGTGTAAGTTCTTGAACTTCTTGGAATTTCAATGGCTTTACGAGTGGCTTAGAAATGACAGCAGTCTGAAATTGGTTGCAGTTTTATCATCAATCTCAATTCCAGTTACCAACAGAGACCTTTATATCAAATTTCAGGATTTCAGCTCCATATATTCACCCAATACCAAATTTAGTACCATTTGGTACTTTTCGTAGAAATTTGGTACACATTTCCGAAACCACCTGCATATATCCAGCAGCGACCCTAATACTAAATTTCAGATTACAAACACTATCCTCTTCTCTCAATACCAAATTGTACCAGATATGGTACTATTTAGTACTTTTCGTACACTTGTGGTACACATTTCCAAAAACCACCTCTTTAGCACAAATCAACCACCACCACGATCTCCAATACAAAATTTGAAGATTCCCACTTCATCCGTTCACCCAAAACGAAATTGTACCAAATTTAGTACACTTTAGTATAGTTGGCAGATTTAGTACACATTTATAAAAACCCACCTTCATGTCTCAAACTTACTTTCCAACCTTGATTTTCATACCAAATTTCAAGTTTTCAGTTCTATCCATTCACATAACACCAAATGGTACCATTTTAGAAGTTTAGTACCATTTTGGAACTTTTCGTAACCTTAAACTACGAATTTCCAAAAACTCTTTTGTACATCTATCCTACACTCCATCAGTGACTCTTATTAAAAATTTCCGAATTTTAGCTCATTTCGTTTGTCCAATACAAAATATTCAATATTTAGAACATTTTGGTACTTTTCGTACCCTTTTGGAACAAATTTCGAAAAAACCTAGACTTATCACAAAATTTCAAAATCCGTTTCGTATGACGTTTATTCTGAGTCGGCCATCAGTTATTTCTTATTTTTTACAAAAAAATTTCCATCCGAACTTTATTTTCTCAGCCCCCTTGCCAAACAAGCCAATAAATCAATCTAGTTATTCGTAATTGGCCAAGTCAACTTAATTAACCCAAACTAAAAATAAACTGAACTCTTGACAAACAAATGAAAGAAGAAAACGAATTTAAAAGAAAATAAAATACCACGAAGTGATTAATTAATACCCAAACTGTGGTGAATGCTGGAGAAGCGAGGAACGCCAAGAGAAGAAGCCGCAACATTTCTTCTTAAATAAATATTTTTAATTTCACTTTTTTCCTAGCAGTTTTGTTTTTGTTGTTGGTTTTTTTGGCATTACAACATCATTAACAACAAATTTCTTGTTAAGCATTTCCTGACCACATTTTTTTTCTTTGCTTGGCCTTTCTTCTTTTTGTCATCTTTCGTCGTTGAGTTTGCAAAACAAAATGAAGATGGCAATGGAGTTGCAGAGGAGTCAGCCAGGCGGTGGGGGGACGGAAGGGGAAGTAAATGAAAGACTTTCATTATCAACGGCTACGACAAACAATTTCATCAGCTATTTAACAATGTCCAGTTGTGGATTTTTTGGGCTTGATGGAATTTTTTGTCATTCTACCATTCTGTTAGCGGCCATGAAGATGGCACACTCACACACTCCCGTTTGCAAGTAACTGAAAGTGAAATGTCCAAAATTGCCATGGAATTCTGGCTACAAGCTTATTTATGTGAGATCTCCATTATAATTTTAGGGGCTTTTGGCAATGTGATGATCACATGGCTAAGGTCAGCAGTTTGGCCAATGGAATATTTTCCCAGCCACTTAGCAGATAACAGACTTTTAACCAATAAACATGGATTTTTAAAGAAAATTTTTTCAAGGACCATCCAAACGTGGATTTTTAAAGAATATTTTTTCAAGGACCATCCAAACGTGGATTTTTAAAAAAATATTTTTTCAAGGACCATTCAAACGTGGATTTTTAAAGAATATTTTTTCAAGGACCAACAGACCATCCAAACGTGGATTCTTAAATAATATTTTTTCAAGGACCAACAGACCATCCAAACGTGGATTTTTAAAGAATATTTTTTCAAGGACCAACAGACCATCCAAACGCGGATTTTTAAAAAATATTTTTTTGAGGACCAACAGACTTTCCAAACGTGGATTTTTAAAGAACATTTTTTCAAGGACCAACAGACCATCCAAACGTGGATTTTTAAAGAATATTTTTTCGAGGACCAACAGACCATCCAAACGTGGATTTTTAAAGAATATTTTTTCAAGGACCAACAGACCATCCAAACGTGGATTTTTAAAGAATATTTTTTCAAGGACCAACAGACCATCCAAACGTGGATTTTTAAAGAATATTTTTTCAAGGACCAACAGACCATCCAAACGTGGATTTTTAAAAAATATTTTTTTACGGACCATCCAAACGTGGATTTTTAAAGAATATTTTTTCCAACCAACAGACCATTTAAACGTGGATATTTGAAGAATATTTTTTCAAGGACCAACAGACCATACAAACGTGGATTTTTAAAGAATATTTTTTCAAGGACCAACAGACCATCCAAACGTGGATTTTTAAAAAATATTTTTTTAAGGACCATCCAAACGTGGATTTTTAAAGAATATTTTTTCCAACCAACAGACCATTTAAACGCGGATATTTGAAGAATATTTTTTCAAGGACCAACAGACCATCTAAACGTGGATTTTTAAAGAATATTTTTTCAAGGACCATTCAAACGTGGATTTTTAAAGAATATTTTTTCAAGGACCATTCAAACGTGGATTTTTAAAGAATATTTTTTCAAGGACCATTCAAACGTGGATTTTTAAAGAATATTTTTTCAAGGACCAGTGGACGTGGATTTTTAAAGAATATTTTTTCAAGGACCAGTGGACGTGGATTTTTAAAGAATATTTTTTCAAGGACCATCCAAACGTGGATTTTTAAAGAATATTTTTTCAAGGACCATCCAAACGTGGATTTTTAAAGAATATTTTTTCAAGGACCATCCAAACGTGGATTTTTAAAGAATATTTTTTCAAGGACCATTCAAACGTGGATTTTTAAAGAATATTTTTTCAAGGACCATTCAAACGTGGATTTTTAAAGAATATTTTTTCAAGGACCAGTGGACGTGGATTTTTAAAGAATATTTTTTCAAGGACCAGTGGACGTGGATTTTTAAAGAATATTTTTTCAAGGACCATCCAAACGTGGATTTTTAAAGAATATTTTTTCAACGACCATCCAAACGTGGATTTTTAAAGAATATTTTTTCAAGGACCATTCAAACGTGGATTTTTAAAGAATATTTTTTCAAGGACCATTCAAACGTGGATTTTTAAAGAATATTTTTTCAAGGACCAGTGGACGTGGATTTTTAAAGAATATTTTTTCAAGGACCAGTGGACGTGGAATTTTAAAGAATATTTTTTCAAGGACCATCCAAACGTGGATTTTTAAAGAATATTTTTTCAAGGACCATCCAAACGTGGATTTTTAAAGAATATTTTTTCAACGACCATCCAAACGTGGATTTTTAAAGAATATTTTTTCAACGACCATCCAAACGTGGATTTTTAAAGAATATTTTTTCAAGGACCATCCAAACGTGGATTTTTAAAGAATATTTTTTCAACGACCATCCAAACGTGGATTTTTAAAGAATATTTTTTCAAGGACCATCCAAACGTGGATTTTTAAAGAATATTTTTTCAACGACCATCCAAACGTGGATTTTTAAAGAATATTTTTTCAAGGACCATCCTAACGTGGATTTTTAAAGAATATTTTTTCAAGTACCATCCAAACGTGGATTTTTAAAGAATATTTTTTCAAGGACCATCCAAACGTGGATTTTTAAAGAATATTTTTTCAACGACCATCCAAACGTGGATTTTTAAAGAATATTTTTTCAAGGACCATCCAAACGTGGATTTTTAAAGAATATTTTTTCAACGACCATCCAAACGTGGATTTTTAAAGAATATTTTTTCAAGGACCATCCAAACGTGGATTTTTAAAGAATATTTTTTCAACGACCATCCAAACGTGGATTTTTAAAGAATATTTTTTCAACGACCATCCAAACGTGGATTTTTAAAGAATATTTTTTCAAGGACCATCCAAACGTGGATTTTTAAAGAATATTTTTTCAAAGACCATCCAAACGTGGATTTTTAAAGAATATTTTTTCAAGGACCAACAGACCATCCAAACGTGGATTTTTTTAAGGATATTTTTTCAAGGACCAACAGACCATCCAAACGTGGATTTTTTTAAGGATATTTTTTCAAAGACCATCCAAACGTGGATTTTTAAAGAATATTTTTTCAAGGACCAACCAAACGTGGATTTTTAAAGAATATTTTTTCAAGGACCATCCAAACGTGGATTTTTAAAGAATATTTTTTCAAAGACCATCCAAACGTGGATTTTTAAAGAATATTTTTTCAAGGACCAACAGACCATCCAAACGTGGATTTTTTTAAGGATATTTTTTCAAGGACCAACAGACCATCCAAACGTGGATTTTTTTAAGGATATTTTTTCAAAGACCATCCAAACGTGGATTTTTAAAGAATATTTTTTCAAGGACCAACCAAACGTGGATTTTTAAAGAATATTTTTTCAAGGACCATCCAAACGTGGATTTTTAAAGAATATTTTTTCAACGACCATCCAAACGTGGATTTTTAAAGAATATTTTTTCAACGACCATCCAAACGTGGATTTTTAAAGAATATTTTTTCAAGGACCATCCAAACGTGGATTTTTAAAGAATATTTTTTCAACGACCATCCAAACGTGGATTTTTAAAGAATATTTTTTCAAGGACCATCCAAACGTGGATTTTTAAAGAATATTTTTTCAAGGACCATCCAAACGTGGATTTTTAAAGAATATTTTTTCAACGACCATCCAAACGTGGATTTTTAAAGAATATTTTTTCAAGGACCATCCAAACGTGGATTTTTAAAGAATATTTTTTCAACGACCATCCAAACGTGGATTTTTAAAGAATATTTTTTCAAGGACCATCCAAACGTGGATTTTTAAAGAATATTTTTTCAACGACCATCCAAACGTGGATTTTTAAAGAATATTTTTTCAAGGACCATCCAAACGTGGATTTTTAAAGAATATTTTTTCAACGACCATCCAAACGTGGATTTTTAAAGAATATTTTTTCAAGGACCATCCAAACGTGGATTTTTAAAGAATATTTTTTCAACGACCATCCAAACGTGGATTTTTAAAGAATATTTTTTCAACGACCATCCAAACGTGGATTTTTAAAGAATATTTTTTCAAGGACCATCCAAACGTGGATTTTTAAAGAATATTTTTTCAAAGACCATCCAAACGTGGATTTTTAAAGAATATTTTTTCAAGGACCAACAGACCATCCAAACGTGGATTTTTTTAAGGATATTTTTTCAAGGACCAACAGACCATCCAAACGTGGATTTTTTTAAGGATATTTTTTCAAGGACCAACAGACCATCCAAACGTGGATTTTTTTAAGGATATTTTTTCAAAGACCATCCAAACGTGGATTTTTAAAGAATATTTTTTCAAGGACCAACCAAACGTGGATTTTTAAAGAATATTTTTTCAACGACCATCCAAACGTGGATTTTTAAAGAATATTTTTTCAACGACCATCCAAACGTGGATTTTTAAAGAATATTTTTTCAACGACCATCCAAACGTGGATTTTTAAAGAATATTTTTTCAAGGACCATCCAAACGTGGATTTTTAAAGAATATTTTTTCAACGACCATCCAAACGTGGATTTTTAAAGAATATTTTTTCAAGGACCATCCAAACGTGGATTTTTAAAGAATATTTTTTCAAGGACCATTCAAACGTGGATTTTTAAAGAATATTTTTTCAAGGACCATTCAAACGTGGATTTTTAAAGAATATTTTTTCAAGGACCAGTGGACGTGGATTTTTAAAGAATATTTTTTCAAGGACCAGTGGACGTGGATTTTTAAAGAATATTTTTTCAAGGACCATCCAAACGTGGATTTTTAAAGAATATTTTTTCAACGACCATCCAAACGTGGATTTTTAAAGAATATTTTTTCAAGGACCATTCAAACGTGGATTTTTAAAGAATATTTTTTCAAGGACCATTCAAACGTGGATTTTTAAAGAATATTTTTTCAAGGACCAGTGGACGTGGATTTTTAAAGAATATTTTTTCAAGGACCAGTGGACGTGGAATTTTAAAGAATATTTTTTCAAGGACCATCCAAACGTGGATTTTTAAAGAATATTTTTTCAAGGACCATCCAAACGTGGATTTTTAAAGAATATTTTTTCAACGACCATCCAAACGTGGATTTTTAAAGAATATTTTTTCAACGACCATCCAAACGTGGATTTTTAAAGAATATTTTTTCAAGGACCATCCAAACGTGGATTTTTAAAGAATATTTTTTCAACGACCATCCAAACGTGGATTTTTAAAGAATATTTTTTCAAGGACCATCCAAACGTGGATTTTTAAAGAATATTTTTTCAACGACCATCCAAACGTGGATTTTTAAAGAATATTTTTTCAAGGACCATCCTAACGTGGATTTTTAAAGAATATTTTTTCAAGTACCATCCAAACGTGGATTTTTAAAGAATATTTTTTCAAGGACCATCCAAACGTGGATTTTTAAAGAATATTTTTTCAACGACCATCCAAACGTGGATTTTTAAAGAATATTTTTTCAAGGACCATCCAAACGTGGATTTTTAAAGAATATTTTTTCAACGACCATCCAAACGTGGATTTTTAAAGAATATTTTTTCAAGGACCATCCAAACGTGGATTTTTAAAGAATATTTTTTCAACGACCATCCAAACGTGGATTTTTAAAGAATATTTTTTCAACGACCATCCAAACGTGGATTTTTAAAGAATATTTTTTCAAGGACCATCCAAACGTGGATTTTTAAAGAATATTTTTTCAAAGACCATCCAAACGTGGATTTTTAAAGAATATTTTTTCAAGGACCAACAGACCATCCAAACGTGGATTTTTTTAAGGATATTTTTTCAAGGACCAACAGACCATCCAAACGTGGATTTTTTTAAGGATATTTTTTCAAAGACCATCCAAACGTGGATTTTTAAAGAATATTTTTTCAAGGACCAACCAAACGTGGATTTTTAAAGAATATTTTTTCAAGGACCATCCAAACGTGGATTTTTAAAGAATATTTTTTCAAAGACCATCCAAACGTGGATTTTTAAAGAATATTTTTTCAAGGACCAACAGACCATCCAAACGTGGATTTTTTTAAGGATATTTTTTCAAGGACCAACAGACCATCCAAACGTGGATTTTTTTAAGGATATTTTTTCAAAGACCATCCAAACGTGGATTTTTAAAGAATATTTTTTCAAGGACCAACCAAACGTGGATTTTTAAAGAATATTTTTTCAAGGACCATCCAAACGTGGATTTTTAAAGAATATTTTTTCAACGACCATCCAAACGTGGATTTTTAAAGAATATTTTTTCAACGACCATCCAAACGTGGATTTTTAAAGAATATTTTTTCAAGGACCATCCAAACGTGGATTTTTAAAGAATATTTTTTCAACGACCATCCAAACGTGGATTTTTAAAGAATATTTTTTCAAGGACCATCCAAACGTGGATTTTTAAAGAATATTTTTTCAAGGACCATCCAAACGTGGATTTTTAAAGAATATTTTTTCAACGACCATCCAAACGTGGATTTTTAAAGAATATTTTTTCAAGGACCATCCAAACGTGGATTTTTAAAGAATATTTTTTCAACGACCATCCAAACGTGGATTTTTAAAGAATATTTTTTCAAGGACCATCCAAACGTGGATTTTTAAAGAATATTTTTTCAACGACCATCCAAACGTGGATTTTTAAAGAATATTTTTTCAAGGACCATCCAAACGTGGATTTTTAAAGAATATTTTTTCAACGACCATCCAAACGTGGATTTTTAAAGAATATTTTTTCAAGGACCATCCAAACGTGGATTTTTAAAGAATATTTTTTCAACGACCATCCAAACGTGGATTTTTAAAGAATATTTTTTCAACGACCATCCAAACGTGGATTTTTAAAGAATATTTTTTCAAGGACCATCCAAACGTGGATTTTTAAAGAATATTTTTTCAAAGACCATCCAAACGTGGATTTTTAAAGAATATTTTTTCAAGGACCAACCAAACGTGGATTTTTAAAGAATATTTTTTCAAGGACCATCCAAACGTGGATTTTTAAAGAATATTTTTTCGAGGACCATCCAAACGAGGATTTTTAAAGAATATTTTTTCGAGGACCAACAGACCATCCAAAAGTGGATTTTTAAAAAATATTTTTTTGAGGACCAACAGACCATCCAAACGTTGATTTTTAAAGAATATTTTTTCGAGGACCATCCAAACGTGGATTTTTAAAGAATATTTTTTCAAGGACCAACAGACCATCCAAACGTGGATTTTTAAAGAATATTTTTTCAAGGACCAACAGACCATCCAAACGTGGATTTTTAAAGAATATTTTTTCAAGGACCAACAGACCATCAAAACGTGGATTTTTAAAAAATATTTTTTTGAGGACCAACAGACCATCCAAACGTGGATTTTTAAAAAATATTTTTTTGAGGACCAACAGACCATCCAAACGTGGATTTTTAAAAAATATTTTTTTGAGGACCAACAGACCATCCAAACGTGGATTTTTAAAAAATATTTTTTCAAGGACCATCCAAACGTGGATTTTTAAAGAATATTTTTTCAAGGACCATCCAAACGTGGATTTTTAAAGAATATTTTTTCAAGGACCATCCAAACGTGGATTTTTAAAGAATATTTTTTCAAGGACCATCCAAACGTGGATTTTTAAAGAATATTTTTTCAAGGACCATCCCAAAGTGGATTTTTAAAGAATATTTTTTCAAGGACCATCCAAACGTGGATTTTTAAAGAATATTTTTTCAAGGACCATCCCAAAGTGGATTTTTAAAGAATATTTTTTCAAGGACCATCCCAAAGTGGATTTTTAAAGAATATTTTTTCAAGGACCAACAGACCATCCAAACGTGGATTTTTAAAGAACATTTTTTCAAGGACCAACAGACCATCCAAACGTGGATTTTTAAAGAATATTTTTTCAAGGACCAAATTGGAAGAAAAAATTTAATAAATAAAACTTCATTCACCCAACCATCAATGACTTCCTTGAAATGAAGAGGTGGTGCTTGTATCTTAAGTCTTTTGTATAACAACCAGAAATGTGACAACGTGCGCACATATCTCCATTATGAATTCCGCATAAACATGCAAAAGTAGCACAACAAGTAACTCCTCACATTGTTATTATTACAAAAGAAATTTAATTAAAAAACATTTCATAACAGGAGTTTTCTCTGTCGTTGTTATTTTTTGTGGGACGCCTACAACACACCTGTGTAATTTATAATGTATGCGAAGGAATTTTTGCACAAATCGAAAAAACATCCAATGCATTACCTCTTCTGCTATAGTTGTTGTTGTCACTGGGTCTGCTGACAAATGACAATGCGCAAGCGTTTTGTGTATGTTTGCCTCCAAATGACAACGAATCCACTCCTTAAATTTGGTTTTTACCCCCGCTATAACTGTTTCGTAGCTGCCATGCCAGCCATACCAATGCGTTGGAGTTGTCACTTTGTCTTCACAGGAAACCTTCAAATGTAAGGCAAAGTGTTGTGTGTGTGTGACTTATGTGGGGGTTTCTCAGAGAATGCAAAAACTAAAATTAAATAATTTAATAGAAGTAAACAATAAAGCAAAATTATATGGAGATAGGGATTCCTAAAAATATTCTCTTAAAAATCCACGTTTGGATGGTTCTTGAAAAAATATTCTTATAAATCCAAGTTTGGATGGTTCTTGAAAAAATATTCTTATAAATCCAAGTTTGGATGGTCTGATGGTCCTTAAAAATATTCTTTGAAAAATACACCTTTGAATATTTTTTTAAAAAATCCACGTTTGGATTGTCCTTGAAAAAATATTTTTTAAAAAATCCACGTTTGGATGGTCCTTTGAAAAAATATTCTTTAAGAAATCCACGTTTGGATGGTCTGTTGGTCCTTTGAAAAAATATTCTTTAAGAAATCCACGTTTGGATGGTCTGTTGGTCCTTTGAAAAAATATTCTTTAAAAATTCACGGTTGAATGGTCCTTGAAAAAATATTCTTTAAAAAATCCACGTTTGGATGGTCCTTGAAAAAAATATTCTTTAAAAAATCCACGTTTGGATGGGTATTGAAAAAATATTCTTTAAAAATTCACGGTTGAATGGTCCTTGAAAAAATATTCTTTAAAAAATCCACGTTTGGATGGTCCTTGAAAAAAATATTCTTTAAAAATCCACGTTTGGATGGTCCTTGAAAAAAATATTCTTTAAAAATCCACGTTTGGATGGGTATTGAAAAAATATTCTTTAAAAATTCACGGTTGAATGGTCCTTGAAAAAATATTCTTTAAAAAATCCACGTTTGGATGGTCCTTGAAAAAAATATTCTTTAAAAAATCCACGTTTGGATGGGTATTGAAAAAATATTCTTTAAAAAATCCACGTTTGGATGGGTATTGAAAAAATATTCTTTAAAAAATCCACGTTTGGATGGGTATTGAAAAAATATTCTTTAAAAATCCACGTTTGGATGGTCCTTGAAAAAAATATTCTTTAAAAAATCCACGTTTGGATGGGTATTGAAAAAATATTCTTTAAAAATCCACGTTTGGATGGTCCTTGAAAAAAATATTCTTTAAAAAATCCACGTTTGGATGGGTATTGAAAAAATATTCTTTAAAAATCCACGTTTGGATGGTCCTTGAAAAAAATATTCTTTAAAAAATCCACGTTTGGATGGGTATTGAAAAAATATTCTTTAAAAATCCACGTTTGGATGGTCCTTGAAAAAAATATTCTTTAAAAAATCCACGTTTGGATGGGTATTGAAAAAATATTCTTTAAAAATCCACGTTTGGATGGTCCTTGAAAAAAATATTCTTTAAAAATCCACGTTTGGATGGTCCTTGAAAAAAATATTCTTTAAAAAATCCACGTTTGGATGGGTATTGAAAAAATATTCTTTAAAAAGTCCACGTTTGATGGTCCTTGAAAAAATATTCTTTAAAAGTCCACGTTTGGATTGTCCTTGAAAAAATATTTTTTAAAAAATCCACGTTTGGATGGTCCTTTGAAAAAATATTCTTTTAAAAATCCACGTTTGGATGGTCCTGGAAAAATATTCTTTTAAAAATCCACGATTGGATGGTCCTTGAAAAAATATTCTTTTAAAAATCCACGTTTGGATGGTCCTTGAAAAAATATTCTTTCAAAAATCCACGTTTGGATGGTCCTTGAAAAAATATTCTTTTAAAAATCCAAGTTTGGATGGTCCTTGAAAAAATATTCTTTTAAAAATCCACGTTTGGATGGTCCTTGAAAAAATATTCTTTAAAAAATCCACGTTTGGATGGTCCTTGAAAAAATATTCTTTTAAAAATCCACGTTTGGATGGTCCTTGAAAAAATATTCTTTAAAAAATCCACGTTTGGATGGTCCTTGAAAAAATATTCTTTAAAAAATCCACGTTTGGATGGTCGTTGAAAAAAATATTCTTTAAAAAATCCACGTTTGGATGGTCCTTGAAAAAAATATTCTTTAAAAATCCACGTTTGGATGGGTATTGAAAAAATATTCTTTAAAAATTCACGGTTGAATGGTCCTTGAAAAAATATTCTTTAAAAAATCCACGTTTGGATGGTCCTTGAAAAAAATATTCTTTAAAAAATCCACGTTTGGATGGGTATTGAAAAAATATTCTTTAAAAATCCACGTTTGGATGGTCCTTGAAAAAAATATTCTTTAAAAAATCCACGTTTGGATGGGTATTGAAAAAATATTCTTTAAAAATCCACGTTTGGATGGTCCTTGAAAAAAATATTCTTTAAAAAATCCACGTTTGGATGGGTATTGAAAAAATATTCTTTAAAATCCACGTTTGGATGGTCCTTGAAAAAAATATTCTTTAAAAAATCCACGTTTGGATGGGTATTGAAAAAATATTCTTTAAAAATCCACGTTTGGATGGTCCTTGAAAAAAATATTCTTTAAAAAATCCACGTTTGGATGGGTATTGAAAAAATATTCTTTAAAAATCCACGTTTGGATGGTCCTTGAAAAAAATATTCTTTAAAAAATCCACGTTTGGATGGGTATTGAAAAAATATTCTTTAAAAATCCACGTTTGGATGGTCCTTGAAAAAAATATTCTTTAAAAAATCCACGTTTGGATGGGTATTGAAAAAATATTCTTTAAAAAGTCCACGTTTGATGGTCCTTGAAAAAATATTCTTTAAAAGTCCACGTTTGGATTGTCCTTGAAAAAATATTTTTTAAAAAATCCACGTTTGGATGGTCCTTTGAAAAAATATTCTTTTAAAAATCCACGTTTGGATGGTCCTGGAAAAATATTCTTTTAAAAATCCACGATTGGATGGTCCTTGAAAAAATATTCTTTTAAAAATCCACGTTTGGATGGTCCTTGAAAAAATATTCTTTCAAAAATCCACGTTTGGATGGTCCTTGAAAAAATATTCTTTTAAAAATCCAAGTTTGGATGGTCCTTGAAAAAATATTCTTTTAAAAATCCACGTTTGGATGGTCCTTGAAAAAATATTCTTTAAAAAATCCTCGTTTGGATGGTCCTTGAAAAAATATTCTTTTAAAAATCCACGTTTGGATGGACCTTGAAAAAATATTCTTTAAAAAATCCACGTTTGGATGGTCCTTGAAAAAATATTTTTTTAAAAAATCCACGTTTGGATGGTCCTTGAAAAAATATTCTTTAAAAAATTCACGTTTGGATGGCCCTTAAAAATATTCTTTTAAAAAATCCACGTTTGGATGGTCTGTTAGTCCTTAAAAAAATATTCTTTAGAAAATCCACATTTGGATGGGTATTGAAAAAATATTCTTTAGAAAATCCACATTTGGATGGGTATTGAAAAAATATTCTTTAAAAATCCACGTTTGGATGGGTATTGAAAAAATATTCTTTAAAAAATCCAAGTTTGGATGGTCCTTAAAAAAATATTCTTTAAAAAATCCACGTTTGGATGGTCCATGAAAAAATATTCTTTTAAAAATCCACGTTTGGATGGTCCTTGAAAAAATATTCTTTAAAAATTCACGTTTGAATGGTCTGTTGGTCCTTGAAAAAATATTCTTTAAAAATCCATGATAGAATGTCCTAATAGTCCTTGAAAAAATATTCTTTAAAAATCCACGTTTGTATGTTCTGTTGGACCTTGAAAAAATATTCTTTAAAAATCCACGATAGAATGTCCTAATGGTCCTTGAAAAAATATTCTTTAAAAATTCACGTTTGGATGGTCCTTGAAAAAAATATTTTTTAAAAAATCCACGTTTGGATGGTCCTTAAAAAAATATTCTTTAAAAAATATTCGTTAAAGGGTCTTATCTTATTCTTATCCATGAAAAATATTCTTTAAAAATCTGCGATTATTATTTCAATTATGTATGGAAAAATACTCTTGGCGATTTTGGGTCTGATGGTCCCTGAAAAATATTCTTAAAAAATCCACGATTATTGGTTTGATGCTGATTAAAAAATATTAAAAAACGATAAAAAAAACATTTTTTGAAAAATATTTTTCATAAATCCACGATTATTGGTCTGCCGATCCAATAAAAAATATACCCTTCGAAAAATCTCGAATTTCTGTCCCGATCGACATCCCTAATTCCGATTAAATAACAATATGCCATAATTGAATATGCAACAATTTGTTTATTTTGTTTTTATTGTTGTTGTGTGAATCTAGCTGTACGTTTGTCTGCTATTACCGTTTGGCGTACTAGAAAACAGTTGTTGGCCTCCACAACTGTGGGAGTTTTGTGTTGAGGTGATTTTGAGCGATGAGCCTATGACGTTGCCATTTGATTTATGGAAATTTTGTTTGGAAGGAGATTGAGAATATGTTATATCGACTCCTAATGCACATAAGATACACAATTCTGTAAAATAGAGTAAATGTTAGGAAAGCAAAGAGAGCATTTGTAAGACTCATGGAGCAAGAAATGTTTAAGGTACTACCAATGCCGATATTTTGGGACTTCATGAGCTAACCTCATGGTCCTTGCAGGACTGCTGTCCTGAATTTGTAAGAGATTTCGCAGCCAATGTCGTGGATTTTTAACAGATTTTCAGAGCTAATGTGGAATGGTTTATTAATTCCTCCCACACCTAATGTCGCAAATTTCCAAGAGTTTCCAGGGGTAATTTCATGAAATGTTCTAGGGACTCTAAGGTTCATTGTCTTGAATTTTCAAGGTCCTTCCAGATCTAATATTGCATTTTTCCAAGAAATTCGTTTTAGGGTAATGTCTTCGACTTTCAAAGGGCTTCCCGTAATTGTTTAGTTGCACTGTGGAAAATTATAAAATTAATTTTCAAGGATTAACTTCAATTTTCAGAAATATTTTTTTAAGGACCGTTAGATTTTATAAAAATAAAATCTAAATATTTTAAAGGGCAGTTGGACCGAACTGGATATTTTTAAATATTCTTTGAAGGACCATAAGATCAAAGTGGATTTTTAAAGAATATTTTCTCCAAGGCCTGTAGACCAAAGTCGATGTTTTAAAAATTGGATATTTGGATTTTTAAAAATATTTTTTTTCAAGGACAGTGGTACCAAACTGAATTTTTTTAATATTCTTTCAAGGATCAATGACCAATATTTTCTTAAGGACCTTTATTCATATTAGATTGTCGTGGACTTTTTAAGAATATTTTTTTTTTGTAAGGGTGGTGGGACCAAATTGGATTTTTTTTGATATTCCTCCAAGGACCATTAGACAAAAGTGGATATATGAAGAATATTTTCTCAAGGACCAACATGTTTTTAAAGAATATTTTTTGAAGGACTTTAAGATCCAATGCCTGGATTTTAAACAGACTTACAGGGCTATTGTTGATATTCGAAGGTCGTCTAGGAGTTTTGAAAATCAACGCTAACTGATTTCCTTACAGCTTACTTTTATGTTCATGGGACTTCCAGGGCTAATCTAGCGGATTTTTTAAATATTTCTAGAATTATTGTTTATTATTTTTTTTTTTTGCATTTCAGATGTCAAGAGCAATCGTCGTGGACTTTCCAGAATCTTCTAAGGCCATTGTAATGCAGTTTCAAGGAAATTCCAGGTAAATTTTTATTTTTTTTTAATCATTCCGGACCAATAGTCTTATATATTAGGAGAACTCCAGAGTTGTTGATTTTAGAATTATTTTTTTATTTTTTTTAATTTTAAGGGTCAAAAGCAATTGTCGTGGCATTCCAGAAGTTCGTGGACCTGGGCCAATGCAATGCATTTTCAAGAAAATTCCAGATTAAGTTTTAGTTTCTTTTTTAATAATTTTAGGAGAGCTCTAGAGCTTTAGTCGTTTATTTTTAAGATTGGAACTAAAGTTGCATTTTCAAAGAAGTTCGAGGGCTATGAGTCTGGGTCTTTAAGGAAATTCCTGGAGATATAGTCGTGCATTTTAAAGAAGTTATTGTCGTTGATTCAAAGGGAGCAATATTTAGGCTATACCTCAGAGCTCTTGCCATGCATTTTCAATGGAATCCTATATACAGGGTGCGATAAAAAAAACTGCAACATAGTCAAACGCCATAATTTTTACATTTTTTTTTAATGAAAGCGGAGATAGCATCGAATTTTAGAATAAATTTAGATTTGTTCGAATTGGTCACGAATTATGGCCTTCAAACGGAAAATGAAACCGTCACACGCTGCCCGAATGATGCCTGCGGTATTTTGGCCTATTCCCGGCGAAGGGCTTGCTTGAGGTGATCGACACTTTGGTATTTTTTAGTGCCAACCTTGTTTTCCAAATAACTCCAGGCACAATAGTTCAACGGATTGGTATCCGGAGATGCAGATTTTGGTGGCCGATGTGAGCTGGAAATGAAGCGAGGAACCTCATTTTGTAACCATTCTTGGGTGGCGCGTGCTATGTGCGATGGTGCTGAGTCCCTTTGGAATGTCCAGGTCTGCGGCCAAAATGTTTGCGTGCCCAAGGCTTTAATACACCCTCCATAATATTTTCGCGATAATATTCGGCATTTATTTTGTTGCCACGGTCGATTAATACGAGCGGAGAGCGACCATCGGCTGTTATGGTGGCCCACACTATCAACATGGCCGGCGCTCTGGTGGTCAACCGTTCTGGTGGCCAACCGAAGATGCACATTTTCAGCTGAACTCTTTGGCAAGTAAATACGATCATTTTCTTTGTTCACAAACTGCTGGACAACGAATGTTTTCTAATCGGAGAAAACCAAATTCGGCAGTTCACCACTTTCTACCAAGCGAAGCTACTCTTTAGCACTTTTGAGCCTATTTCCTTTCTGTGGCGGTGTAAGTTCTTGCATTTTTTGGAATTTCAATGGCTTCACCCCGAGCTCATTTTTCAATATTTGCCGAATTGAATATTGCGATATGTTCAGCTCACGAGCCATTTTTCGGCCACTGCGACGCGGGTTTCAATCAAGTCGCTTCTTTACTTTTCGAACCATTTCTGCTGATGTTGCTGTTTTCTTCCGTCCACTTCCTCGATGTCAGGCTACGCTACCAGTATTACGGTAACGAGCAATGGTACGAGACACAAAAGATTTATTCACATTTAAATGCCACTCGTGGTTTTCCAGCCAAATATAAAGAAATCACACTATCACGCTTGAATCCCATCACGAATAACTTTTTGTTTCTAGAAAATTCTCACCAAAATGCTTTCGCACACTTGTAAACAATATAATGAGCTATCACTGGAATAATTGTAACAGCTGTCGAATGAGTGCCTTAGAAATGACAGCAGTCTGAAGTTGGTTGTAATTTTTTCATCTCACACTGTATTGTCGTGGATTTTTATGGGGATTCATTCATTGTCTTGAATTTTCGGGAGTTCCATGCTTAATGCCGTAATTTTGAAGGGACTTTAAGGATAAAGGTCATGAATGTTCGAGGAACTTCCAGGACCATTGTCTTTATTTGTCAAGGTCTTTCTAAATTCGTTGAGTTTCAATGGACTTCGTAAACCATTGTCGTCGAAATTCAAGATACTTCCAGGTCAATGTCGTGGATTTTCGAGGGACTTCCAGGGCTTTCTACTTTCCACTGCCAATGGTGAGTGTTTTCAAGAACTTCCATGGCTTTAATTTCCTTCTAGAGCTGATGTGGATATTCCAAGTAATTCCAATTCTAATTTTTAAAGGTCTTTCCAGGTCTAATGTCATTCCAAGAATCTTTTCGGCTAAAGCTAATTTTGCGATTTCGAGGGACTTTCAGACTTATTTTCAGTAATTCCTAAGGTATTACCACCGGTTTTCAATGAATTTCTAGTGGACTTATTTTTTTAAATTCCAATTTACCTCTCATGTTATGGGCTATGTTTGGAGCACTTGTCACTATAAAGAATACCCCTGCACCCACCCAAAAAATATAAACTTCTTAACTGAAAGTTAATTCCTCTTTTTTCCCACCCAAATAAGGCCCACAAAGAAAGTCCATTTATTTGTCACAACTTTCATTACTCCGTTAAGTACACCCCCAATGTGGAGGTGCAATTTTTGGGCCTGACACCAATAAAATACTGTTCTTTAGCGATGGTATTTTGACAGCAACGCACACAATGGGTGTGTGTGCGTGTAAACATTTATGGTTTATTAAAAAAACGGTGTTTGTTTATGACAACGTGTGTTCGCATGTGTGTATGAGTACCCTATGTAAATAGATTTCTTCGGCTGTTTGTTTGTTGTTTCTTTCTTTCATGTCATTAAATATTTACCACTTGTTATGGCTGGTGTTGTTGTTGTTGCTATTGTCACTGAATATTTGCAATTCTTTTCTTATTTCATGGCTTTCGATTTTTGTCGTTGTTTTTTTTTTCTGACGGGAGAGGAATTTTGCGAGGAGGGGTGGCGGGGACTATAATTATCCATTGTGTTGGCGTCATTGCCTATGGAAGTGTGTCATTATTTCATATTTAATTGAAAATTTACACCAAGCCAACAACAATAAAACAAACAACAAAGTGTTCATAAAGAACCTGATGTTAATAATGGCTAGCCATAAACCTTGGCGACCTAGAAAACGAAATCGAAAATATTTTCGTTTGTTTTCTTTGCGAAGAAAAAAAATATTCACATTGCCAAAAATAACTGCTTACATTTTGAAAAAAAAAAACACAAGAAAATAACTGGATAATGACATATTTTTTGCAAAGGGTGGTATTTAATTGAATTAACAAAATTAAAATTAACAAAAGCTTTAAATAATGTCATTAGACAAAATGCCATGTTTGGATAAACAAAAGACTTAAGACACAAACGTTTCACAGCAAATCATTCAAAGTGCTGGAGAAGCATGGCTTTGACCAATAATTCGGTCAGGCCATTGTTTGGTTGCACTGTGGAAACAATTTTAAGGCCATGGAGGGCAGAAAATATTAAATAAATTTTTAAAATTAAGGACTCGGAATCCCCTTAAATTTTGTGCAAGGACTTTTAGACAAATGTGGATTTTTTGAGAATATTTTTTCAAGGACCAACAGACCATCCAAACGTGGATTTTTAAAGAATATTTTTTCAAGGACCAACTAAACGTGTATTTCTAAAGAATATTTTTTCAAGGACCAACCAAACGTGGATTTTTAAAGAATATTTTTTCAAGGACCATCCAAACGTGGATTTTTAAAAAAATATTTTTTCAAGGACCATCCAAACGTGGATTTTTAAAAAAAATATTTTTTCAAGGACCATCCAAACGTGGATTTTTAAAAAAATATTTTTTCAAGGACCATCCAAACGTGGATTTTTAAAAAAATATTTTTTCAAGGACCATCCAAACGTGGATTTTTAAAAAAATATTTTTTCAAGGACCATCCAAACGTGGATTTTTAAAAAAATATTTATTCAAATACCATCCAAACGTGGATTTTTAAAGAATATTTTTTTCAAGAACCAGGAGACGTGGATTTTTTAAAGAATATTTTTTTCAAGAACCAGGAGACGTGGATTTTTTAAAGAATATTTTTTTCAAGAACCAGGAGACGTGGATTTTTTAAAGAATATTTTTTTCAAGAACCAGGAGACGTGGATTTTTTAAAGAATATTTTTTTCAAGAACCAGGAGACGTGGATTTTTTAAAGAATATTTTTTCAAAGACCATCCATACGTGGATTTTTAAAGAATATTTTGTCAAAGACCATCCATACGTGGATTTTTAAAGAATATTTTTCACGGACCATCCATACGTGGATTTTTAAAGAATATTTTGTCAAAGACCATCCATACGTGGATTTTTAAAGAATATTTTGTCAAAGACCATCCATACGTGGATTTTTAAAGAATATTTTTCACGGACCATCCATACGTGGATTTTTAAAGAATATTTTTTAAGGATTAACAGACCATCTAAACGTGGATTTTTAAAAAATATGTTTTTCAACAACCAACAGACGTGGATTTTTAAAGAATATTTTTTTAAAGATTAACAGACCAGCCAAACGTGGATTTTTAAAAAAATATGTTTTTCAACAACCAACAGACGTGGATTTTTAAAGAATATTTTTTTAAGGATTAACAGACCATCCAAACGTGGATTTTTAAAGAATATTCTTACTTGCCTCATTTTGACACTAGGTCTCTTTGTACCAAATCCGTTTCAGGACATTTGGAGTCGACCTGGGGTTATCCGCCCGTCCGTTTTCTGTCTGGCTGGTGTGCCCTATAACTCTCGAAGGGAATATTCGATTTGGTCCAAATTTGGTTCATGTAATATTTTTACCAGACTTAGATCGAGTTCGGAGACGGGCAATATCGGTCCACTCCTTCCCAAGCCAATATATGGTGTGAAAATGATAGATATCGGCCTACCCCTTCTGGTACTTAACATCTTCATGGCGTATATCTATCATATTACGAGTACAGGCTTTATGGTTATTCAAAATGTTGACCCTTTGTGAGGGAGGTACCAGAAGTAATGGTCCGATATATTCCATCTTCGCACCAGATCTTCTGTTGGTAGAAATATTGGAATGTGCAAATTGGAAGACAACCGGACTCTTACTTCACATTTCATAAGAGTTGTAATTATTCAAAACATTGACCCTTTGTGGGAAAGGTACTTGATGGAGTGAACCAATATTGTCCATTTTCACACCGGACCTGGCACTGACTAAAATATTGGGATTTGCAAAGTTTGCACAAATTTGAATGTTCCTTATTCTTTCTATGAGGCAAATTATTTTCTTTGTAAATTAGGATATTTTGTGGGGGAGGTACCAGAAGGAGTGGACCGATAGTGACCATCTCCGAACTCGATCAAAGTTTGATAATAATATTACGATGCAGCAAGTTTGAATTAAAAAAAAAAATAATTTAAAAATGCCCTATTGGTCTGTTTGAAATATTTTTGTGTTGAAACAAAAGACTTAAGACACAAACGTGATGACAATAAGTCTTTCAACTATTTTTGAAAATTTCTTATTTTTGTTTTCATTTTTTTTTTAAATTTTGAAAACATTTTCTATTTTTATTTTCATTTCCTGAAAATGTATTTCTAATAACAACAACACATCGTAATTGAGCTATCAATTCACATTGATATCACAATTACGTTTGACATATTGTCAACCCCTTTGAATTCCCAGCCTAGCCATAATATTCACGTAATGATTTCTGTTTTCCAAAATTACACCACCAAGGCATTACAAATCAATTTGGTTATACTTTTTTCAAATTTCTTGAAATATGATCCCATCCCAGCCGCAAAGTGTCACCGAGCGATACCCCATTGCATGAAAGGTGAAATTGTTAACATCAATTACCAATTAACAATGCTTTTCATAAAATAATTCAGTTGTACAATTTTCTCATCAACATTGGGGTTTTTGTTGTTTTTTTTTCTTATCAACATTGGTGTTTTTGTTGCTGCTATTGTTAATAACCGGTAGATAAACAATTCGATGGCGACAACAACATTGTCGTTTACATTAACTCATTTTTAGATCTTCGAACGATTCAAAAGCCGGGCCGGCGAATGGGGTGGAAGAGTTCATCTGTAATTGTAGGAAAAAGGTTAAGACAGCCGCCACAGCCCCACACCAGGCAAGAAAACACCTTCTTTGGTCACCATGCTGAGAAAAAAAACTCCATCAGCAGCGCCATCGGCACTGCCCAACAGCCAAGCCAAAAAAACAAACCTTAACAATGTGGCTGGCCCACCACAATTCAGTTGTCCAATTGCCTTGTGGCCATTTCGTGATGCATGTGGTGTTGCTTAGACCGCTGTATAAACATCCGAAAGGTGACTCAAAAGAAAGTGAAATTTCTGTTGTTTTTTCCTTCTTCCCCCCTCAACCAGTTGATGTCTTTAAAACTTGGACAACGCATCCCATGAATGTTATTTTTTTTTCTCTCACTCCCAACAATGACTGGTAATTTGTTAAAGAGGGGAGGAGTGAGGGGACCAAGCCTCAAAGCCCTAAGTAACCATGGCAAAACAATGTCCGCAATCACCCCCCATACCAACAGCGAAACTATTCCAAGAAAAACTAAAGTAAAACCGAAACAACAAACCTGTTTGTCTTCATTGCCAATAACCAAATACCATCGATCGAGGTATTAATGGGGTTTTTTGAACGAGGGATGGGAGAGGAAATTTTGGGGAATTTTCAGAAGTCAGAATAGCGTGGACTAGAGGTTCTTAAAAATATTATATTTTGGAAGGAATCGGATACATATTTCGTGTTTTATGAGAGACAAAATTTTTCAAAATTTTGACCCGTTGTGAGGGAGGTACTAGAAGCAATGGGCCGATGTATTCCATCTTCACGTCAGATATTGTCGTAGTAGAAATATTAGGATGTGTGGAATTTCGATAGAATTGAAATTATGAGGGATAAAATTATTCCAAATTTTGGATCAATTGCGGGGGAGGTACCAGAAATCTGATTTTATTATTTTTTTTTGAGAGTTAAAATTATTCGAAATGTTGACCCGTTGTGGGGGAGGTACCAGAAGAATTGGGCCGATGTATACCATCTTCACATCAGATATTGTCTTGGAAGAAATATTAGGATATGCGGTATTTGAAAAGAATCGGACACCTACTTTGCATTTTATAAGAGTTATAATTATTCCAAACTTTGACCGGTTGTGCGGGAGGTACAAGAAGAAGTGGACCGATATATTCCATATTTACACCAGATCTTAAGTTGATAAAGATATTGAAGTGTGCCGAGTTTGAACTTATTTTGCATTTTCTGAGAGATATAATTTTTCAAAATATTGACCCTTTTGTGGGGCAGGTATCAGAAGGAGTGATCTCATGTATCCCTTTTTCACACCATATCTTGAGGTAGTGGAAATGTTAAGATGTGTGGAATTTGAAGATAATTGGAGGTTTAATTCATATTTAATGATTCAAAATTTCGACCCTTTGTGGGGGAGGTACCAGAAAGATGAGCCGATATATTCATTCCCCATACCTGAGCTTGTGTTGATTAACATATTAGTATGTGTTAAATTTGAAGAAAATCGGATTTATATTTCGCATTTTATAAGAGGAATAAATATTCAAAATGTTGACCCTTTGTGGGGGAGATACAGGTTGCAGTGGGCCTATATCGTCCATTTTCGCACCTGACATAGCACTAATACAAAATTTTTGGATTTGCAAAGTTTGCACCAAATTGGATGATCCTTTCTTGTTGTATACGGTTAATTATTTTTTTTGAAAATGTTGACCTTTTGTGAGTGTGGTACCAGAGGGGGGGGGGGGGGGATCGATATTACCTATCTCCGAACTCGATCTTTGTTTGATAACAACATTACGATGTAGCAAGTTTGGATCAAATCGGATACTTTGTTCGAGATGTGGGCATCGCTAGACCGACTCCAAAAGTCCTGAAACGGATTTGGTCCAAAGAGACCTAAGGTCTAAAACCTTTATTTCGATGAGGCACACTTTCGCCCTCTGTAACCTGATAAAGAAATCCATGTTTGTATGGTCTGTTAGTCCTTGAAAAAATATTCTTTAAAAATCCACTTCCAGAGGTCCGTTGGTCCTTGAAAAAATATCCTTAAAAATCCACTTCCAGAGGTCCGTTGGTCCTTGACAAAATATCCTTAAAAATCCACGTTTGGATGGTCCGTTGGTCCTTAAAAAATATTCTTTAAAAATCCACGTTTGAATGGTCTGTTTGTCCTTGAAAAAATATTCTTTAAAAATCCACGTTTGGATGGTCTGTTTGTCCTTGAAAAAATATTCTTTAAAAATCCACGTTTGGATGGTCTGTTGGTCCTTGAAAAAATATTCTTTAAAAATCCACGTTTGGATGGTCTGTTGGTCCTTGAAAAATATTCTTTAAAAATCCACGTTTGGATGGTCTGTTGGTCCTTGAAAAATATTCTTTAAATATCCACGTTTGGATGGTCCGTTGGTCCTTGAAAAAATATTCTTTAAAAATCCACGATTGGATGGTCTGTTGGTCCTTGAAAAAATATTCTTTAAAAATCCACGTTTGGATGGTCTGTTGGTCCTTAAAAAAATATTCTTTAAAAATCCACATTTGGATGGTCCGTTGGTCCTTGAAAAAAATATTCTTTAAAAATCCACGTTTGGATGGATCGATGGTCCTTAAAACAATATTCTTTAAAAATCCACATTTGGATGGTCTGTTGGTCCTTGAAAAAATATTCTTTAAAAATCCACATTTGAATGGTCTGTTGGTCCTTGAAAAAATATTCTTTAAAAATCCACGTTTGGATGGTCTGTTGGTCCTTGAAAAAATATTCTTTAAAAATCCACGTTTGGGTGGTCTGTTGGTCCTTGAAAAAATATTCTTTAAAAATCCACGTTTGGATGGTCTGTTGGTCCTTGAAAAAATATTCTTTAAAAATCCACATTTGGATGGTCTGTTGGTCCTTGAAAAAATATTCTTTAAAATCCACGTTTGTATGGTCTGTTGGTCCTTGAAAAAATATTCTTTAAAAATCCAAGTTTGGATGGTCTGTAGGTCCTTGAAAAAATATTCTTTAAAAATCCAAGTTTGGATGGTCTGTAGGTCCTTGAAAAAATATTCTTTAAAAATCCACGTTTGCATGGTCTGTTGGTCCTTGAAAAAATATTCTTTAAAAATCCACGTTTGGATGGTCTGTTGGTCCTTGAAAAAATATTCTTTAAAAATCCACGTTTGGATGATCTGTTGGTCCTTGAAAAAATATTCTTTAAAAATCCACGATTGGATGGTCTGTTGGTCCTTGAAAAAATATTCTTTAAAAATCCACGTTTGGATGGTCTGTTGGTCCTTGAAAAAATATTCTTTAAAAATCCACGATTGGATGGTCTGTTGGTCCTTGAAAAAATATTCTTTAAAAATCCACGTTTGGATGGTCTGTTGGTCCTTGAAAAAATATTCTTTAAAAATCCACGATTGGATGGTCTGTTGGTCCTTGAAAAAATATTCTTTAAAAATCCACGTTTGGATGGTCTGTTGGTCCTTGAAAAAATATTCTTTAAAAATCCACGTTTGGATGGTCTGTTGGTCCTTGAAAAAATATTCTTTAAAAATCCACGTTTGGATGGTCTGTTGGTCCTTGAAAAAATATTCTTTAAAAATCCAAGTTTGGTTGGCCTGTTGGTCCTTGAAAAAATATTCTTTAAAAATCCACGTTTGTTTGGCCTGTTGGTCCTTGAAAAAATATTCTTTAAAAATCCACGTTTGGATTTACCGATGTTCCATGAAAAAATATTCTTTAAAAATCACGTTTGGATGGACCGATGGTCCATGAAAAAATATTCTTTAAAAATCCACGTTTGGATTTACCGATGGTCCATGAAAAAATATTCTTTAAAAATCCACGTTTGGATGGACCGATGGTCCATGAAAAAATATTCTTTAAAAATCCACGTTTGGATTTACCGATGGTCCATAAAAAAATATTCTTTAAAAATCCACGTTTGGATGGTCCGATGGTCCATGAAAAAATATTCTTTAAAAATCCACGTTTGGATGGACCGATTGTCCATGAAAAAATATTCTTTAAAAATCCACGTTTGGATTTACCGATGGTCCATAAAAAAATATTCTTTAAAAATCCACGTTTGGATTTACCGATGGTCCATGAAAAAATATTCTTTAAAAATCCACGTTTGGATGGACCGATGGTCCATGAAAAAATATTCTTTAAAAATCCACGTTTGGATTTACCGATGGTCCATAAAAAAATATTCTTTAAAAATCCACGTTTGGATGGTCCGATGGTCCATGAAAAAATATTCTTTAAAAATCCACGTTTGGATGGACCGATTGTCCATGAAAAAATATTCTTTAAAAATACACGTTTTAATGGTCTGTTGGTCCTTGAGAAAATATTCTTTAAAACTCCGCCTTATCTCTTGCAAATCACGATAAGCATTTAACTATAATTCGACTTTCTACACCACCCCTCGTATAAGTTTTCATACTACAAAATTAAGGTGTGCGTTACGATAATACGCATGCCCCTCGCTATGCGTGTGTGTCGATCGATGTGTGTGCCATTTCAAAAGGTTATTGGCTGCTTCGAAAGAAATGCCCATTGCTGAGCATTTCATTGCTGGTGAGATGAGGAAGGTTGTGTTGATTGTCAATTTCTTGGATATTTTTTTTTAAATGAAAGTGAAATGTTGTTGCTGTTGTTGTTTTTTTACATTTTTTGGAGAAATGATGTGAACATTTTTGTGTTTTGCAAAGAATCGCCATGAATTGATCGCTCATGACTCATTTATGTGGGTCGTAAATGTAAAATCGAAATTTGCCAAATGAAATGAATAAATAAATGACTGAACGAATGAATCATTAGTAGATAAATATTTATGTATTTATTTTAAAGTTAATTAGAAGCTGAAGAAAGTTTGTTAGGCTTCGGAAATTGGAGGGAAACAAATTGGATAGGCCATTTTTGGCTCTCTTTAGATGTGGAACTTCGATGTTATATGCCAGAGAAGAGCTGCTGAAGTTATACTAGCCATAGAATATCTGCTAAACCTCTTCGAGCTATAGAAGAGCTGCTGAACGTGTTCTGGCCACAGAAGAGCTGTTGAACGTCTTCTGGCTATAGAAGAGTTGCTGCAGCTCTTCTAGCCATAGAAGACCTGTTGAAGCTCTTTTAGCCATAGAAGAGCTGTTGAAGCTCTTCTAGCCATAGAAGAGCTGTTGAAGCTCTTCTAGCCATAGAAGAGCTGTTAAAGCTCTTCTAGTCATAGAAGAGCTGTTGAAGCTCTTCTAGCCATAGAAGAGCTGCTGACGCTCTTCTAGCCATAGAAGAGCTGCTGACGCTCTTCTAGCCACAGAAGAGCTGCTGACGCTCTTCTAGCCACAGAAGAGCTGCTGACGCTCTTCTAGCCATAGAAGAGCAGCTGAAGCTCTCCTAGCCATAGAAGAGCTGTTGAAGCTCTTCTAGACATAGAAGAGCTGTTGAAGCTCTTCTAGACATAGAAGAGCAGTTGAAGCTCTTCTAGACATAAAAGAGCTGTTGAAGCTCTTCTAGACATAGAAGAGCAGTTGAAGCTCTTCTAGACATAGAAGAGCTGTTGAAGCTCTTCTAGACATAGAAGAGCTGTTGAAGCTCTTCTAGACATAGAAGAGCTGTTGAAGGTCTTCTAGCCATAGAAGACCTGTTGAAGCTCTTTTAGCCATGGAAGAGCTGTTGAAGCTCTTCTAGCCATAGAAGAGCTGTTGAAGCTCTTCTAGCCATAGAAGAGCTGTTAAAGCTCTTCTAGCCATAGAAGAGCTGTTGAAGCTCTTCTAGCCATAGAAGAGCTGCTGACGCTCTTCTAGCCATAGAAGAGCTGCTGACGCTCTTCTAGCCACAGAAGAGCTGCTGACGCTCTTCTAGCCACAGAAGAGCTGCTGACGCTCTTCTAGCCATAGAAGAGCAGCTGAAGCTCTCCTAGCCATAGAAGAGCTGTTGAAGCTCTTCTAGACATAGAAGAGCTGTTGAAGCTCTTCTAGACATAGAAGAGCAGTTGAAGCTCTTCTAGACATAAAAGAGCTGTTGAAGCTCTTCTAGACATAGAAGAGCAGTTGAAGCTCTTCTAGACATAGAAGAGCTGTTGAAGCTCTTCTAGACATAGAAGAGCTGTTGAAGCTCTTCTAGACATAGAAGAGCTGTTGAAGGTCTTCTAGACATAGAAGAGCTGTTGAAGGTCTTCTAGACATAGAAGAGCTGTTGAAGCTCTTCTAGACATAGAAGAGCTGTTGAAGCTCTTCTAGACATAGAAGAGCTGTTGAAGCTCTTCTAGACATAGAAGAGCTGTTGAAGCTCTTCTAGACATAGAAGAGCTGTTGAAGCTCTTCTAGACATAGAAGAGCTGTTGAAGCTCTTCTAGACATAGAAGAGCTGTTGAAGCTCTTCTAGACATAGAAGAGCAGCTGAAGCTCTTCTGGACATCGAAGAGCTACTGAAGCTCTTCTGGCCATGGAAGAGCTGTTGTAGCTCTTCTAGCCATAGAAGAGCTGTTGTAGCTCTTCTAGCCATAGAAGAGCTGTTGTAGCTCTTCTAGCCATAGAAGAGCTGTTGTAGCTCTTCTAGCCATAGAAGAGCTGTTGTAGCTTTTCTAGCCATAGAAGAGCTGTTGTAGCTCTTCTAGCCATAGAAGAGCTGTTGTAGCTCTTCTAGCCATAGAAGAGCTGTTGTAGCTTTTCTAGCCATAGAAGAGCTGTTGTAGCTCTTCTAGCCATAGAAGAGCTGTTGTAGCTCTTCTAGCCATAGAAGAGCTGTTGTAGCTCTTCTAGCCATAGAAGAGCTGTTGTAGCTCTTCTAGCCATAGAAGAGCTGTTGTAGCTCTTCTAGCCATAGAAGAGCTGTTGTAGCTCTTCTAGCCATAGAAGAGCTGTTGTAGCTCTTCTAGCCATAGAAGAGCTGTTGTAGCTCTTCTAGCCATAGAAGAGCTGTTGTAGCTCTTCTAGCCATAGAAGAACTGTTGTAGCTCTTCTAGTCATAGAAGAACTGTTGAAGCTATTCATAACCAGAGAAGAGCTGCTGTAGCTCTTCTTGCCACAGAAGAGCTGTTGAAGCTCTTCTGGCCATAGAAGAGCTGCTGTAGCTCTTCTGGCCATAGAAGAGCTGCTGTAGCTCTTCTGGCCATAGAAGTGCTGCTGTTGCTCTTCTGGCCATGGAAGAGCTGCTAATGCTAATTTCTACAAATCAAAAGACTTAGAACACAAACGTGTCACAACAACTCAATTCAATGAATTTTTAATTTTCAGATTTTTTTTTTGGAATTTTCACTTGTTAACGCCGCTGTTTGTCATCTACTCAGCAATTACAACAACGCAGGCAGGAACAACAACAACTACAACAAATGCCTAGCCATTTTAATGAAGACAAAAGTTTAAAAGAAAACAAAACATGCTTGAGTTATTATTGTCAACGTGTTTATTAGCTCCGCACGGAATCATTGCCGTGTAACGCTCAACGCCAACGCTGGCAACTTGATGCTCTGGCTATGACTTCGGCTGCGTAATCAAAGTAGGTAATCTTGACGATAAATTTAATATCAAAGCTGAAGCTGAAGAAGAAGACGACAAAAATGTAGCTGAAAAGAAAAAGAAGCCGCATCAGAAGCAAGGCAAGGCAAGAAAAAACGGACGCCATGCAATGCAGATAACTTTCAATGGAAGAAGAATCTACACTGACACCACCAACACATGTGTGGCATGTGTACATGAGAGAAAGAAAAAAAATGAGCTTCTTTTTTTGAAATTATTATTATTTTTCTTTTTTTTTTTTCTTTTTTTGGCTACTAAACTATCCAACCAACCAACCAGCCAGCCATCCATCCAAGCAGTTAATAATAATGCCAACATAAACTGTCAACAAATGAAAATTTAAAGTTGACTGATTTTGATTTTTTTCTTGTTGTCGCTGTCGTTGTTGTTGTTGTTTTTGTATTTCATTCGACAAGGAAGTGAGTCTCTACTTTACAACCAAATATTTAGTGTTTCTTGTTTTGGACGAAAGAACTTTCACTTGAAATAAAATTTTAATAATAATCATATTTTCTACAAACATATCCACACACACGCACTCATGTTTACACACACACGCCCAGTCAGCATTTTTTGAAATTTTTAATCGCATTCGAGTCTTTTTTGATCCGGTCGCGCGATTAAAAATGTGGAATATGCGAGCATTTTCTGATCATAAAAGACACATTTGTCGGGAGAAAAACGTGACCTCCCGCGACTCTTCTTAATAAATCACATATGAGTCTTCCTCTAGATTAGTTAAGAGTCTTTTTCGACCATTTTCTGATCGTTCTACGAGTCGTTTTCGAATCGTTTTCTAATCATTTATTGTGCTAAAACTTTTAATTTGTGAATCTTTTTCGAGTCTTTTTTAACTCATTTTTGATCATTTATGAGTCCTTTGTGAGTCATTTATTAGTCTTTTAAGTGTCATATGTCACTCATATTTATATTCATTTACGAGTCTTTTTTAAGTCGCCTTTGTCTTAAATTCGAGTCATTTATGAGTCCAATATGAGTGTTTACGATCCTACGAATCTCGTACGTGATTTCTAAATATTGGGATGTACCGTGAAAAAAAGAATTTGTTTATATTTGTTTATAAAATAGTTTATTTAAAATAAAAATAATTCAACTTTTATAATTATAATTTGTACTAGTTCATTTTCAGGTGTATTTTAGTAAATGCCAGTGGTAAAAAATATAGTAAAAACTTAAATAAAAAAAAAAAAACAAAAAAAAAAATAAAAAAATCAGGAACTTCAATCTGATCGTTTTCTTTTTGTAACCCGGTCTCGAGCGTGAACAAAATGTTTCTGAAGGATTGTGTTCATATCCTTGTTGTTACTTGTGTATTTTAGATGACAAATATCTGAAATTAAATATGTACAAGTCTGTCCATTTTACTAATTCTTTATATACGTGTTAAAAACACAAACTTACTTTTGATTACTGTCACTAAATAACACTTTTCTGTACTTGGCTTTACACTGGTGCCCTTCCAGCTGTATTGGCAGGCTAAATTGTCAGAAAAAATCTTTCGAACGGCAGCCCGAAGGAATTGAGGGGGTCCTTCACCGCCGGTTTTTGCAATAAATTCTTTTTGGAAATAGATTATCAAAAATTATATAAGTATTAATATATTGCAAAGTAGTGAATTAATCAATCAAAGACCCAATTTTGTATACTTACAATTTGTTTAAGTATCGTTTCATTTTACTGCACCAATTCATTTTTTGCCATCTTTCCATTTTTTCTTTATAAAAACAATAAATAAATAAACAAACATATAGATAAACGTACACTTTTTAATATTTTTTATCACTTTTTAATATTTAACACTTTTGCTGTTGACGCTTCCACGCACTTTTTATAAATGACCAATAAGTCAACTTTTTTATAGCCACTCCAGAAACGCAACAAAATGACCCGTTATGCATAGAAAAACAAGCAGCATTTAAGCACTTATCTGTGCGAAATATGATAAAAAATACATCAATACGATCACTTCTCAAACAGCTGCATGATCTTTTTAAGACTAATCATTTTTCAATCTGTACATGATCGCAATATGATAATAAACAACGGAAAAACAGTCACATTTTGCATATCCCAATGATTGATTTTTGATTACCATACATTTTTTTTTTTTATAAAATTAAATGAACTCTTTTTACTCATTAAGGGGGGTCACTTTCGAGTCGTTTTGTGATCGTACAGGTGAGTTAATAATTTTTTGATCACCAAAAGGACTCGAAGAAGATTCTGCGAAGTGATTTTTTTAAAAACAATTTTCATGTGCAAGCTGGGTATAATCACTTTTCAAACAACTGCATGATCTTTTTAAGACTAATCATTTTTCAATCTGTACATGATCGCAATATGATAATAAATAACGGAAAAAATAGTCACCTTTTGCACATCTCAATGATTGATTTGCGATTCCCCTACATTTTGTTGCTGTATTTTGGTTGACCTCTTTTTACTCATTAAAGAGAGCCATTTTCGAGTCGCTTTTCGATCGTATACGTGAGTTAATCATTTTTTGATCACCAAAAGGACTCGAAATAGACTCACCGAAGTGATTTTTTCAAAAACAATCTTCCAAATGCTAGCTGGGCGTACACACATTTACACGTCCGCAAGCATACAATTGGCGACATATAATTACTTTGATTGAAGCATGCTCATGTGTGCCCATTGTTTTGTTAAACAGTTGAGCTGAGTGTTGTGTCTGGCCATCCATTTTTATGAACGTTGAAGCAACCAACCACACGTTCGGCAATCCGTCTGTCCGTGCGATCATCAAAGCCCTCATAAGGCTTTTTGATTGCCTGATGCGCGTTTTTTATGATTTCTTATTTTGGATTTTAGCCTAAATGATAAACAAATAGACTCGGGCTAATTAATAAACAAATCATGTCGGGGAAATAAAAAAAACAAAAACTTAAGAATTTGACGCACTTTCATTAACCCGTTGGTAGAGGGTAAGGAAACAATGAGAAAATACCTCTTGTACAGAAAATAAACCTGAAAGACCTTCAGTGGCTCTTCCCTGGCTAGAAAAGCTTCAGGAGCTCTTCTTTGGGCAGAAGAGCTTTAATATGTCTTCTTAGCTAGAAGAGCTTCAGAAGCTCAATTATGGCTAGAAAAACTTTAGCAGCTCTTCTACGGCTAGAAGAGCTCTAGTAGCTTCTAGTAGCTTCAGCATCTTCTCTATGGGCAGATGAGCTTCCACCGCTCTTCCATGGGTACAAGAGCTTCAGCCGCTCTTCTATGGTTAAAGGAGCTTCCACCGCTCTTCTATGGCTAGAAGAGCTTCAGCAGCTCTTCAGTGGCTAGAAGAGCTTCAGCAGCTCTTCTATGGCCAGAAGAGCTCCAGCAGCTCTTCTATGGCCGGATGAGCTTCAGCACCTCTTCAATGGCTAGACAAGCTTCAACAGGTCTTCTATGGCTAGAAGAGCTTCAGCAGCTCTTCTATGACCAAAAGAGCTTCTGCAGCTCTTCTATGGCTAGAAGAGCTTCAGTAGCTCCTCTATGGCTAGAAGAGCTTAAGCAGCTCTTCTATGGCTAAAGAGCTTCAGCAGCTTTTCTATGGCTAAAAGAGCTTTTACCGCTCTTCATCAGCTTTTATATGCTTCAGTAATTTTTTAACAGAAACAATATCTTTAACAGCTCTGCTATGGATAGAAGAGCATACGCCACTCTTCTGTGGCCAGAAGAGGTTTAGAAGCTCTTCTGTGGGTACAAGAGCATTTGTAGCGGTTCTACGGCTGGAAGAGCTTAAACAGCCGTTCTATTGCTTGAAAAGTATCAGTAGTTTTTCTATGGCTCTTCTTTGGCTAGAAAAACTTCAGTAGTTCTTTTATGGCGAGAAAAGTTACAGCAGCTCTTCAATAGCGGGAAGAGCTTTAACAGCTCTTCTATGGCTAGAAGAACTTCAATAGCTCTTTAATGGCTACCAGAGCTTCCACCGCTCTTCTACGCCCAGAAGAGCTTTGTCAGCACTTATATGGCCAGAAGAGCATCAGCAGGTCTACTATGGGTAGAAGAGCTAGCTCTTCAATATCTAGAAGAGCTATAGCTACTCTTCAGCAGCTTTTCTATGACCAGAAGAGCTTCAGCAGCTAACTAAAAGAGCTTCAGGGGCTGTTCCATGGATAGAAGAGCTTCAACAGCACTTCTATGGCCAGAAAAGCTTTAGTAACTCTTCTATGGCGAGAAAAGCATTAGCAGCTCTTCTATGGCAAAAAGAGCTTCCGCAACAAATATTCTCCGGCTATAAAAGCTTCAGAAGCTCTTCTACGACTGAAAGAGCTTCAGCGCATCTTCTATGGCTAGAAGGGCTTCAGCAACTTTTCTATGGCTAGAAGACCGCCAGCAGCACTTCTATGCCACTATAGCTAGAAGAGCTTTAATAGCTCTTCTAAGTCCAAAAGAGCTTCAGCAGTACTTCTTCGGTCAAAAAACCTTTAGCAGCTCTTTTAAAGCTGAAAGACTTTTGATAGCCCTTCTATATCTAAAATCTAGCCAGAAGATTTTTTTGTAGGGCTATAAGACCTTTGATAGATCTCCTTTGACAGCTCCCTTGTGGCTTGAAGACCTTTGACAGCTTTTTGGTAGACAGAAGAGTAATAGTTATTGTATGTGTAGAAAGCTCTGACAGCTCTAATTTAACCGGACGAGCTTTAAAAGCTATTCAATAGCTTAAAGACCTTTGACAGTAATATTGTGGCTAGGAGACTCTTCACAGCTCTTCTGTGGCTAGAATTTTCGAGAGCTTTTCTATGGCTAGAAGATCGTCGAGAGATCCAATGTAGCCAGGAGAGCTTTTAAAGTTCTTCTTTGGTTAAGAGACCTGTGACAGCTACACTCAGTCTAGAATGTCTTCCACAGTTTTTCTATGGTCAGAAGACCTTTTTTATCACCAGAAGTTCTTCTATGGCTTGGAGATCTTTCAGAGCTCTAATGTAGCCAGGAGAGCTTTTAAAGATCTACTCTGGTTAAGAGACCTGTGACAGCTACCCTCAGTCTAGAAGGTCTTCCACAGCTTTTCTGTGATCAGAAGACCTGTTTTTATCACCATAAGACTTTTGACGGCTTTTCTATGGCCAGAAGACCTCCGAAAGCTCTTCTATGGCTTGAAGACCTTTGTGAGTTCTAATGTAGCCAGGAAAGCTTTTAAAGGTCTTCTACGGTTAAAAAAAATCTGACTGCTTCCCTAAGTCTAGAAGGTCATCCGCAGCTTTTCTGTGGCTAGAAGACCTCTTTTATGACCAGAAGACCTTTGACGGATTTTCTATGGCCAGAAGACCTTCCAGAGCTCTTCTATGGCTGGAAGTCTTTTTACAGCTCGTATAGACCTGCAAGAACTTAGACATCTCTTCTATGTATAGAGAATCTTGTTCCTGAGGTCCAGAGGAGTATTTTCAGTTCTTCTATGGCTCAAAGACCTTTTTCAGGTCTTTTAAGCCCTGAATATCTTTTACAGCTCTTCGGCAGCTTGTTTCGCAAATAGTTTCCAATTATTAAAAAACAAAACAATAAACATTTTTCATCTGCTGAATAACAGCAACAAGTGTCTTTCTAAGCGGCTAATTGTTGTTATTGTCTTTCGTCGTTTTCCCCCTTCTTCTTCCCCGCCCTACATTCCATGCTGTTTTTATGTCTGTTTGTTTTTGTTGTTGTTGTTTTCTTTCCAGCGATTATAATGTGTCATATCTTACATCTTCTGAGTTAGGGTTCGAGTTCGAAATAACGTCAACGGGAAGGCGAACGTAAACGCCAACGTCAGCGCCTGCGCAGCTGCAGGTGTAGATGTCATCACAAACAGCTGAATGTCGAATGCGAACAACAAGTGAAAGTTATTTTTGTTTTCTTTTTGTGTCGCTCTTCTGTTTTCTACACTTCGGCACTTGCTTTCTTTGGGAATTTCTTTTGGTTCATTGCCAATGAATGAAGGGATGGAGAGGGTATGGGAGGGGGGGAGAAATGGTATTGTCATAGTTAATGTTCTTTTTTGTATTGGCATTTGGTCAATGGGATTTTCAGGTGGGCAGGGCTGCATATTGTGGGCATATTTGACAGTTAGTTGTCAAATTGAGTCAGGGGCAATAAAATATTGAAAATACTGTCAGTTTTTAAAGGTCGAAGTAACATATTTTTGGAAATTAACAATTTTGAATTTTTCCTCAATTTTTTTTTTAAATTTGTTTGCCCATGAGCCTCTCTGCCAGACCCCTCCTCCTTTGTGTCTGTACCATTCATTGTTTACCATGCCGAAATCCATATGGACAGGAGTCAATGGTTTTTAAGGCCAGCGAACATTTTCCATTTCTATGGCAATGTGAGAAGTAAACATAACCAGCTCTCTAAGGAGAGAGAGAAGTGGGGAGGGAGGGGGATCCTATACAAACCCCCAGTCACATAATTCAGTGGCACATTATTTACAATCACAAATTTCCTCTGCGAGCCACGAATTCATTTCTGGCAAAATGTGGTGGCAGCCAAAAGAAAGCTATTGTTTGTTGCATGTGGACGTTTTTCTTATTGTTGTTGTTGTTGTTAGATTAACATTGGGCTTTTTTGTTGTTTTGGCATTTATGGTCACCAAAAGGGCTGTCTGTTTCTTTTTTTTTTTTTTTTTTGTCTACTTCCTCTCTGGCCATTTTGCATCCGTTTTTCACAAATCATTCACAAAGTTCAAATACCTTTTGGGGCTGCCTGAAATAAATTACATTTGCAGCGAGAGGTCGCTGAAATTGATATCGCTTAAGGATTACAAAATATATTTCGTGCAGATTGGCGTTGAATTTGACATGTTTTTGTGAAGGGGGAGGATAGAAAGAAAAAAAATGCAATTTTACTTTTATCTTTTGAAGGCTAAAGGCCAACAAGTTTGTTGCTTAAGTCTTTTGTTTCCCAGGTGAATATTTTGTGGCTGAAAAAAAAAAAATATTTCTAGGATCCATGGCCATAACATATAAACAAAATAACCTCATTAATTAAATAAACATCGAATTTTGAAACAAAATGGCTGCTCAAAGAAAGCGAAATTTTTTTGGGCGTTTTGTTTTTCCAAATCTTGAACCCTTTGTGGGGGAGGTACCAGAAGGAAAGGTCCGATCTCTAGCATATTTATAACAGATCTTGTGTTGATGGAAATGTTGAGATGTGCCAAGTTTGAAAATAATCGGATGTTAATTTCCCGTTTTATGAGCTTCATGGATATTCAAAATTCTGACCCCTTTGTGGGGGAGGTACCAGAAGGAGTTGTCCGATATATTCCATCTTCACATCAGACCCTGGGCTACTAAAAATATTGTTATGTGTGTAAGTTCAAGACAATCGGACTCTTACATCGCATTTTATGAGAGTTATAATCATTCGAAATTTTGACCCCTTAGTGGGGGAGGTACCAGAAGGAGTGGACCGATATATTCCATCTTCTCGCCAGATCTTTTGCCAGTAGAAATATTAAGCTGCATGGAATTTGAAGACAATCGGACTCTTACATCGCATTTTATAAGAGTTATAATCATTCGAAATTTTGACCCTTTGTGGGGAAGGTACCCGAAGGAGTTGTCCAATATATTTCATCTTCACACCAGATCTTCTGCTAGTAGAAATATTAGGCTGTATGGAATTTGAAGAGAATTGGATGTTTATTTCACATTTTATGAGAGATCAAATTATTCCAAATTTTGACCCTTTGTGGGGGAGGTACCAGAAGGCGTGGTCCAAATTGTTTCATCTTCACACTAGATCTTGTGTTAATAGATATATTGGAATGTGTGGAATTTGAAGTGAATCTGACGCTTATTTTGCATTTTATGAGAGATCAAATTATTCCAAATTTTGACCCGTTGTGGGGGTGCTACCAGAAGGAGTGGTCCAAAATATTTCATCTTCACACCAGATCTTGTGTTGATAGATATATTGGAATGTGTGGAATTTGAAGAGAATTGGATGCTTATTATGCATTTTATGAGAGATCAAATTATTCAAAATTTTGACCCCTTTGTGGGGGAGGTACCAGAAGGAGGGGTCCAAAATAATTCATCTTCACACCAGATCTTGTGTTGATAGATATATTGGGATGTGTGGAATTTGAAGAGAATTGGATGCTTATTTTGCATTTTATGAAAAATCAAATTATTAAAAATTTTGACCCCTTTGTGGGGGAGGTACCAGAAGGAGTGGTCCAAAATAGTTCATCTTCACACCAGATCTTGTGTTGGTAGATATATTGGGATGTGTGAAATTTGAAGAGAATCAGATTCTTTCTTCGCATTTTATAAGAGTTAAAATTATTCCAAATTTTTACCCGTTGTGGGGGAGGTACTAGAATGAGTGGACCGATATACTCAATCTTCACAGCAGATCTTGTGCTGGTAGAAATAGTGGGATGTGCGAAATACGAAGGGAACCAGATGCTTATTTCGGATTTTATAATCTTTTAAGTTATTCAAAATTTTCACCCTTTGTGGGGGAGGTATCGGAAGCAATGGTCCGATCTCTACCATCTTTATTACAGATCTTGTGTTGATGGTAATATTCAGATTTGCCAAGTTTGAAAATAATCGGATGTTAACTTTGCGTTTTATAAGGATATTCAAAATGTTGACCCTTTGTAGTGGAGTTACCAGAAGGAGTGAACCGCTATGTCTCATTTTCACTGGAGATCTTGTGTTAGTAGAAATAATGGGATGTGCGAAATATGAAGAGCACAGGATGCTTATTTCGAATTTTATAATCCTTTTAGTTATTAAAAATTTTGACCCTTTTTTGGGGGGAGGTACCAGAAGGAATGGTCCGATCTCTACCATCTTTATAACAGATTTTGTGTTGATGGAAATATTCAGATGTGCCAAGTCTGAATAGAAGCGGATGTTAATTTCGCGTTTTATGAGCCTCATGGATATTCAAAATTTTAACCCTTTGTGGGGGAGGTACAAGAAAAAATTGTCCGATACATCCCATCTTTATAACAGATATTGTGTTGATGGAAATATTGAGTTGTACCTAGTCTGAATCGAATCGGATGTTATTTTCACGTTTTATGAGCTGCATGGATATTAAAAATTTTTACCCCATGTGGGGGAGGTACCAGAAGGAGTGGACCGATATCTACCACCTTTATTACATATCTTGTGTTGATGGAAATATTCAGATTTGCCAAGTCAGAAAGGAATCGGATGCTAATTTCGTGTTCTATGAACCCAATGGGTATTCAAAATTTTGACCCTTTGTGGGGGAGGCACTAGAAGGAGTGGTCCGATATAACCCATCTTCACACCAGACCTAGGGTTAATAAAAATATTGGGATGTGTGTAATTTGAAGACAATCGGACACTTACATCACATTTTATAATTATTCACAATTTTGACCCTTTGTGGGGGAGGTTCTCGACGGAGTGAACCGATGTTTTCCATCTTCACACCTGACCTAGCACCGATGCAAATATTAGGATTTGCAAAGTTGGAGCCACATCGGATTATCCTTCCTCTTTCTGTGCAATAAAATACATTTTTTTTTTAATTTCGAACTTTTTGTGCGAAAGGTACCGCAAGGAGTGGACCAATATTGCCCATCTCCGAACTCGATTTAAGTTTCTTAATAATATTACGATATACCAAGTTTGGACCAAATCGGATACCCCCTTCGAGAGTTATCGTGCATACCAGCCAGCCAGACATCGCTAGATCGACTCTAAATGTCCTAAAAGGGATTCGGTCCAAATTCCTTCCAATTTTGGCATTTTGACTTCCAAAATTGGCATTTTGACTTCTTAACGGAAAAACGTCCGGCTGTAGACGACATTCTATATAAGTCAGCTTTAAGGCATCTTTGGGTTCCCACAAATAGTAGTCCAATATTTGATAGAAGTCCTTCCTATCAAATTTTGGAAAATAAAGGCCGATCGTTGGAAAAACCCACCACAAGAAGGAACGACTCTTATTAAGAGGGCTTCTATGGTGTGAAGGAATCTCACGAGATGGGAAAGATCATTGAACAGGTCTTTTGTGAAAAGCAAACATTTTAAGAGATCTTCCAGTTATAACCTCAGCCACATGCCTACAGAGGATATATAGCGCCTTAACTTGCCTCATCGAAATAACTGTTCTCTTTGGATCCGTTCCGTTTCAGGGCATTTGGAGTAAATGTCCTAAAAGGGATTTGGTCCAAAGACCTAGGGTCTAAAACCGTAATTTCGATGAAGCCCGTTTTGGCGGTATTAAATGAGATATACCCTCTCTAGCCATTAATTAAATCAAAATCGAATTTTGAAACAAGTTTCCCTTATTAACAAGAGCTTGCATAAGTCATCCAAAAAAATAAAAAAATCTCCCTTTAAAAATAAATACCTTTTAATTGTTCGCTTCATTTCATAATACATTTTGTTGTTGTTGTTGTTTTTTTATTATTTTGGCGTTATCATAAAAATGATTTACAATCCCCTTGTTTTTTTATTTTTTTATTTGAAAAGTTGATAAAAAGTTTCACTTTCATTTAGTAACAATGACCGCGCAATTTACGCCACATAAGGTGGTCAATGCGTGTTGAAGGTTTTTTCGGTATTTTTTTTTTTTTTTTTGGCTGCAAGTACATGACGACCGCACTTCCTCCCCAGAGAAATGTCCAACACCCAACAGGTTATAAATTGGGTGTTTTTTTCTCTTCCCTTCTTGTTCAGGTTGGCTCTTCAATCATCCGTTTTGTTAGTTAATTTACGAAAAATTGCTCTGTATGTGTGGTAGATTAATTTCACTTTTTGGCTGGTTATGCACTCTTCCTCTTCTGATGATGGCTATGGCGGTATTAAGTAACAACTGTTAATGGAATGGGTCAGAAGAAAAAAAAACTAATGGATTTCTTGAGTTTTCTGATATGTTCGGGAAGCTTCAATTTTTAGAGAATTTTATTTTTAAATATTCACTTCAAATTTAAAAAAAAATTGATCTTACAAGTAGATTTGTAAAAAATATTTTTTTCTGTGCATTCTAAAAGCAGTACGAAAAGGAGGATAAATTAAAAAAATATATATAATTTATTTTTAAGGTTGCAAAATAATTTTTGTATATATATAATTTTTTCAAGGCTTCTATAAACGTAGATTAAAAAAAAATATTTTTAAGGGTACAAAACATCGATTTTGTAAAAAATTATTTGTTTTCAAAACACGGCAAAAATGCGATATTTAAAAAAATTATAAATAACTGGTAGAAATGTGGATTCGAAAATATATTTCAAGGGAACTAATATGGAGCACTAAAAACACGTTAAAGGAACGAATATTTTTTAGAGGCAAAAAAAAAAAGAGAGAGAGAGAGAGAGAGAGAGAGAAAACTTTTAAAAATTAAGGAAATATTCTCATTTTTTTGAAACATTGGTACAAATATTTTTTCTGATAAAAAAATAAAAATAGAGATTTCTTTTCTTTGGTGATGTTATCCTCCGAAAATGATGATTTGACTTTTCACAAAAAGTTTTAAATATGTATGAATTTCTTGCGTTGTGGTGAGATTTAGAATTTCGACGTCTTCTAGGACTTATAGTAGGATTTTATCACAATCCCGATACCGTTTTAAGGGAGTTTTTAACCATATTTTGAAGAAGGACCAAAAAGATCCCTTGACTTGCTTGAGGGTTAAAAAATTCTACCAAAAAAAAAAAGAACAAGTTAAAAAGCAGTAAGTTCAGCGGGGCCGAACTATGAATACCCTCCACCAGTTGAAACGAATTTGAAAATTTTCAAAAAATAAAATTCTGTTAAAATCTTAAAAATACCAAATATAGCCGTTATATTGGGCGAGTATATAGGGAGGTTCCGTTATATCGGAGCTATACGAAGACCTCGACCGGCATAGACAATTTTCTGTCACAGGCTGTTGCTTCCATTACGAACTTTAAATACGACATTTCAAACAATTTCGGTGAGTATTGTACCTAAAATCGTCAAAATACCGAGTACAGGGAGGTACTGAAATCTGGGGCCTATACGAAGACCTGGACCTGAATAGACAATTTTCTGTCACAAACTGTAGTTCCCATTACGAACTCTAAATTAATAACTAGAAACTAAGCCAGTGAATAGTACCGCCTAAATCACCAAAATACAGAATATCGGGAGATACCGTTATATGGGGGCTATACGAAGACGTGGACCTGCACAGATAATTTTCTGTCTTAGGGTGTAGTATCTATTTCGAACTTCAAATACCAAATTTGAAATAATTCCGGTGAATAATGTCGCTAAAATCATCAAAATACCGAATATTGGGAGGTACCGTTATATGGCGGCTATATGAAAACGTGGACCTACATGACCCATTTACGAATTTAACCTGCCTACTGGCAAAATAAACTTGTGTGCAAAATTTTAGCCTTCTATCTCCATTCGTTCGAAAGATAGCGTGATTACAACTGACAGACGGACATTGCTAAATCGGCTTAGAATTTTACGCTGATCAAGAATATATATACTTTATTGGATCTGACATGACTATTTCGAGGATTACAAACGGAATGACAAAATTAATATACCCTCCATAGTATGGTGGAGGGTATAAAAATATCGTATTTTTATTGACAATATTGCCGAGGCCACTGTATACCTAAAATTCACGGAATCCTCATATATAGCAAGCTCCTAATTTTCGGAATTTTAACAAATTACTACAACAATTTCCAATTGCCATTTTGACTTCTCAACGGAAAAACGTCCGGCTGTAAACGACATTCTATACAAGTCAGCTTTAAGGCATCTTTGGGTTTCCAGAAATAGTTTCCAATATTTGATAAAAGTCCTTCCCATCAAATTTTGGAAAATAGAGGCCGATCTTTTGAAAACCCCCCAACAAGAAGGAACGACTCTTATTAAGAGGACTTCTATGGTGTGAAGGAATCTTACGAGATGGGAAAGATCATTGAACAGGTCTTTTGTGAAAAGCAAACCTTTTAAGAGATCTTCTAGTTATACCCTCACCCATATGGCTACAGAGGATATATAGCATTTGATACGACCTAAACGTGCCTCATCGAAATAACTGGTCTCTTTGAAATTAATCCAATTCAGGGCATTTGGAGTCGATCTAGGGGTGTCCGTCAGGCTGACTGGCTGGCTGGAACTCAAGATAACTCTCGAAGGGAGTATCCGATTTATATTATTGTCAAACTTAGATCAAGTTCGGAGATGGGCAATATCGGCCCATCCTTTTCGAACCTCACCCCCAAAAGGTCAACATTTACAAAGAAAATAATTTTCCTCATAGAAAGGGAAAGGGTCATCCTAGTTTGTGTAAACTTTGCAAATCGCAATATTTTTATCACTGCTAGGTCGGGTGTGAAAATGGAATGTATCGGTCCATTCCTTCTAGTACCTCCCACACAGACCGTCAACATTTTGAGTAATACTTTTAAATTTCCCATGTCTCAATATTTTTATTAACATAACATTTGCTGTGAAAATGGTAGATATCGGACCACTACTCCACAAATTTCACACATCCCAACATTTCTGTCAACATCAACCCAGGTGTAAAGATGGAATATGTCGGACCACTTCTTCCGGTACATTCTCCACAACGGGCCAAAATTTTGAATATTTATATCTCTCATCAAAAGCCAAATAGCCTTCTGAATAGCACTTTTCACCACATGGTCTGCAGAGATGAGGCTATCTTTGAATGTACAGGTCGATGGTGTTGTAATTCCGACCACCAACTGCCCCAAAGTCTTAAGGGTCACATTGGATTGCCTTTTCAAGTCACGGGTGCATACCACAGCTATCTACGACAAGATTAGAAGCAGGGACAAGGTTCTTAAGTCTCTGACCGGCAGCATTTGGGAAACCTTGTTGACCTCTTACAACGCGATATGCGGCTCCGGTGTGGAAAAATATTCAGTCCTGCCAGAATGCCGCCCTTAGAACCGCATAAGGGTGCCTCCTCATGACACGTGTCGACCACCTGCATGAGGAGGCCTTACCAATACCTGCTTGGGTGTTACAGACAGAACCATTCGGATCACCTTCTGGTGGATAGATAACTTCCGCCCAGGCACGTACGGATAGACCTTCATGATCCAGAGAGCGACGTACAGAGGTATAAGAGAGAGCCTCTGGATCAACAGGCCTATCAAGCGGGACTGAATAGTATTCACTCTAACGCGATCTCAGAAGTCTTGGAAGAATATAGGATGAATATTGTAGAGAGAGCTGCACCGACATAACCTTGTAATTTTGGCTCAGTTAAGATCCAGATGGCGTAGCCGCCTCAATTCCTATTGGATCCGGAATGACAGCGATATGCAGAACATCTGCCCAGCTTGTGGCACAGGTCGAAATGACACGCTGCACCTATTTCGCTGGGCAGCCAAACCGACTCAACTAACGTCAGTTTCTTTGTGGACCCAACCTGTACAGGTTGCATCCTTTTTGAGACTGGACTTAGAAGCAGAACCCGATTGAGACGAGTCAGAACGAACACAGCAGTATGAGCTGCTACAAAAACAAAAACAACAACAACAGCAGAACCCCATTCAAACTTTCCTTTTCAAACTTCGGCAGAAACAATAACAACGTGACTTGTTTCTTAAAAAAAAAAAAAAACATCAACAACCGACTAGAAAGAAAAAAGAGGTGTCTTTTGAAAGGCCCCAAAAACAATAACTATGACAAATATGAAAATATTCCAAAACAAATTTTCAAATAAAATTTAATGGTGCATTGAAATACTAATGGGTCTCATTCAGACGTCGCGCAGCTGTTTGAAACACAAACACCTATTACAGAACCCCCTCCTCCTCTCCTCAAACTCAAATACATATAATGTAAGAGGAGGGAAGGAGGAAAGGGGGAGGGGGGGTAGAAGAAAAGTTTGGTCGTCGTCACAGAGTATTTATTTAATCGGTTACTTTTACTTTCGGTCTATGTGTCAACGATGTTCAACTAAACGCGCCATGGATGTAAGGCAACAGAGACTACAATGTCTGGAAAAGACCAAGACGTCGTGGATTTTTATACCCTACACCACAATGTGGTCAAGGTATTATGTCTTTGTGCATTTGTTTGTAACAGGCAAAAGGAAACGAGATAGACCCATAGTCCCTTTTGATGATCTGCATAGAATCACTTTCTGAGTTGATTTATGCATATCAGTCCGTCTGTCCGTCCGTCCGTCCATCTGTCCATGTATTCTTGTGAACAAAATGCAGGTCGCATTTATTATCCGATTAAGATGAAATGTTGCAAACAACATTTGTTTGGCCCAAGGACGAACCCTATTGAAATTGGAGATAATCGGTAAAAATTTAGATATAGCTCCCATCTTCGTCCGATTTGCCTTTTATTGTGCACCAAACGTGTAATATCAGTCCGAATAGTATGGAATTTTGCACGTACGATCAGATTGGACCTGAAAATAAGTATGCCAAATGTTATCGAAATCGGTTCAGATATAGCTATAGCTCCCATATATATTGTTCATCCGATTTGTTATTTTTGTCCTCCGCAGCCGTAATATGCACTCTGTAACAACAATATTTGGGGAAATATATCAAATGCAGCTCAGAAATACCTTTGCTAAATTTTATCGAGATCGGTTCAGATTTGGATATAGCTCCCATATATAACTTCCTCCGATCTACCATTTATTGTGCACCAAACGTCTAATATTTGTCCAAATGGGATGGAATTTGGCACATACGACCGAATTTAGTCTAGAAGGTAGTATGCCAAATTTGGTGAAGATCGGTTCAGATATAGTTATAGCTCCTATATATATTGTTCATCCGATTTGTTACCCACAGCCGTAATATGCACTCCGTAACAACCATATTCAGGGAAATATATCAAATACAGCTCAGAAATATCTTTGCCAAATTTTATCGAGATCGGTTCAGATTTGGATATAGTTCCCATATATATTTTTATCCGATTTCAAATTAATTTCGCACCAAATGGGCAATACAAGTCCGAATTTAAAAGATACAAATGCTTCGGCATATTTAGTCCTTTGAACTTTGAATTACAATTATAATCATAGCGTGTATGATTGAATTCTCCCATAAAAACTTTTAATTATTAAGTGGAGCTCAACCAAATTAGTAAAGTGGTGTAGGGTATCATAAAATCGGCCCCGCCCAACGTTTCAGTCAATGAAAGAGGCTATGGCAGCAGCAAAAAGTAGATAACTTTTTTTTTCTTTTCAAATCGAAAATAATTTTAAATGTTTTTGCTTCTGAATGTTTCAGATCTCGAGTACTCTGGGGCCAAACAAACATTGACAACAAAATTATTTTATAACAACAACAAAGTATACAAAAATAATAAACAAATGACGTTGTCACAAACAGCTGCATCGTGAATATTCTTCACACATTCATTGCTCAGATCGGTGGCACAGCATCATACATGTTGCATACTCCACATGTGTCTTTCCGAATGCACATGCATGAATGGCTCGTTTTTAATGTCAAACAAATTTTCGATGAAAACAAAAAACAAGGCAATGGCATATGCGAGGGGATTTGGAAGGAGTTCAGGTGCTGGAAAATAAATAATTTGAAAAAAAAAATTAAATTAAAAAAAAATGTTTCGTTGTTGCAAAATGGTCAGGCTTATCCCTTTATTGTTGTTTTTATAAAAACAACGTTTGTTTATTAGTGGAGAACGATGGTAATGTTTACCAGGGGGTAAGGCAGGGAATACCTAGGTTTCGGAAAGAGCCACCAATCCTCATCAGTTCCCTAGTTTTTTGTCTGGGATATTCTCCCCAGAAGTTATTTTAAAATAACTTCTATGACAAAAAACATTTTTTACCCAAGTGACGAGATCGTAAGCTCAATAGAAGAGGAACCAAAGAATTAAATAAAACTAAAATTCTTTTGGAAAGTCTTCTAAATCTTACAACCGCACTTATAAACATTTTCATCTTTCTCCACTTGTTATGCTTTCGTTCAACCTGAACGAAGTAGCATAACCATGTAAGTTGGTTTTGTCTGTTACAACAAAAACCCCTTCGTCGACCGTGCCTTGTCTATAAATAGAACAGTGTGGCTTGTTTGTTCGGGATACCGTAGTATTTTGTTGTTGCAAAATGGTCAGGCTTATCCCTTTATTGTTGTTTTTATAAAAACAACGTTTGTTTATTAGTGGAGAACGATGGTAATGTTTACCAGGGGGTAAGGCAAAAGAATTTCCAAAAGAATTTTAGTTTTATTTAATTCTTTGGTTCCTCTTCTATTGAGCTTACGATCTCGTCACTTGGGTAAAAAATGTTTTTTGTCATAGAAGTTATTTTAAAATAACTTCTGGGGAGAATATCCCAGACAAAAAACTAGGGAACTGATGAGGATTGGTGGCTCTTTCCGAAACCTAGGTATTCCCTGCCTTACCCCCTGGTAAACATTACCATCGTTCTCCACTAATAAACAAACGTTGTTTTTATAAAAACAACAATAAAGGGATAAGCCTGACCATTTTGCAACAACAAAATACTACGGTATCCCGAACAAACAAGCCACACTGTTCAAAAAATGTTTCCTTAAAAATCCATGCAAAATTAGAAGAAAAATCCATTTGATAAAAAAAATAGAAGTTACGTGTTTGGACGTTTTAAAAATTTACATCGCAAAGTAAGAGGTCGCATGTTCTCCCCTCTCCCACACCTTTAGACATTTTGAGATTGAGATTCATTAAGGATTTGGCAAATATATAGGTTTTGACAATATTACTTATAACAATCGAGGGCTATTTTGATTGATTACAAATGTTAACCCTCAATGAAGACAAGAAAAAGGGGTCTTTTGGGTCACTTTTCAAAAATATTGTGGAAATTATTTGTCATAAATTTCTGCTATAGGTCCCTTAATGCATCAAATCCCAGAAATTTTTAAATATTAAAACACATTTTAGGATTAAAGTGAATTGGAGCAAAAATCTCCAATAAGATATCATTTTAGAAGGTTGACTCGAAAGACAAAAATATTTTTCATAAAATTTTAGTTTAAGCCACCGAAGAATAGAAATCTCTATTTCCAGAATATATAAAGAAAATAACTGCATCAATGTTGCCAAAAAAAAAAAAAAAAACAGTAAAGAAAAAGTTAAAGTCGGGCGGGGCCAACTTTATGATACCCTACGCTAATTTAGTAGAGCTCCTCATAACAATTAAAAGTTTTTATACACGCTATGATTATAATTATAATTTAACTGACTAAATATGCCGAAGCATTTGTATCTTTTAAATTCGGGCTATACAAGTGCACAATTAATTTGAAATCGGATAAAGACATATATGGGAGCTATATCCAAATCTGAACCGATCTCGATAAAATTTAGCAAAGATATTTCTGAGCTGCATTTGATATATTTCCCCAAATATTGTTGTTACAGAGTGGATATTACGGCTGCGGAGGACAAAAATAACAAATCGGATGAACAATATATATGGGAGCTATAGCCATATCTGAACCGATTTCGTTCAAATTTGACATACTTTTTTGCAGGCCTAATTTGGTTGCATGTGCAAAATTCCATACTGTTCGGGCTGAAATTAGACGTTTGGTGCACAATAAAAGGCAAATCGGACGAAGATATATATATAGGAGATATATCTAAATTTTGACCGATCTCAATCGGATAGTAAATGAGACCTGCACGGACGGACGGACAGACGGACTGACATGCATAAATCAACTCAGAAAGTGATGTTATGGAGATCCTCAAAAGTAACTATGTGTCAATCTCGCTTCCTTCTCCATGTTACAAACAAATGCACAAAGACATAATACCCTAACCACTATGTGGTGTAGGGTATAAAAAACAAATTTGATAGCATCCGTCGGTTTTGCGTAACAGATGTATATCCCAGCCTTGTTATGATTATTCTTAGCCTTTATGATAATAGGGGAGGCCTTATGATAGGGGAGGTTCCAAAGCAGTTGACCAATATTGTCCAATTCATATCTTATTTAAAGGAAATCGAACATTTATACCCAATTTTATGCGAAATCATAAATTCCGATAAATTACATATTCACATCAGATTTCTGATTAAGAGAAATATTTAGATATAGCAAGTTGTATAGAATTGCCGAATTGTATGACAGGTATCACCTACATCTTCACAACAGATTTTGCGTTACCAAAAATATTTGGATGTGTGAAATTTGAGGAGGATTGGATGCTTATTTCGCGTTTTATGATCCTTTTGCTCCTCAAAATGTTAAACCCTTGTGGGGGAAGATCCAGAAGTGCGCCGATATATCCCATTTTTTACAGCAGATCTTGTGTTAGTAAAAATAATGACATGTGTGAAATTTGAAGAGAACCGGATGCTTATTTCAGACTTTATGATCGTTTTGGTTATTCAAAATTTTGAAACCTTTGTGGGGGAGATACCGGAACAAATTATCCGATATCTACCAACTTTAAAGCAGATATTGTGTTGTTTGAAATATTGTGTTGATTGAATGGAATCGGTTGTTAATTTTGAGTGTTACGAATTTCGTGGATATTCAAAATTTTGGCCCTTTGTGGGGGAGGTAGCAGAAGGAGTGGACCAATATCTTCCATCTTCACAGCAGATCTTGTCTTAGTGGCAATAATTGAATGTGTGAAATATGAAAAGGACTGAATGTTTTTTTTTTCGGATTTTATAATCGTTTTGGTTATTCAAAACTTTGACTCTTTGTGGGAGAGGTACCAGGAGGAATGGTCCAATCTCCAAAATATTTATAACATATATTGTGTTGATAGAAATATTGAGATGTACCAAGACTGAATTGAATCGGTTGTTAATTTCGAGTTTTATGAGCTCGAAGGAGTGAACCGATATGTTCCATCTTTACACCAGAAATATTGTGATGCGTATAATTCGAAGACAATCGGACTCTTACAACACATTTTATAAGTGTTATAAATATTCAAAATTTTGACCCTTGATAGAGGAAATCTATTTTGTCCATTTTCGCACCTGACCTAGAAACGATGCAAATATTAGGATTTGCAAAGTTGAAGCAAAAGCGGATTATCCTTTCTCTCTTTGTTCAGTAAAATATTTTTTTGAAAATGTTGAAAACACCAAAACAGGTACCTTCTAATTTTAGCTCATTTTCCATAATAAACTGGATTTTTCCTGGAATTATGCCTTCAGTCATGTGGCCATTTGATACGCCCAAAACGTGTGTCATAGAAATAACGGTTTAAGACCCAAGGTCTGACACGTTGTAATATTTTTTTATCAGTCTTAGGTCAGATACTGCTTAGGAACCTCACCCACAAAAGGTCAATAATTTGAATAATCATAACTCAAGGCTAGGGGTATACATGTGTCGGCAAAACCGACTGATACTATTTTACTTGTTATTTCAAAATTTTAACCCTTTGACCGATATTGTCCATTTTCACACCTGACTGACAAAAATACTGCGATTTGCAAAGTTTGCACAAAATCGAATGATCCTTTCTCTTTCTATAAGGTCAATTATTATACCCTCCACCATAGTATGGAGGGTATATTAAGTTTGTCATTCCGTTTGTAACACCTCGAAATATACATTTTAGACCTCGCAAAGTATATATATATATTCTTGATCAGCATAAAATTCTATGTCGTTTTAGCGATGTCCGTCCGTCTATCTGTCTGCCCGTCTGTGGAAATCATTCTAGCTTCCGAACGAAATGAAGTAGGTTGATAAAATTTTACTCAAATGTATATTATGTCTGCAGGACTTTTGGTATTGAAAATGGGCGATGAAGGTTCACGTTTTGGTATAGCCCCCATATAATGGTACCTCCCTTTTTTCGGTATTTTGGTGATTTAGGGGACATTATTCACCGCAAATGTTTCAAATTTGATATTTGAAGTTCGTAACGGATGCTACAGCCTATGACAGAAAATTGTCTGTGCAGGTCATCGTCTTCCTATAGCCTCCAGGTAACGTCTTCCTATATACCTCCCGATATTCTGTATTTTGATGATTTTAGCGACATTATTCGCCGGAATTGTTTCAAATTCGGTGTTTCAAATTCGTAACGGATGCTACTACAGCATATGACAGAAAATTGTCTGCGCAGCTCCACGTTTTCATATGGCCCCCATATAACGGTACCTCCCGATATTCGGTACTTTGATGATTTTAGCGACATTATTCAGCGGAATTGTTTCAAATTTGGTATTTGAAGTTCGTAATGGGTACTGAGGGCCTATGACAGAAATTGTCTTTGCTGGTCCACGTCTTCGTATAGCCCCCAATAAAACGGAAATAAATATTCCCTATATTCGGAATTTTGATGATTTTAGCGACATTATTCAGCGGAATTGTTTCAAATTTTGTATTTGAAGTTCGTAATGGGTACTACATCCTATGACAGAAAATTGTCTATGCAGGTTCAGGTCTTCGTATAGGCCCCATATATCGGAACCTCCCTATATTCGGTATTTGGAGTATTTGGAATTCGTAATGGGTACTACAGCCTATAACAAAAAATTGCTTATGCAGGCCCACGTCTTCGTATAACTTCCATGTAACGGTACCTCCCAATATTCGGTATTTTGATCATTTATTCACCGGAGTTTTTTCAAAATTCTTATTTAGAGTATCAGTACCTCCCCTTTTTCGGTATTTAGAAGTTTTTGGGTACAATATTCACCGAATTTGTTTGAAATTTCGTATTTGATGTTCCTAATAGTTACTACAGCCTGTGACAACATATTATCTATTCCGGTCCAGGTCTTCGTATAGCCTCGATATTATGGCTATATTCGGTATTTTTAAGATTTTAACAGAATTTTTAACGGATTTTATTTTATTTTTTTTTTTTGAAAATTTCCAAATTTGTTCCAAATAGTGGAGAATATTCAGAGTTCAGCCCGGCCGAACTTACAGCCTTTTTAATTGTTCTTCTATCTTCGTCCGCTGGAAATGAAGCGAGGAACCTTCTTTTGTAACCATTGTTGGGTGGCGCTTGCTGAGAGCGATGGTTCTGAGTCCTGTTGTCCGAATGTCCAAGGTCTGCGGCCAAAATTTTTGCGTGCTCAAGGCTTTAATACACCCTCCAGATTATTTTCGCTACAATATTCGGCATTTATTCTGTTGCCACGGTCGATTAATACGACCGGTGAGCGACCGTCGGCTGTTATGGCGGCCCACACCATCACCATGGCCGCCGGCGCTTGAGTTCTGGTGACCAACCGAAGTTGCACATTTTCAGCTGACCTCTTTGGCAAGTAAACAGGATCATTTTGTTTGTTTATAAACTGCTGAACTACGAATGTTTTCTTATCGGAGCGGAGAAACCAAAATTCGGCAGTTCACCACTTTCGGCCAAGCGTAGCAACTCTTTAGCTCTTTTGAGTCTATTTTCTTGCTGTTCAGTTGCAGTTCTTGCACTTTTTGGAATTTCAATGGCATTACCCCGAGCTCATTTTTCAATATTTGCCGAATGGAATATTGCGATATGTTCAGCTCAAGAGCCATTTTTCGGCCACTGCGACGCGGGTTTCGATCAAGTCGATTCTTTACTTTTCGAGCCATTTCTGTTGATGTTGCTGTTTTCTTCCGTCCACTTCCTTGACGTCGGGCTACTCCACCAGTATCACAGTATCACGGAGCGATGGTACGAGACACAAAAGATGTATTCACATTTAAATGCTGGAGTGCTCTAACGATAGCCCCTTGTGGGTTTCCAGCCAAATATAAAGAAATCACACTATCACGCTTAAATTCCGCCACGAATAACTTTTTTTCTAGAAAATTCTGACCAAAAAGCTTTTGTACGCTTGTAAACAATATATTGAGCTGTCACTGGAATAATTTTAAAAGCTATCGGACGAGTGGCTTACAAATGACAGCAGTCTGAAGTTGGTTGCAGTTTTTTTCATCACACCCTGTATATAAGAATTATCAGAGCTTTCTATCCGGAGATGTTCTAGGTATTTGACTTGTTGCTCATTAATCTTCACTTTCTAACCTTTTTATTTCAACACCTGCCGGTATTAGTTACGGCTGTTGGTTGTGTGAGAAAAAAAACCTCTTTAAACCAAACCGCTACGGTTTATTTTATTAATTTATTTTTAAATCAAGAAAAATCCGAATTAAATTATTCAAAGCTCAGATATCACAGATAAGGCCATAATTCATTGGCTATTGGAAGAAATGACAAAATAAAATTAGAAATTACAAAGAAAGAAAAAAATCTGAAAAAAAAAAAACTAATTTCCATATGAATATCAACCCCCCCCCCCCCCCCCCCCCCCCCCACACCTCAAAAATGCTAATCGAATTAGAATTGAAAATTGTTGTTGGATTACGATTTCGGTATGGAAACAGGTTGTTTGTGCCAAAGCTTATTTACATGAAACTCAAATATGAGAATGGATAGATGGATGGATGAGCTGGGTTGGGCTCTAGTATGGGATGGGTATTTTTCTGATGGTACCAAGAAGATAGGGAGAAGAAGTGGATTCTTTGATATGGCCAATAGGTGCGTGAGTGATATCTGCTCATTATGGAAATTATGAATGGAATTTTGTGGCATTTGACAGGGGTTCTCTTTTGAGTTGTGTTGAAATTTTTCAGACCTATGCCTATGGTAAAGAGATTTATTTTTTATTTTTTGGAAGAAAGACTTTCTTTTGGAGCGTATTTTTGGCTAATTAATAACATTTAACTTTTGTCTCTTTTCGTTTCTCCTCTTCTTTTTTTTTTCTCCCAGCACCTACAGCAGTTCCAAGACCCCATGTGTGTGCCTACGTGTATGTGTGTGTGTGTGTTTGCATACTTGGTATGTGCCACCTATTGTCACGCTGCCGTCCGTCGTATCGTTCGCTTGTGCGTAACCATTATTCACCTGTTCATGGAGCAGAACTAAATGCCTGTTGTATGCTTGACGGCCAATAATTTCCATCATTCCGCCACCCAGTCACAGCCAGCCACAGGTATGATTTACAAAACTTAAATGAATATATAAATCATAATTATATGTATATGTATCTGAATGCATACCAAACCAAGCCAAGGCATAGTAGAGCTTCCAATTTTCGAATTAGGCCTTAAATCCAGCCACAAGAACGAAAAAAATTGTCTTTGGCTCTGCCAATGAATGAATGAACTCGTCTCCAAGATATGTGATTACGTTTATGGTATCATCGTTTTGACCTGGTTTACATTTGGCCAAAAAAAAAGAGAACAAATTTATTCGAACAACGACCGTGTAATTTTCGACCTACAGAAAATGGGAGCTGCTTCTCTTTTTTAAAAGTGCATTGCTTTTGCATTGACAATTGGAGAATGACTTGGCAGTATTTTTGAAAATAGGCAGCAAAAGTTGATCTCCTTCCAGTATTACTTTCCCACCGTACTTAGTTGCTATTACGGCTTTGAAGAGTAGAATAGAAAATAATAAAGGCTATTAGATCGGGAAACTCTCAGCTAGAAATTTTGAAAATATAACTTAAAATTAAAGGGAAATTTTCAGAAATGCCAATATCTCACATAATTGCAGGGTGAGATAAAAAAACTGCAACGAAGTCAAACGCCATAATTTTTACATTTTTTATACCCTCCACCTTTGTAACATCCTTAAATATTCGTCGGAGACCCCATAAAGTGTATATATTCATAATCAGCATAAAATTCTAAGTCGATTTAACGATGTCCGTCTGTCTGCCCGGCTGTCTGTTGAAATCACGATACAGTCCACAATAATTTACGTAGAGCCCAAAATAATTTAGCAGAGCAATTTGTATTGTATCTAGGATGGTTGGTATTGAAAATGAGATATATCGGTCCACGTTTAGGTATAGCCCCCCTATAACGGTACCTCCCGATATTCGGTATTTTGATGATTTTTGCCAAATTTTTTCACGGATTTGTCTGAAAATTGTTATTTGTTGGTCATAATGGGTTCCAGCTCCGGTGGCAAAACGTTGCATGTATAGGTCCACGTTTTGGTATAGTCCCTACATAACGGTACCTGCCGATATTCGGTATTTTGATGATTTTTGACACATTTTTTCACGGATTTGTCTGAAAATTGGTAGTTGTAGGTCATAACCGGGTCCCAGTTCTTGTGGCAAAACATTGTATGTATAGGTCCACGTTTTGGTATAGCCCCCATATAACGGTACCTCCCGATTTTCGGTATTTTGATGGTTTTTGCCACATTTTTTCACTGATTTGTCTAAAAATTGGTATTTGTGGGTCATAATGGGTCCTAGTTCGTGTGGCGAAACATTGTATGTATAGGTCCACGATTTGGTATAGCCCCCATATAACGGTACCTCCCGATACTCGACATTTTAATGGTTTTTGCCACATTTCATCTAATATTTCCTTTACCCTAAGGTGGAGGGTATTAAAAGTTTGGCCCGGCCGAACTTAATGTTTTTTTACTTGTTAAATTTTGGTTTAAGCCTTCAAAATATCAATAATTCGGAGGTACTATTGTGTTAGGTGTTAAAACCCCCTACTTCGTGCAAATTTTTTTGTTTCAAATTAAAATTTTTACAAAAAATCTATGCCTCTTTCCTGCAGATCTCTGATCGTCATGGAAAAGGAGTGGTCGTCCTAATGCTGTGAAAAAACTTCCGATTTTCTTTGACTCTTTTGGAAATGCCAAATTGATACTTCACTTTAATGCAACTCATACAACCACAATTGGCCTAACTAAGTCATCATAACTTTCTTCAGGCACACTCTCAACCACACACACACACACACACACACACACAAACTTCAGTTGACATTTGCATTCGCAGAGATGTTTTCGATTTTTTCCAGCTTTCATGTTCTTGTTACAATGACTAGTTAATTGAAATTGACGGGAATTGAAATTTGTCTACATTTTATTTTTTTGCTGTCGTTGCTGGCATTCGTTCTGTGATTTCTGGCCTAAGATTAGGCCAGGCGTCTTGGTCACACCGCCACAGTTTCGTTGTTGTTGTAGTTGTCAGCATTGTTGTATTCAATTACAGATATTATTGTCACGCATTTCAACTTTCATTTGTTTGCTGGTCGTTTTAATTGAAGTTAAGTGCGACGATGTGACTGACGATGTGCCCCCGAAACGGACAGCAATGCAACAAGAATGGCCAACAACAATAACGACAACAACAACCACAACCCCAAGGCATTTTGTTTTATCGATGAGCGTTTTTTTGGCCACTGCCAGAAAATTTTAATACGGGCTATTAGTTTAATGCCATTGGCTATGAGAGTGTATGTGTGTGTGTGAGTGTTTGTATTTCGATGGTGAGTGGGGGTATTTACCTTTTGAAAACTTTTTTTTTTTGTTTTTGTTGTCTGTTGTTGTTAACGTTATTTGATTGAAATTTCAACACGTATTTGGTTTGTTTTTTTTTTTTTTTTTTTTGATTTCTTGTGCCAGATTTAAATTTCTCTGTTCTTCGTTTCGTTTAGCATTTTTTTTTCGTCAACATTTTTATTCACTTCCGTTAGAACAGAAGTGAAATTTGAAGGTTTTTAACATTTTTTTTTCAATTTCCTTAAATTATGGCCATTTGAGCGGGGAAGCCAAATATGAGATATTTTATTTACATGGAAATTAAATGGTGGAGATTGATTGATATGCTCGAGAAATTTTAATTGTCTTAATTAAAAAAAAATAATAATAATAAAGAATAAATAAAGAAATTATGTGAAATATTATTAAAAAAAAGTTTTGAGAATTAGAAGTGAGGAATGCAAATAATGGATTTCAAAAAAGGGGGTAATAAAATACACCGCTATGGTTATTGGCCTAAAAAAAGCTTAACTATTGTAAGAAAAAAAACAGTAAAGAAAGTCCTAAAGTCGCGCGGGGCCGATTTTATGATACCCTACACCACTTTGCTAATTTAGTAGAGCTCCGCATAACAATTAAAAGTTTTTTATGGGAGAATTCAATCATACACGCTATGATTATAATTATAATTTAAAATTCAAAGGACTAAATATCCCGAAGCATTTGTATCTTTTAAATTCGGACTTTTATTGCCCATTTGGTGCACAATTAATTTGAAATCGGATAAAGATATATTTGGGGGGGGGGCTATATCCAAATCGGAACCGATCTCGATAAAATTTGGCAAAGATATTTCTGAGCTGTATTTGATATATTTCCCCGAATATCGTTGTGATAGAGTGCATATTACGGCTGTGGGTAACAAATATAATAAATCGGATGAACAGTATATATGGGAGTTATAGCTATATCTGAACCGATCTTCACCAAATTTGACATACTAGCTTCTAGACTCAAGTGCCAAGTAGTAAGTGCTAAATTCCATCCCATTTGGACAAATATTAGACGTTTGGTGCACAATAAAAAAGTAAATCGGACAAAGTTATATATGGGAGCTATATCCAAATCTGAACCGATCTCAATAAGATAAGATATATATGGAAGCTATATCGAAATTTTGACCGATTATCTCCAATTTCAATAGGGTTCGTCCTTGGGCCAAACAAATGATTTGTGCAAAATTTCATCTGGATCGGACAATAAATGCGAACTGTACTTTGTTTACAAAAATACATGGACAGACGGACGGACAGACGGACATGCATAAATCGACTCAGAATATGATTCTATGCAGATCATCAAAAGGAACTATGGGTCTATCTCGTTTCCTTTTGCCTGTTACAAACAAATGCACAAAGACATAATACCCTGATCACCCTGTGGTGTAGGGTATAAAAACTGTAGACAAATTTCAATTCCCGTCGAATTCAGTTAACTAGTCATTGTAACAAGAACATGAAAGCTGGAAAAAATCGAAAACATCTCTGCGAATGCAAATGTCAACTGAAGTTTGTGTGTGTGTGTGTGTGTATGTTTGAGAGTGTGCCTGAAGAAAGTTATGATGACTTAGTTAGGCCAATTGTGGTTGTATGAGTTGCATTAAAGCGGAGTATTAATTTGGCATGTCCAAGAGAGTCAGAGAAAATCGGAAGTTTTTTTCACAGCATTAGGACGACTGGTCCTTTTCCATGGTGATCAGAGTTCTGCAGGAAAGAGGCATAGATTTTTTGTAAAAATTTTAATTTGAAACAAAAAAATTTGCATGAAGTAGGGGGTTTTAACACCTAACACAATAGTACCTCCGAATTATCGATATTTTGAAGGCTTAAACCAAAATTTAACAAGTAAAAAAACATTAAGTTCGGCCGAGCCAAACTTTTAATACCCTCCACCTTAGGGTAAAGGAAATATTAGAAGAAATGTGGCAAAAACCATTAAAATGTCGAATATCGGGAGGTACCGTTATATGGGGGCTATACCAAATCGTGGACCTACACATGCAATGTTTCGACAAAGGAGCTGCCACTATGACCTACAAATACCAATTTTCAGACAAATCCGTGAAAAATGTGGCAAAAATAATCAAATTACCGAATATCGGGAGATACCGTTATATGGGGGCTATACCAAAACGTGGACCTATACATACAATGTTTCGCCACACGAACTAGGAACCATTATGACCCACAAATACCAATTTTTAGACAAATCAGTGAAAAAATGTGGCAAAAACCATCAAAATACCGAAAATCGGGAGGTACCGTTATATGGGGGCTATATCAAATCATGGACCCATACATGCAATGTTTCGCCACCGGAGCTGGAAGCCATTATGACCAACAAATACCATTTTTTTGACAAATCCGTGAAAAAATGTGGCAAAAAAAATAAAATACCGAATATCGGGAGGTACCTTTATATGGGGGCTATACCAAAACGTGGACCTATACAGTAATATTTTGCCACACCTACAGGCACCCGTTATGACCTACAAATACCAATTTTCAGAAAAATCCGTGAAAAAATGTGGCATAAATCATCAAAATACCGAATATCGGGAGGTACCGTTATATGGGGACTATACCAGAACGTGGACCGATATATCTCATTTTCAATACCAACCATCCTAGACACAATACAAATTGCTCTGCTAAATTTTGGCACTCTACATCAAATAATGTGGGCTGTATCGTGATTTCAACAGACAGACGGACAGACAGACGGACATCGTTAAATCGACTTGAAATTTTATGCTGATTATGATATATATACTCTATGGGGTCTACGACGAATATTTAAGGATATTACAAACGGAGTGACAAAGTTAATATACCCTCCTTTCCATAGTGGAGGGTATACAAATTTAGTTTAGTCAGAATAGTTAATTTTTTTATACCCTCAGCCAGGCTGCAGAAGGTTATTTATTTCATTTGATACGGCCAAAACGTGCCTCACAAAATAACGGAGTTTGACCCTAGATCTCTGTGGACCAAATCTGTTTGAGGACATTTGGAGTCGATCTAGCGCTGTTCGTCCTTCCGTCCGTCTGTATGTCTGTCTGGCTACCTGGTGCACACCATAACTCTCAAAGGAGTATCGGATTTGATCCAAACCTGGTACATTGTAATAATATTGTCAAATTTAGATCGATTTCGAGAAGATGGACCTTATAAGCCAACTCCTTCTGGTATCTCTCCCACATAGGTCGAAATTTTTAAATAAAATATTTTACTGCACAGAAAGGGAAAGAATCGTCCGATTTTGCTCTAACTTTGTAATATTTGCATTTGTGTGAAGACGAAATATATCGGTTCAATCCTTCTGGAACCTCCGCCATAAAAGTTCAATATTTTCATAGAAAAGAATATACCTCATAGAACATAGAAGGATCATTACATTTTGTGGAAACTTTGCAAATTCTAATATTTTTATCACTTCTAGGTCAGGTGCGAAAATGGACAATACCGGTCCACTCCATCAAGAACCTCCTCCATAAAGAAGAAGAATAATTTTAAACAAATTAAAATATTTTTATAATTATTTATTATTTAAGGTCTGGTGTGAAGGTGAAATATGTCGGTCCACTTCTTCTGGTACCTCCCCCACAAAGGATCAAAATTTTCAATATCCATGAAGCTCATATAACACGAAATTAACATCCGATTTCATTCAAGCCTGGCACATCTCAATATTTCGATCAACACCAGATCTGTTATAAAAATGGTCGATATTGGACCATTCCTCCCCCACAAAGTGTCAAAAGTTTTGAATAACCAAAACGATTATAAAATCCGAAATAAGCACCCGATCCTCTTTATATTTCACACATTCCATTATTTCTACTAACACAAAATATACTGTGAAGGTGGGATATATCGGTCTGGTACCTCCCCCGCAAAGAGTCAAAATTTGGAATACCAACGAAGCTCGTAAAACGTGAAATTAACATCCGATTTCATTCAGACTTGACACATTTCAAAATTTCCATCAACACAAGATCTGTTATAAAGATGGTATAGATCGGACCATTCCTTCTGGTACCTCCCCCACAAAGGGTCAACGTTTTGAGTAACCAAAACGAATATAAAATCCGAAATAAGCATCCGCTTCTCTTCATATTTCACACATCCCATTATTTCTACTAACTCTAAATCTGATATGAAGACGGAATATATCGGTCCACTCCTTCTGGTACCTCCCAAACAAAGGGTCAACATTTTGAATATATGTTAAGCTTATAAATCGCGAAATTAACCTCAGATTCCACGCAGATTTGGTACATCTAAATATTTCCATCAACACAAGATCTGCTATAAAAATGGTAGAGTTCGGACCATTCCTTCTGGTACCTCCCCCACAAAGTGTCAACAGTTTTGAATAACCAAAACAATTATAAAATCCGAAATAAGCATCCGGTTCTCTTCATATTTCACACATTCCATTTTTTCTACTAACACAAGATCTGATGTGAAGGTGGGATATATCGGTCTGGTACCTCCCCCGCAAAGAGTCAAAATTTGGAATACCAACAAAGCTCGTAAAACGTGAAATTTACATCCGATTCCATTCAGACTCGGTAGATTTTAATATTTCCATCAACACAAGATCTGCTATAAAAATGGTAGAGTTCGGACCATTCCTTCTGGTACCTCCCCCACAAAGTGTCAACAGTTTTGAATAACCAAAACAATTATAAAATCCGAAATAAGCATCCGGTTCTCTTCATATTTCACACATTCCATTTTTTCTACTAACACAAGATCTGGTGTGAAGATGGGATATATCGGTCCACTTCTTCTGGTACCTCCCCCACAAAGGGTCAAAATAAAACGCAAAATTAATATCCGATCCTTTTGAGACTTGGAGGTTCTCAATATTTTCATCAAGGTTTTAATACACCCTCCAGAATATTTTCGCGTTAATATTCGGCATTTATTCTGATGCCACGGTCGATTAATGCGAGCGGAGAGCGACCATCGGCATTTATGGCGACCCACGCCATCACCATGGCCGGCGCTTCAGTTCTGGGGGCCAAACGAAGGTGCACATTTTCCTTTCCTCTTTTGACCTCTTTGGCAAACAAACTGCTGTACAACGAATGTTTTCTCATCGGAGACGGAGAAAACCAAATTCAAAAGTTCACCACTTTTGGCCAAGCGAAGCAACTCTTTAGCTCTTTTGAGAAAGAAAATTTCTGTTGCGGTGTAAGTTATTGCACTTTTTGGAATTTCAATGGCTTTACCTCGAGCTCATTTTCCAATATTTGCCGAATGAAATATTGCGATATTTCCAGCTCACGAGCCATTTTTCGGCCACTGCGACGCGGGTTTCTATCAAGTCTGCTGATGTTGCTGTTTTTTTCCGTCCACTTCCTTGATGTCGGGCTATGCTACCAGTATCACGGTAACGAGCGATGGTACGAGACACAAAAGATTTATTCACATTTAAATGCTGGAGATCTCTGACGATAGCCACTTGTGGTTCCCCAGCCAAATATAAAGAAATCACACTATCACGCCTGAGTTCCATCACGAAGAATTTTTTTTTTGCAGGAAAATTCTCACCAAAATGATTTTGTACCCTTGTAAATAATATAATGAGCTGTCACTGGAATAATTTTAACAGCTGTCGGCCGAGTGGCTTAGAAATTACAGCAGTCTGAAGTTGGTTGCAGTTTTTTCATTTCACCCTGTAAAATGAAGGAATTAGCCGATATAGTTCAAACCTGGCACGTAGTAATATTTATATCATATTTATTTAGGTCCGATACGAAATGTTCAATATTGGCCCATTCCTTCGGAACCTACTCCATAGAGGGTAAACAATTTGAATAACAGAATTTTAACAGAAGTTAAAATACATTTAAGCAATCGAACATTAGCTGAGGATTTTTTTAACTTTTTTAATTTTGGTGTTTAAAAATTTTAAATTTTAAAATTAAAATTAAATTAAAAATTTTAAAATTTTTAGAATTAGAAAAATTAAAAATTTGTTCTTTACGTGGTCCATGTTTTTAGATCATTTAAAATAAATAAAAAAAGTGAAATACTCTCAAAAACTAAGCCGTCGCCATCATTTATGCTAAGCACATGATAAAAAATTTAATTGCCTTTGGTAGCAGTAACTGCGGCAGCTGCTACCAACTGGAGCTATCATCGATTTTTGGTTGCTGTCGCACAACAAACTTGTTTACATTTTTGGAAGTTTTCCAAATTGTTTTGTGAAAGAATTCTTTTTTTTTTCGGCTGTAACCAATAAAAATCGTGTGTGTGGGTAGATGTAGTATTTAATTTAAAACTATGTTGACATTTAGGTTGTTATACTTGTTGTTGTTGTTGCATTTCTCTACAACTTTCATTTAGATTCAATACTCTATGTTAAGGCAGATATTTATGAGATCAAGATTCCATTGGATTGTTTTTATTTTTCAAGAAGTAGCATCTGAATTTTTTCGAAATATTTTAATTTGGGTGGGTTATTTAGATGGATATGTGTTTAAAGGATGTTTCGGGGAGTTATGCAGCCAAAAATTCTTCAAAATCCAAAATCATGATTTTTAGCCTGATAAACTCTCTGGCACGAAGGGTAATGAAAAGGTAATATTTTTTTATAATCAAGCTTGAAGGGCAGAAAACTACGAAACATTGTTCCAATGGTAGATAGTATGATATAAACCTGAATTTTTTTATGTGGATATGCATAGCACCAACGAAGTCTTACATATTGGTATAAGGGAAAGAAGTGAACCTAAACTTCTAAAATTTGGTACAAAGGCCACACCCTGTGTGTTGATTTCAAATACGACCAAATTTTTGTAAATTCTAATTGAAAATTGCTGCCCTTTGTGGGTGAGATACCAGAAAGGGTTCGCAGATATATATCATCTTTACAAAAGATCTAGGGTTAGCCAAAATGTTTGTGTGTGTTAAATTTGAAGAGAGCTTAATGCTTATGTGGCTTACTTTGAGCGTTTTCTTTTTCTTGAACCCTGTGGGGGGAGGTACGAGAAGAAAACGTCATAAGAGATCATTTTTATAAGAGATCTTGTGTTGATGGAAATGCTGAGATGTACTAAGTCTAAATGGACTCGGATGTTAATTTCGCGTTTTATGAGCTTCATGGATATTCAAAATTTTGACCCTTTGTGGGGGAGGTATCAGAAGGAGTGGACCGATATATACCATCTTCACATCAGATCATGTGTTAGTAGAAATAATAGGATGTGTGAAATATGAAGAGAACTGGATGCCTATTTCGGATTTTTTAATCGTTTTGGTTATTAAAAACTTTGACCCTTTGTGGGGGATGTACTAGAAGAAATGGTCTGATCTCTATCATCTTTATGGCAGATCTCGTGTTGGTGGAAATATTGAGATATACCAAGTCTGAATGGAATTGGATATTAGTATCGCATTTAGAGCTTCAAGGATATTCATAATATTAACCCTTTTGTGGGGAAGATACCAGAAGGAGTGTACCGTTATATCATATCTTCACAGAAGATTTTGTGCTGGTAAAAATAATGGGATGTGTGAAATATGAAGAGAACCGGATGCTTATTTCGGATTCTATCCTCGTTTTGTTTCATTCAAAGCCTTGACCCTTTGTGGGGGAGCTACCAGAAGAAATTGCCCGATCTCCACCATTTTTATAACAGATCTTGTGTTGATGGAAATATTGAGGTGTGCCCAGTCTGAATGGAATCGGATGTTAATTTCGCGTTTTATGAGCTTTATGGATATTAAAAATTTTGACCATTTGTGGACGAGGTACTCGATGGAGTGGGCCGATATTGTCCATTTTCGCACCTGACCTAGCACTGATGAAATATTTTTTTTAAATTTCGATTTTTGTGGAGGAGGTACCAGAAGGAGTGGACCGACATTGCCCATCTCCGAACTCGATCTAAGTTTGACAAAAATATTACGATGCACCAAGTTTGAACGGACGAACGGACGAACGGACATCGCTAGATCGACTCCAAATGACCTGAAACGGAATTGGTCCTAAGGGAACAAGGTGCTAAATTTTTTTTTTTTTTTTGATGAGGCACATTTTGGACGTGTCAAATGATATATAACCTCTGTATCCTGAGGGTATAAAAATCTATGTTTGCAACAGGTCGTCGGTCCTTGAAAAAATAATTTTTAAAAATCCACGTCTGGATGGTCTGTTGGTCCTTGAAAAAATAATTTTTAAAAATCCACGTCTGGATGGTCTGTTGGTCCTTGAAAAAATAATTTTTAAAAATCCACGTCTGGATGGTCTGTTGGTCCTTGAAAAAATAATTTTTAAAAATCCACGTCTGGATGGTCTGTTGGTCCTTGAAAAAATAATTTTTAAAAATCCACGTCTGGATGGTCTGTTGGTCCTTGAAAAAATAATTTTTAAAAATCCACGTCTGGATGGTCTGTTGGTCCTTGAAAAAATAATTTTTAAAAATCCACGTCTGGATGGTCTGTTGGTCCTTGAAAAAATAATTTTTAAAAATCCACGTCTGGATGGTCTGTTGGTCCTTGAAAAAATAATTTTTAAAAATCCACGTCTGGATGGTCTGTTGGTCCTTGAAAAAATAATTTTTAAAAATCCACGTCTGGATGGTCTGTTGGTCCTTGAAAAAATAATTTTTAAAAATCCACGTCTGGATGGTCTGTTGGTCCTTGAAAAAATAATTTTTAAAAATCCACGTCTGGATGGTCTGTTGGTCCTTGAAAAAATAATTTTTAAAAATCCACGTCTGGATGGTCTGTTGGTCCTTGAAAAAATAATTTTTAAAAATCCACGTCTGGATGGTCTGTTGGTCCTTGAAAAAATAATTTTTAAAAATCCACGTTTGGATGGTCTGTTGGTCCTTGAAAAAATAATTTTTAAAAATCCACGTCTGGATGGTCTGTTGGTCCTTGAAAAAATAATTTTTAAAAATCCACGTCTGGATGGTCTGTTGGTCCTTGAAAAAATATTTTTTAAAAATCCACGTCTGGATGGTCTGTTGGTCCTTGAAAAAATATTTTTTAAAAATCCACGTCTGGATGGTCTGTTGGTCCTTGAAAAAATATTTTTTAAAAATCCACGTCTGGATGGTCTGTTGGTCCTTGAAAAAATATTTTTTAAAAATCCACGTCTGGATGGTCTGTTGGTCCTTGAAAAAATATTTTTTAAAAATCCACGTCTGGATGGTCTGTTGGTCCTTGAAAAAATATTTTTTAAAAATCACGTTTTGATGGTCTTAAAATATTACGTGGATTAAAAAATATTATTTTAAAAATCCACGTTAGGATGGTCCATAAAAAAATATTTTTTTAAGAATCCACGTTTAGATGGTCTTTTGGTCCTTGAAAAAATATTTTTTTTTTAAATTCACGTTTGGATGGTCTGTTGGTCCTTAAAAAATATTATTTTAAAAATCCACGTTAGGATCGTCCATAAAATTTTTTTTTTATTAAATCCACGTTTGGATGGTCCTAAAAAAATATTTTTTAAAAATCCGCGTTTGGATGGTCTTTAAAAAAAATATTTTTTAAAAATCCACGTTTGGATGGTCCTCTGGTCTGTTGCTCCTTAAAAAAAAGTACGTCTGGATGGTCTGTTGGTCCGTGAAAAATTTAGATGTTGTACAGAAGACCCTTAGATGGCTCTCGCCTTATGGGATACCTCAGGATTTACGATATACCTTTAATTGGAAATACCTCAAGAATGCCATTAAAAAATATCCACCGAAAACGCCTTTAATACTTTTAAGTCTTTTTGAAGATGGCTTATTTTCAGAGGCCTCGCAAAGCTTGCCGAAAAACTTCCATTTTAAGAAGACCCCTATTTTCTTCTTCCCAGAGCTCTCAGGTCTCCTCTCTTCTCTTCTCTTTTTGAAATAAATTTTTTGTTTAAATTTATTCCAATTTTTAATTTGCCAAAAAAAGAGAAATGAATCCAATTTCGGTTGCATTTCCATTTTGGCATCAATTTCCATCCGTTTCTCAAAGAGTGTCAGTGTCTTGCCTCCGTTTGGCCTTCTTACACGGCAAGTCAAGAAGACAGCCAGACCATTGTCACTTACTTTGGAGCAACAACAACAATTAAACGAAAATGAAAACAAACACAAAATATGGAAATTTGAAATGAATACTTCGTTCGTGCAACCTCGATACGACATCCGAGTATTCAAATTCGAATTTAGTTTCGGCCTGTAAATGAATGTTAACGACCGACTAACAGGTACTTTTGGCTAGGCAATTGAATCAATTTTTGGTATTCTTTCTTTTTTTTGAGGGCGAGCTTTCATTACTTTCATATTTAAACTTGGCCAAGTTTATAAGCGGAACGTGTGGTCAATATTAAAAAGATAGAAGAATACAGCAATGGCTTTCATTTTTTACAAAAATGGAAAATATGTTTTTAAAAATTGTTGAAAATAATGGAATTTAAAATACTCCTGCAAGTGTTAGTATTTGGCGATTGAGGGTGAATAGTGGAAATAAAAAATTTTTTCAAGTAAATTTTTTTTGGGACATATTTTCTGGCTGAAAAGAAGCTTTTCCCGTCGAAGTTAAGAAATTAAAATTAAATTCACATTGCCTCATAAAATTGGACTTCATTAAGTAAATCAGATGTAATGAAGAGTGTCCGAATGTAACCTCAGCTGGCTATTTGCTTTCTGTTCATGGAGTGAGAGAAATTCCCCACCTCAAACTAAATGTAACACCGATGTGACAAAATCCCCATGAAATATAAACACAGGTCGTCATTCATCATTGGTAGGAGACAGATGTGAAAAAAACTGAAGATTTTCAAATAATTAATGGAGAGGGTTATGAAATAATTTCAGCGCCATCAACATAATTTTACAAGTCCGGCACAGTGGGGTGGAAAAAAAAAAACACAAAAATGTGATTGTCCAACATCAGACCATTCAAACGTGGATTTTTTAAAGAATATTTTTTCATCGAACATCAAACATGCAACATCAGACCATTCTAACATGGATTTTTAAAGAATATTTTTTCATCGAACATCCTACATCAGGCCATTGAAACGTGGATTTTTAAAGAATATTTTATATCGAACATCAAACATCCAACATCAGACCATTCAAACGTGAATTTTTTAAAGACCATTCAAACGTGGATTTTTAAAGAATATTTTTTCATCGAACATCAAACATGCAACATCAGACCATTCTAACATGGATTTTTAAAGAATATTTTTTCATCGAACATCCTACATCAGGCCATTGAAACGTGGATTTTTAAAGAATATTTTATATCGAACATCAAACATCCAACATCAGACCATTCAAACGTGAATTTTTTAAAGACCATTCAAACGTGGATTTTTTAAAAATTATTTTTTCATCGAACATCCAACATCAGACCATTCAAACGTGGATTTTTTAAAAATTATTTTTTCATCGAGCATCCAACACCAGACCATTCAAACGTGGATTTTTAAAGAATATTTTTTCATCGAACATCAAACATCCATTCAAACGTGGATTTTTAAAGAATATTTTTTCATCGAACATCAAACATCCATTCAAACGTGGATTTTTAAAGAATATTTTTTCATCGAACATCAAACCATTCAAACGTGGATTTTTAAAGAATATTTTTTCATCGAACATCAAACCATTCAAACGTGGATTTTTAAAGAATATTTTTTCATCGAACATCAGACCATTCAAACGTGGATTTTTAAAGAATATTTTTTCATCGAACATCAGACCATTCAAACGTGGATTTTTAAAGAATATTTTTTCATCGAACATCAAACCATTCAAACGTGGATATTTAAAGAATATTTTTTCATCGAACATCAAACCATTCAAACGTGGATTTTTAAAGAATATTTTTTCATCGAACATCTAACATCAGACCATTCAAACGTGGATTTTTAAAGAATTATTTTTTCATCGAACATCAAACCATTCAAACGTGGATTTTTAAAGAATATTTTTTCATCGAACATCAAACCATTCAAACGTGGATTTTTAAAGAATATTTTTTCATCGAAGGCTTGTCTGATGTTCGATAAAAAATATTTCTTTAAAAAATCTTTGTTTGAATGGTATGGTTTCGTGTTCCAAACACTGTGGCTCTCCAAGTCATAGCCCACATTGTAATGACGCTGCTGCTGTAACCACATTTGTTTATCTCCAAAATTGAAAGAAACAATTTTGAAAATTCCCATCAGGTGGTTGGATGTATTTGAAACTTTGTATGGGAATTGCAGTGTTGTGGGGTTGCAGATTAAGACCTGTGTAGCTCCGGGCTTCTACAGTTGTCGCCAGTGTGATAATGGCATGAAAATGAATTATTATGACATCTTAAATAACTGCGCCAGCGTCGTCACCACAAAATAGAGGCACTTCATTTATGAAGTGGGGTTGTAAATAATTTTTTTTTGGAAACCTCACCACAAAAAAAACTGTAAAATTTGACTAACTTTTAGACAGTTATATTGGCAATGCGAAAACAATTTTCAAAACAATGATTATGCTTTGTTCGCTTGCTGGCTTGCTGCGACATGCCGCAATTTTGACACACTAAAAAATTTCACATCACTTATGAATGAATGCTGGAGTTGGAAGAGTTTCTGTTGTTGTGTCGCTAATGAAGTTGGTAGTTGACTTGTCTCCCCCAACATCAGCATCATCAGATAATTTAGAGTTTTTTTTTTGAAAATTGTGATGATTGTTGCATCGAAATGAAATATGTTTGTCAAACAATTAGTTGGGCTATGCAAATGAATGATGTGAGACAAAAATGGTGGAAATGTCTTCACAGAGGGTATGTGTGTCACAACTAGGCTTGGGAGATTGGGAAATCGTGGATTTATAGAAATATTTTTTCCAGCCACCTTCAGACCTATTAACGTGGATTTTTTAAAGAGTTTTTTCCAAGGCCTATCAGATCTATAAACGTGGATTTTTAAAGAATTTTTTCCAAGGCCTATCAGACCATTCAAACGTGGATTTTTAAAGAATTTTTTCCAAGGCCTATCAGACCCATAAACGTGGAATTTTTAAAGAATTTTTTCCAAGGCCTATCAGACCCATAAACGTGGATTTTTTAAAGATTTTTTCCAAGGCCTATCAGACCCATAAACGTGGATTTTTTAAATATTTTTTCCAAGGCCTATCAGACCTATAAACGTGGATTTTTTAAAGAATTTTTTCCCAAGGCCTATCAGACCTATAAACCTGGATTTTTTAAAGAATTTTTACCAAGGACCATCAGGACTATAATCGTGGATTTTTTAAAGATTTTTTTTTCAAGGATTTTTTAAACATTTTTTTTCCAAGGCCTATCAGACCTATAAACGTGGATTCTTTAAAGAATTTTTTGCAAGTAGCCTTGGATCTATTAACGTGGATTTTTTACGATTTGGTCGATCTACAACCACAGAAACACCCGTTACAGAGAACATCCGACCACCCAAATAAAGTAATTCTCAGCAGGCAGAAGTTAATTGCATTACCACACACACATCACTCGAGTAACTCTTTTGAGAACTTCTACACAAGAAGAAAATTCGCCATGAAATTACCCCCCGTCCCCAATCCTCCCTTTAGGCACACTTGGCGCGTTATAATTGAATTTTATGATTTACAGTGAAAACAAGAGTTGGGTTTTCATTTCAACGCACGCACATACATGCCGCTGTGGATGGATGCACTGCACCTACGTCTGAACAACTGAGAAAAAGGCCATTAACTCTGCTACACTCCACTCAAGCGTTGAGCGCCCAAGAAGTTCTAAATTGAAGAATTTCACTTCCTAAATTTCGTATCGTAACTATTTTTTATTTTATATTTATTTACACCTATTTTCTTGTGGCAGGTGGCAATAGCGTGCGGCGTGGGCAGGAGGTGGGGGGTAATTAGATGAAGGTTCTTGCCATAATCCATTAAACCATGGCTGGGTTTCTGGAAAATTACCTGTAATTTGAAAAAAAGCAACCACATTTTCTGTAGAGAGGTTGAGCCGAGCTTTCCTTTTGGCATTGAAGTTATAGATGAATGACTGACTGCCAAGTTGCTTGTCTTCTTTTAATTGCCAATGAATAAATTTACAGCTAACGGCAATGTTGCTGCGATGCGTTTGGAGTGTTGCCAGTAATTTATTTGAAAAATAAAAACGTCTGTTTTTCTCTGGAATCTTTTCAATTTTTTTTTTATTTTTCAGTTTCGTTCGGTTTGCGTATAACTGTTAATAAGTCTTGCCAAAGATAATTACATATTAAAGCGTTTAATATCACATTTGAATAAACAAATACCTAACGGCAGTTGGTGATGGTCGGTCTTCATTCATTCAATGCATACCAATTTTTATACGCATCTTTGAGATCTTAATTGGCGGGCGGGCTTTCTTGTTGTTGAGTGATTCAGGTTCGGCGGGAGAATGAGCAAAAGAAAAAAAATATATTTAAAAAAATCCACGTTTATGGTTTCAAGTCTAATTGAAAAAATCCACGTTTATAGGTCTGATAGGCCTTGGAAAAAATTATTTAAAAAAATTAACGATTATAGGTCTGATAGGCCTTGGAAAAAATTATTTAAAAAAATTAACGATTATAGGTCTGATAGGCCTTGGAAAAAATCTTTAAAAAATCCACGTTTATAGGTTTGATAGGCCTTGGAAAAAAAATCTTTAAAAAATCCCCTTTATAGGTTTGATAGGCCTTGGAAAAAATTCTTTAAAAAATCCACGTTTATGGGTCTGATAGGCCTTGGAAAAAATTCTTTAAAAAATCCACGTTTATGGGTCTGATAGGCCTTGGAAAAAATTCTTTAAAAAATCCACATTTATAGCTCCAAGGCTACTTGGAAAAAATATTCTTTAAAAAATCCACGTTTATAGGTCTGATAGGCCTTGGAAACATTTCTTTAAGAAATCCACTTTTATAGCTCCAAGGCTACTTGGAAAAAATTGTTTAAAAAATCCACGTTTATGGGTCTAATAGGCCTTGGAAAAAATTGTTTAAAAAATCCACGTTTGAATGGTCTGTTGGTCCTTGGAAAAAATTCTTAAAACGATCAACGTTTATAGGTCTGATAGGCCTTGAAAAAATTCTTAAAACAAATCCAAGATTATGGGTCTCATAGGCCCTGGAAAAAATCTTTAAAAAATAACGTTTATGGGTCTGATAGGCCTTGGAAAAAATTCTGTAAAATATCCACGTTTATAGGTCTCATAGGCCTTGGAAAAAATTGTTTAAAGGATCTACGTTTATAGTTCCAAGGCTACTTGGAAAAAATTCTTTAAAAACTCCACGTTTATAGGTCTGATAGGCCTTGGAAAAACTTCTTTAAAAAATCCACGTTTATAGGTCTGTTAGGCCTTGGAAAAAATTCTTCAAAAAATCCACATTTGTTAAGACTTCTTAAAAAAATTAAGAAGTCCACGTTTGCTTTAATCATTTGAAATATTTCCCAAGCTAGCAACAATTCTAAAATTCCTCAAACTAGTCGTAGGCAAGCATTGCAAATTGTACTACTTATGGCTAATCAGACTCCAATGAACACAAATCTCCCTATTCAAGCTTCCAAAAACCAGTTAAGTGAACAAATAATTTCGAATACCTTAAATGGTTTTCTCACAATGCAAACACAGCTCTTTAGAGGCAGCTATTAATTTAATGCCATTGTGGATTTAAAAGCGACAAACTAATTATCGAACTATTTTGTATTGAAACCCCCCTGACTGGGGCCGGAATACAATTTCCACTTTGGCAATTGTTTTCAGAGGCGATTTGGTGGAGGATGAGTTTACACACACATCGCTAAGTAAATGCCACACGAGAGGAGATTTCATGGTAGAAATCTCATGTCAAGGGAAAAAAAAACAAAGCAAACCAAACAGAGGGAGACAAACAAACAATCCAATCAAAGTCGATGTTAATTAGAAAAGTGATAAAATTAGTGTTTGGTGTTCAAGAAGGGTTAAATTGCAATAAATGTCCAGACAATGGCGTAGCTACATCTAGTGTCGGCATCCTATCGGTGGGAGGAGGAGGCTGTTCAAATTTTACTATTAGCATAGGTATCTCTTTTATGAATGAAGGTGGTCTCGTTTTTAGTTTACATTTATTGCCACCTCGAATAAAATCTTTAGGTAATCAAAAAATCATCAAATCTCCTCAAGAAATCTCCCAGGAAATGGGGATCTCCGTGTCCCCCGCTCCCCAAAAAATTCTCATTCTACCCCCATTTGCTCTCTTGAAGAGAGAAGACAAATTGCGAGACATTTGCAAATGATGAACCCTAAATTGCTTTGGGGTCGTCTTGTAACCAAACAGGTTTGTGTCTTAAGTCTTTTGTTTTGAAATTGAGTTTTTTGTATGTTTTTCCAATTTTTTAATATTTTTTTTTGGAATTGTTGGCAAAGAGACCTATAAATTTACATTTTTAAATTAAGTTTGTATTTTTTTCTTGACTACTTTAAATAAAATATTCCATTTCTAGACACTCTGCCATAAAATGACAAGCATCGCATAAATTGAACTGAATTTGTTCCCATTTTTTTCTGATTTGTTGAAAACACATTTTATGCTTTGCTGTCATCATTGTTAAACAATCGTTTTGTTGTGATTTGGAGTGAATTTGCAATTGGAATTCAATGCGAAAAATGTGAAAACTAACGAGGAGCTCTTCAAAAGTAATGGAATGCAAGGTGGGGTTAAAAAAACCAAAGCGATGTAAAAGAATCCTGGAAACTTCTGTAGATAATTAACTTCTAGGTGGTATATGAAATAATATAAAATACGTTAATAGGCCTTTTGGTCCTTGGAAAAAAATCTTTGAAAAATCCACGTTTATAGACCTGATGGTCTTTGGAAAAAGTTCTTTAAAAAATCCACGTTTATAGGTCTGATGGGCCTTGGAAAAAAATCTTTAAAAAATCCAGGTTTATAGGGCTTTTGGTCCTTGGAAAAAATTCTTAAAAAAAAGAAAAAAAATTAAAGGGCTGCTCTTTAAAAAATCCACGTTTAGAGGCTTTTTGGTCTTTGGAAAAAATTCTTCAAAAAATCCACGTTTATAGGCCTTTTGGTCTTTGGAAAAATTCTTTAAAAAACCAGGTTTACAGGCCCTTTGGTATTTGGAAAAAAATTCTTTAAAAAAATCCACGTTTATAGGCCTTTTGGTCTTTGGAAAAATTATTTAAAAAAACCAAAAATCCACGTTTATAGGTCTGATAGACCTTGGAAAAAATTCTTTACAAAAACCACGATTAAAGGGCTGCTCTTTAAAAAATCCACGTTTATAGGTCTGATAGACCTTGGAAAAAATTCTTTAAAAAATCCACTTTTAAAGGGCTGCTCTTTAAAAAATCCACGTTTATAGGACTGATAGGCCTTGCAAAAAATCTTTAAAAAATCCAAGTTTCTAGGTCTGATAGGCCTTGGAAAAAAATCTTTAAAAAAATCCACGTTTATGAGCCTTTTGGTCCTTGGAACAAATCTTAAAAAAATCTACGTTTATGAGCTTTTTAGTCTTGGAAAAAAATCTTTAAAAAAATCCACGTTTATGAGCCTTTTGGTCCTTGGAACAAATCTTAAAAAAATCTACGTTTATGAGCTTTTTAGTCTTGGAAAAAAATCTTTAAAAAAATCCACGTTTATGAGCCTTTTGGTCCTTGGAACAAATCTTAAAAAAATCTACGTTTATGAGCTTTTTAGTCTTGGAAAAAAATCTTTAAAAAAGTCCACGTTTAAATTCTTTAAAAAATCCACTTTTAAAGGGCTGCTCTTTAAAAAATCCACGTTTATAGGACTGATAGGCCTTGCAAAAAATCTTTAAAAAATCCAAGTTTCTAGGTCTGATAGGCCTTGGAAAAAAATCTTTAAAAAAATCCACGTTTATGAGCCTTTTGGTCCTTGGAACAAATCTTAAAAAAATCTACGTTTATGAGCTTTTTAGTCTTGGAAAAAAATCTTTAAAAAAATCCACGTTTATGAGCCTTTTGGTCCTTGGAACAAATCTTAAAAAAATCTACGTTTATGAGCTTTTTAGTCTTGGAAAAAAATCTTTAAAAAAATCCACGTTTATGAGCCTTTTGGTCCTTGGAACAAATCTTAAAAAAATCTACGTTTATGAGCTTTTTAGTCTTGGAAAAAAATCTTTAAAAAAATCCACGTTTATGAGCCTTTTGGTCCTTGGAACAAATCTTAAAAAAATCTACGTTTATGAGCTTTTTAGTCTTGGAAAAAAATCTTTAAAAAAGTCCACGTTTAAGAGCCTTTTGGTCCTTGGAAAAAATGTTTTAAAAACTCCACGTTTGTAGATCTTTTGGTCCTTGGAAAAAAATGTTTTAAAAAATCCACGTTTGTAAATCTTTCGGTCTTTGGAAAAAATGTTTTAAAAAATCCACGTTTGTATTTCTTTTGGTCCTTGGAAAAAATGTTTTAAAAAATCCACGTTTGTATATCTCTTGGTCCTTGAAAAAAATGTTTTAAAAAATCCACGTTTGTATTTCTTTTGGTCCTTGGAAAAAATGTTTTAAAAAATCCACGTTTGTATTTCTTTTGGTCCTTGGAAAAAATGTTTTAAAAAATCCACGTTTGTATTTCTTTTGGTCCTTGGAAAAAATGTTTTAAAAAATCCACGTTTGTATTTCTTTTGGTCCTTGGAAAAAATGTTTTAAAAAATCCACGTTTGTATTTCTTTTGGTCCTTGGAAAAAATGTTTTAAAAAATCCACGTTTGTATATCTCTTGGTCCTTGGAAAAAATGTTTTAAAAAATCCACGTGTGATAGGCCTTTTGGTCCTTGGAAAAAATGTTTTAAAAAATCCACGTGTGATAGGCCTTTTGGTCCTTGGAAAAAATGTTTTAAAAAATCCACGTGTGATAGGCCTTTTGGTCCTTGGAAAAAATGTTTTAAAAAATCCACGTGTGATAGGCCTTTTGGTCCTTGGAAAAAATGTTTTAAAAAATCCACGTGTGATAGGCCTTTTGGTCCTTGGAAAAAATGTTTTAAAAAATCCACGTGTGATAGGCCTTTTGGTCCTTGGAAAAAATGTTTTAAAAAATCCACGTGTGATAGGCCTTTTGGTCCTTGGAAAAAATGTTTTAAAAAATCCACGTGTGATAGGCCTTTTGGTCCTTGGAAAAAATGTTTTAAAAAATCCACGTGTGATAGGCCTTTTGGTCCTTGGAAAAAATGTTTTAAAAAATCCACGTGTGATAGGCCTTTTGGTCCTTGGAAAAAATGTTTTAAAAAATCCACGTGTGATAGGCCTTTTGGTCCTTGGAAAAAATGTTTTAAAAAATCCACGTGTGATAGGCCTTTTGGTCCTTGGAAAAAATGTTTTAAAAAATCCACGTGTGATAGGCCTTTTGGTCCTTGGAAAAAATGTTTTAAAAAATCCACGTGTGATAGGCCTTTTGGTCCTTGGAAAAAATGTTTTAAAAAATCCACGTTTATAGACCTGATGGTCCTTGGAAAAAAATCTCTAAAAAATCCACGTTTATAGACCTGATGGTCCTTGGAAAAAATTCTTTAAAAAATCCACGTTTATAGGCCTTTTGGTCCTTGGGAAAAATTCTTTAAAAAATCCACGTTTAAAGACCTGATGGTCCTTGGGAAAAATTCTTTAAAAAATCCACGTTTATAGGCCTTTTGGTCCTTGGGAAAAATTCTTTAAAAAATCCACGTTTAAAGACCTGATGGTCCTTGGGAAAAATTCTTTAAAAAATCCACGTTTATAGGGCTTTTGGTCCTTGGAAACAATGTTTTAAAAAATCCACGTTTGTAGATCTTTTGGTCCTTGGAAACAATGTTTTAAAAAATCCACGTTTGTAGATCTTTTGGTCCTTGGAAACAATGTTTTAAAAAATCCACGTTTGTAGATCTTTTGGTCCTTGGAAACAATGTTTTAAAAAATCCACGTTTGTAGATCTTTTGGTCCTTGGAAACAACGATTTAAAAAATCCACGTTTGTAGATCTTTTGGTCCTTGGAAACAACGTTTTAAAAAATCCACGTTTGTAGATCTTTTGGTCCTTGGAAAAATGTTTTAAAAAATCCATGTTTATAGGCCCGATGATCCTTGGAAAAAAATTCTTTAAAAATCCACGTTTATAGACCTAATGGTCCTTGGAAAAAGTTATTTAAAAAATCCACGTTTATAGACCTGATGGTCCTTGGAAAAAAATCTTTAAAAAATCCACGTTTATAGGCCCGATGATCCTTGGAAAAAAATTCTTTAAAAATCCACGTTTGTAGGCCTTTTGGTCCTTGGAAAAAATTCTTTAAAATATCCACGTTTATAGACCTGATGGTCCTTGGAAAAAAATCTTTAAAAAATCCACGTTTATAGGCCCGATGATCCTTGGAAAAAAATTCTTTAAAAAATCCACGTTTACAGGCCTTTTGGTACTTGGAAAAAATTATTTAAAAAATCCACGTTTATAGGTCTGATAGGCCTTGGAAAAAATTCTTTAAAAAAACCACGTTTATAGGCCTTTTGGTCCTTGGAAAAAATTCTTTAAAAAATCCTCGTTTATAGGCCTTTTGGTCCTTGGAAAAAAATTCTTTAAAAAATCCACATGTCAGAGTTCTTAGAAATTCCTTTTAAAAATTGTCCCACCAACCCTCGTATATTTTCAATGTAATGTTTAATTCAAAGTGAAGTGTGCACCTATTAACATCTGAAGTTGCTGATTTGACTTTTTGAAACTTCTAAAATATGTTTGCGTCCGACTGATATGTGAGAACACGAAACGTTACATATGGAACGTTCAAAAGATACATTTTTTAGAAAAAAATACATTTTCATAAATTCCAAACAAAGTAGTTCAAGAGCCAGTATTTAGTCTACCGGTTAGTGGTTTGTCGTTCTAGGTCCAGTGGTAGTGGTTCACCAGACCCGTTTTCTAATTTATGGATGACTTAGGTGGATCACCTTGTTGCCACCGATTGCATCTCGTCGCAGTTAATGGTCTGCCATAAACAGCAAGCAAACAAACACACACATGTGTGTTCGCACACATGTCTGTGTGTGAGCGAGTGACAATTTGGCCACATGACTTCCTCTGCGTGGCCTTCGTTCACGAAGAACTAGAACAAAATCATAGTCTGGAAAATTTTGCATTTATCATCCTTATCACACACACACATGTTCTTGATTTGCATTTTCTCTTTTATATTTGTTGTTGTTGTGTGTTTTGTGAGGATATGCACCGATGTGTGTTTGGGGCTGCCACCAAAACTGGGTTAAATTTCTTAGAATGCAGTTATGGAATGCTCTCGTTTGCATCCACCATCATCATAACCCATCAGAGATATGGCAACCGAATCCAGTTGTTTGCTCTAGTTTTGAAAATGTCTTGCTTTTTTCAATATTTCACCACCACCAAAGTTAAGATGTTGTTGTTGTTGTCGTATGCAAAACAGCAGCATTGTTGTTGATGACAATAAATGGCAATGGGGCAGCACAGTGGCACAGAAGAGAGAAGGCCTTTAGCAATAATCCGGGATTTTTTTAAAGGATTTTTTTTCGAAGGACCAAAAGGTCCATTAACGTGGATTTTTAAAGAATTTTTTTCCAAGGACCAAAAGGCCTATAAACGTGGATTCTTTAAAGAATTTTTTTCCAAGGACCCATAGGCCTATAAACGTGGATTCTTTAAATAATTTTTTCCAAGGACCAAAAAGCCTATAAACATGGATTTTTAAAGAATTTTTTCCAAGGACCAAAAGGCTTATAAACGTGGATTTAAAAAAAAAAAAATCCAAGGCCTATCAGACCTTAAACGTGGATTTTTTAAAGAATTTTTTCCAAGGACCAAAAGGCCTATAAACGTGGATTTTTTTAAAGAATTTCTTCCAAGGACCAAAAGGCCTATAAACGTGGATTTTTGAAAGACTTTTTTCCAAGGACCTTCAGGCCTATAAACATTGATTTTTTAAAGAATTTTTTCCAAGGACCAAAAGCCCTATAAACGTGGATTTTTTAAAGAATTTTTTCCAAGGACCAAAAGCCCTATAAACGTGGATTTTTTTAAAGAATTTCTTCCATGGACCAAAAGGCCTATAAACGTGGATTTTTTAAAGAATTTTTTCCAAGGACCCATAGGCCTATAAACTTGGATTTTTTTAAATAATTTTTTTAAGGACCAAAAGGCCTATAAACGTGGATTTTTTAAACAATTTTTTCCAAGGACCAAAAGGCCTATAAACGTGGATTTTTGAAAGACTTTTTTCCAAGGACCTTCAGGCCTATAAACATTGATTTTTTAAAGAATTTTTTCCAAGGACCAAAAGCCCTATAAACGTGGATTTTTTAAAGAATTTTTTCCAAGGACCAAAAGCCCTATAAACGTGGATTTTTTTAAAGAATTTCTTCCAAGGACCAAAAGGCCTATAAACGTGGATTTTTTAAAGAATTTTTTCCAAGGACCCATAGGCCTATAAACTTGGATTTTTTTTAATAATTTTTTTAAGGACCAAAATGCCTGTAAACGTGGATTTTTTAAAGAATTTTTTCCAAGGACCAAAAGGCCTATAAACGTGGATTTTTGAAAGAATTTTTTCCAAGGACCAAAAGGCCCATAAACGTGGATTTTTAAAGATTTTTTTCCAAAGACCAAAAGGCCCATAAACGTGGATTTTTAAAGATTTTTTTCCAAAGACCAAAAGGCCCATAAACGTGGATTTTTTAATAACTTTTTCCAAAGACCAAAAGGCCCATAAACGTGGATTTTTTAATAACTTTTTCCAAGGACCAAAAGTTCTACAAACGTGGATTTTTTAAAGAATTTTTTTCCAAGGACCAATAAGCCCATAAACGTGGATTTTTTAAAGATTTTTTTCAAGGACCAAAAGTCCTACAAACGTGGATTTTTTAATAGATTTTTCCAAGGAACAAAAGTCCTACAAGCGTGGATTCTTTAAAGAATTTTTTCCAAGGACCAAAGGCCTATAAACGTGGATTTTTTAAAGAATTTTTTCCAAGGACCATCAAACCTATAAACTTGGATTTTTTAAAAAATTTTTTCCAAGGACCAAAAGGCCTATAAACGTGGATTTTTTAAAGAATTTTTTCCAAGGACCATCAAACCTATAAACTTGGATTTTTTAAAGAATTTTTTCCAAGGACCAAAAGGCCTATAAACGTGGATTTTTTAAAGAATTTTTCCAAGGACCAAAAGGCGTTTAAACGTGGATTTTTTAAAGAATTTTTTCCAAGGACCATCAAACCTATAAACGTGGATTTTTTAAAGAATTTTTTCCAAGGACCGAAAGCCCTATAAACGTGGATTTTTTAAAGATTTTTTTTCCAAGGACCAAAAGCCCTATAAACATGGATTTTTTAAAGAATTTTTTCCACGGACCGAAAGCCCTATAAACGTGGATTTTTTAAAGATTTTTTTTCCAAGGACCAAAAGCCCTATAAACATGGATTTTTTAAAGATTTTTTTTCCAAGGACCAAAAGCCCTATAAACATGGATTTTTTTAAGACTTTTTCCAAGGACCAAAAGGCCTATAATCGTGCCACTGTCCTCCATGACTTACTAACTACGTTTGGCCAAAGTAGTTTACCTCAAAGCGGAAGGCTGCAACAGCTCGCACATCTACAACTTAGACTTGTTGACCAGTTGACTTACTTCTGGCCTTCCGATTAAATTGATAGGCCTGTTTCGTGTAAACGACCAGCGCAAGTTTGGTGGCAGTAGCCAGTCGACCGACCACCTAGCCAAGATGCAAATTGTAACAGCAACTCTTCTAAATGTTGCACAGCTCGCCATCGCATTTTTGTTGTTGTGTAACCTACAAAGCAAAACAGAAGAAAAAAATTGCTGGCATCCAGTTAGACGTTCACACAAGTATGCTACACACATAGACGAAATCTGGTTGTTGCAGCATCCAATAACTTCCAATAAAATCTGCGACATATAGGCAACAATCATTTCATTAAAATAAAAATGTGATTTTTTCCAAACATTTTTCTGTGGTTAAACGTCGGCCGTTGTGAAGTGGAAGTTGCATAACCTGATTCGTTGTTATGGACAAGTTGTGAACATCAATGAACCGAATAATGGATGAATGGACAGACGACCGGATGGACGGACGAACGTTTGAGGAGAACAGATGTTGCATGTATGAGCTTTGAAAAGTGTGACCTCTATTTGTTATCGCCAGCAATAGTTTATGAAAATTGTAGAGTTGGAAGGAATGTTAGTTAGGTTCGACAGTCGGTATGCAGCTTTGTAATAGGCTTTAATAAATATTTAGAGACTTTGACGAATATTCTTTAAAAATCCACTTTTGAATGGACTGATAGTCCTTGGAAAAAATTGTTTAAAAAATTCCCGTTTGAATGGTCCGGTAGGCCTTGGCAAAATTTTTTTAAAAAATCCACGTTTATAGGCCTATGGGTTCTTCGAAAAAATTCTTTAAAAAATCCAAGTTTATACGCCTATGGGTCATTGGAAAAAACATTTAAAAAGATCACGTTTATGGGTCTTATGATCCTTGGAAAAAATTCTTTAAAAAATCACGTTTATGGGTCTTATGATCCTTGGAAAAAATCTTTAAAAATTCCACGTTTATAGGCTTATGAGTCCTTGGAAAAAAATCTTTAAAAAATCCACGTTTATAGGTCTGATAGGCCTTGGAAAAAATTCCTTAAAAAATCCACGTTTATAGGTCTGATAGGCCTTGGAAAAAATGTTTAAAAATCCGCACTTATAAGCCTTTTGGTCCTTGGAAAAAATTCCATGGACAAATTATTTAAAAAATCCACGTTTGAATGATTTGATGGTCCATTGAACAAATTCTTTAAAAAAATCCAATTTTGAAGGCTTTTTGGTCCTTGGAAAAAATTCTTTAAAAAATCCACGTTTGAATGATTTGATGGTCCATTGAACAAATTCTTTAAAAAAATCCAATTTTGAAGGCTTTTTGGTCCTTGGAAAAAATTCTTTAAAAAATCCACGTTTGAATGATTTGATGGTCCATTGAACAAATTCTTTAAAAAAATCCAATTTTGAAGGCTTTTTGGTCCTTGGAAAAAATTCTTTAAAAAATCCACGTTTGAATGATTTGATGGTCCATTGAACAAATTCTTTAAAAAAATCCAATTTTGAAGGCTTTTTGGTCCTTGGAAAAAATTCTTTAAAAAATCCACGTTTGAATGATTTGATGGTCCATTGAACAAATTCTTTAAAAAAATCCAATTTTGAAGGCTTTTTGGTCCTTGGAAAAAATTCTTTAAAAAATCCACGTTTATAGGTCTGATAGGCCTCCACGTTTATAGGCCTTTTGGTCCTTGGAAAAAAATTCTTTAAAAAATCGACGTTTATAGGCCTTTTGATTCTTGGACAAAATTCTTTAAAAATCCACTTTTATAGGCCTATTGGTCTTTGGAAAACATTCTTTAAAAAACCCAAGTTTATAGGCCTTTTGGTCCTTGGAAAAAAATTCTTTAAAAAATCGACGTTTATAGGCCTTTTGATTCTTGGACAAAATTCTTTAAAAATCCACTTTTATAGGCCTTTTGGTCTTTGGAAAACATTCTTTAAAAAACCCAAGTTTATAGGCCTTTTGGTCCTTGGAAAAAATTCTTTAAAAAATCGACGTTTATAGGTCTATGGGTCCTTGAAAAAAATTCCTTTACAATCCACGTTGGTCCTTGAAAAAAAATCTTTAAAAATCCACGTTTATAGGGCTTTTTGTCCTTGAAAAAAAAAATCTTTAAAAATCCACGTTTATATGGATTTTGGTCCTTGGAAAAAAATCTTTCAACTCCACGTTTATAGGGCTTTTTGTCCTTGAAAAAAAAAATCTTTAAAAAATCCACGTTTAAAGGCCTGATGGTCCTTGGAAAAAATTCTTTAAAAAATCCACGTTTAAAGGCCTATGGGTCCTTAAAAAAAAATCTTTCAACTCCACGTTTATAGGGCTTTTTGTCCTTGAAAAAAAAAAATCTTTAAAAAATCCACGTTTAAAGGCCTGATGGTCCTTGGAAAAAATTCTTTAAAAAATCCACGTTTATAGGCCTGATAGGCCTTGGAGAAAAATCTTTAAAAATCCACGTTTATAGGTCTGATAGGCCTTGGAAAAAAATCTTTAAAAAATCCACGTTCTTAGGTCTGATAGGCCTTGGAAAAAAATCTTTAAAAATCCACGTTTATAGGTCGGATAGGCCTTGGAAAAAAATCTTTAAAAAATCCACGTTTATAGATCTGATAGGCCTTGGGAAAAAAAACTTAAAAAAAAAATCCACGTTTATAGGTCTGATATGCCTTGGAAAAAAATCTTTAAAAAATCCACGTTCTTAGGTCTGATAGGCCTTGGAAAAAAATCTTTAAAAAAATCCACGTTTATAAGTCTGATAGGTCTTGAAAAAAATTCTTTAAAAAATCCATGTTTTTTTGACGGATGTTCCTTGGAAATTTTTTTTAAAAAATCCAAGTTTATAGGCATGTGGGTCTTTGGAAAAAATTCTTTAAAAAATCCACGTTTATAAGCCTTTTGGTCCTTGAAAAAATTCTTTAAAAAATCCACGTTTATAGGGCTGTAGGGCTGGAAAAAAATCTTTAAAACATCCAAATTCTTTAAAAAATCCACGTTTGCTTGATCTAGACAATTCTTTAAAATTATTTGCTTTAAAGGTGAATTTTAGATAATATTTTTACTCTACAAAATTGCATAAGGAAAGGGGGTGCCACAATGACAGACTTGCAATTTTTTATATCCCCCTCTTCAGTCCTCCCTCTCTCCCTCTATTTTTGTGTCACAATGACCCGTTAACAGTTCGCATTTATAAAAACTGCATCATCATTCCGGTCAAGTCATTGGATTTTTCGTTGCTTCCACAATTTATGACAGCAAAATTTGTTTGATGTCCATCTATGACTGGAGAACGCCAAACATGTTCTATGTACCATTGTCAATGACATTTGGTATTGACTGGCTAGCAGATCGGGCAGTCGTTCGGTCATTGCATTGCATGCCTGAAAAATGACATTGACACTCGTTTTGTTGCTGTTTTTGTTTTTTTTTTCTGACATAGAGTGATTTGCAAGACATATAAAAATCTGAAAATACGAAAAATATAAAAATACCAACAACAGTAGCTGTCGAACAACGGATTCTTTTTTTTTTTTAATAAATGCTGGCGGCCACAACACCAAATGACCAAATAAATTTTCAACACTAACGGCATTTGTTTTTATGCCGCTGTTATTGTTGTTGTTACTGCTCTTTGATTTGTTTACCGATTTTGGTTTTGCAATTTTTGATCGATTTATTCGTTGCATTGTCAGTTAAATGACAAAACAAATGTGTTCTAAATATTTTAACAGCTACAAACCGAAAATTCAATCAAGATTATGTCGTAGCTGTCAGACTTCTCGAAACACCAGTACAACAGAACAACAACATGTGGACAGAGAATAATAAAAAATACAATGTTGCTGATGGCGTTGCGGTTGGTGGAGATTGCAATAAAAAGTTATGTTAAATTTTAAAGTTGTAAATATTTTTATTAGCATGAATGCGGATTTAAAAAAAAAAAAATTCGTTCCAGAGACCATTAGGCCTATAAACGTCGATTTATTAAAGAATATTTTCCAAGGACCCATAGGCCTATAAACTATGATATTTAAGGAATTTTTTCCAAGGACCCTTAGATCTATAAACGTGGATTTTTTAAGAATTTTTTCCAAGGACCCTTAGATCTATAAACGTGGATTTTTTAAGAATTTTTTCCAAGGACCCATAGGCCTATAAACGTGGATTTTTTAAAGAATTTTTTCCAAGGACCCATAGGCCTATAAACGTGGATTTTTTAAAGAATTTTTTCCATGATCCCATAGGCCTATTAACTTGGATTTTTTTAAGGATTTTTTTCCAAGGACCATTAGACCTATAAACGTGGATTTTTTTAAGAATTTTTTCCAAGGACCATTAGACCATTCAAACGTGGATTTTTTAAAGAATTTTTTCCAAGGAAATCAGACTATTTTACGTGGACTTTTAAATAATTTTTTCCAAGGAAATCAGACTATTTTACGTGGACTTTTAAATAATTTTTTCCAAGTAGCCTTGGATTTCAAACCGTGAGTTTAAAAAAAAAATAATGTCTTAGGACCAGCAGACCATTCGAACATGGATTTTTAAGGATTTTTTTCCAAGGACCATCAGGACAATTAACGTCACTTATAAATGTGGAAGTACAATCAAGCCTATAAACTTGGATTTTAAAAAAAAATTTCTAAGGACAATAAGACCTTTCAAACAATATTTTTTTAAGGACCCTCAGAGGAAGGAACGTGGGGTTTTAAAGGATTTTTTCCAAGTACCATCAGGCCTATAAACATGGATCCAAAGGCCATTAGGATTTTTTCCGCGGATTTTTTTCCAATGACAATCAAACAATTAAAACGTTGATTTTTTTAAAGTATTTTTCGAAAGCCTAATACGTGGATTTTAAAAGAATATTTTTCTATGGATTATCAGATTATTCAAACGTGGATTTAAAAATTTTTTTTTTTCAAGAACCACCAGACCTATAAACGCTAATTTTTTAAAGAATATTTATAACGTGGATTTTTGAAAGAATTCTTTCCAAGGACCATCAGACCTTTCAAACATGGATTTTTAAAGAATTTTTTGCGAGGACCATCATACCATTCAAACGTGGATTTTTAAAGAATTTTTTGCGAGGACCATCAGACCGTTCAAACGTGGATTTTTAAAGAATTTCTTTCCAAGGACCATCAGGCCATTCAAACGTGGATTTTTAAAGAATTTGTTTTCAAGGATCATCAGACCATTCAAACGTGGATTTTTAAAGAATTTCTCTCCAAGGACTATCAGACCATTCAAAAGTGGATTTTTAAAGAATTTCTCTCCAAAAAAATCCCAGGACAATAAGACCGTCCAAACGTGGATTTGAAAAAAACCAAGGACCGCCAGGCAGGTATTTATTAAGAGATTTTCCTTAAGGACCATTAGGCCCCTAAATTTTGATTTTTAGAGAGGTTTTTTCCAATGCCATTTTTTTTTTAAATCTTGATTTTGGATTTTTTAAAATTATTTTTCAAAGGACCATCATGTCAGTGAATGTGAATTTTGAAGAATTTTTGCCAAGGACCGTTAGGTCTATGACAAAAAATCCACGTTTATGTTCGAGTCGAACCATGAAAAAAATTCTTTAAAAAATACGCCTTCGGACGGTTTGATGGTCATGTGAAAAAAATTCTTTAAAAATGCATGTTTGAATGATATGATCTTCTTTGGAAAAAATTCTTTAAATGAATTCAGGTTCATAGACGAGTTGAACCTGGGAAAAAAAATATTTAAAAAAATCCAAGTTCATTCACCAGTTGGTCCTTGGAAAAAAATCTTTAAAAAAATCGACGTCTATTGATCTGATGGTCTTTGGAAAAAAATCTTTAAAAAAATCGACGTCTATTGATCTGATGGTCTTTGGAAAAAAATCTTTAAAAAATCCACGTTTATTGCTCTGATGGTCTTTGGAAAAAAATCTTTAAAAAATCCACGTTTATTGCTCTGATGGTCTTTGGAAAAAAATCTTTAAAAAATCCACGTTTATTGCTCTGATGGTCTTTGGAAAAAAATCTTTAAAAAATCCACGTTTATTGCTCTGATGGTCTTTGGAAAAAATTCTTTAAAAAATCCACGTTTATTGCTCTGATGGTCTTTGGAAAAAATTCTTTAAAAAATCCACGTTTATTGATCTGATGGCCTTTGGAAAAAATTCTTTAAAAAATCCACGTTTATTGATCTGATGGCCTTTGGAAAAAATTCTTTAAAAAATCCACGTTTATTGATCTGATGGCCTTTGGATAAAATTCTTTAAAAATCCACGTTTATTGATCTGTGGAAAAAATTCTTTAAAAAATCCACGTTTATTGATCTGTGGAAAAAATTCTTTAAAAAATCCACGTTTATTGATCTGTGGAAAAAATTCTTTAAAAAATCCACGTTTATTGATCTGTGGAAAAAATTCTTTAAAAAATCCACGTTTATTGATCTGTGGAAAAAATTCTTTAAAAAATCCACGTTTATTGATCTGTGGAAAAAATTCTTTAAAAAATCCACGTTTATTGATCTGATGGTCTTTGGAAAAAATTCTTTAAAAAATCCACGTTTATTGATCTGTGGAAAAAATTCTTTAAAAAATCCACGTTTATTGATCTGTGGAAAAAATTCTTTAAAAAATCCACGTTTATTGATCTGTGGAAAAAATTCTTTAAAAAATCCACGTTTATTGATCTGTGGAAAAAATTCTTTAAAAAATCCACGTTTATTGATCTGTGGAAAAAATTCTTTAAAAAATCCACGTTTATTGCTCTGATGGTCTTTGGAAAAAATTCTTTAAAAAATCCACGTTTATTGCTCTGATGGTCTTTGGAAAAAATTCTTTAAAAAATCCACGTTTATTGCTCTGATGGTCTTTAAAAAAAAAATCTTTAAAAAATCCACGTTTATAGGACTGATGGTATATGGAAAAAATTCTTTAACAAATCCACGTTTATTGTTCTGATGGTCGTTGGAAAAAAAATCTTTAAAAAATCCACGTTTATTGATCTGATGGTTTTTGGAAAAAATTCTTTAAAAAATCCACGTTTATAGGCCTTTTGGTCCTTGGAAAAAATTCTTTAAAAAATCCACGTTTATAGGTCTTTTGGTCCTTGGAAAAAAATCTTTAAAAAAAATCTTTAAAAAATCCACATTTCTGGGCCTGTTTGCCCATACATAATTAGATTCAAAAGACTTAAGACCCGAACTTCCTCATTCCACCAGTTGCCTTTCATACCCCAACCATTCCAATTTCATTGACCCAATACTGTAACGTTTTGGTATGAGTTGCAGCATGCAATGCCTATTTACACAACAATTACACTTGGCTTACCGGCACATTAGGCCAAATGAAATAATTTTCTTAAAGCTTTCCACAAGAGATTGAGCTGCGATCTTTTAACTCTCTCTCCTCCATCCATCTCAATCTGAGATCTCTCTCTCTTGCTCTCTCCCAATTACATCTTAAAATGAGATCTCAACTCGTCGAATGGCCACTTTATACCAGTTGTTTAGCTTTTAATCTCAACGGAAGTTTTCACCCAAATGGAGAGGGAGAGAGAGTGAATGAGAGAGAGTCAATACAAAACTTTACCCCAAGACATCGAACAACACTTGTTGGTCATTGTTGGCTGCTTTGCTTTGCTTGGCAATGTAGAAAAGTTTATGCTCAACTCCGAATGCTAGTTGGTCTTTTACGGTGTTGTGTTGTTCGTGTTCGGCCTCGTCGTCATCGTCGCCAAGAGAAAGAAAAAAAGAAATTTTTCTACACTTGCTTGGTGTAACTCGTCTGTTGTCTTTGTGTGCGTGTGTGTAACATAGCTATGTTTGGGGGGGCCTTCTCATTGACTCTGCCGTTGTTCGTTTAGACAAAGCTTAAGGCTTATGATCTTGCACTGGCAATGTTTAGTCGCACTTGAATATCGGAACGGAAAGCACGCCACTCTGGAAGCCGTAAAGAAACGTTCACTTTGAATGAATTTTAACGCGTGTGTCGCAAAATTTCTTAAAAAATAAAAAACGGAGAAGAAATAAGTCATTGGCCAAAAAATGATGGTGGATTTTTAAAACTTCCTAATTTCAAAATAAATAAAAAAAATTAATAAATTATTAAAAAAATATAATTTACTCATATCAATTCCAAGTTCGATCTTGAAGAAAAGTGTTAATTGTTGGAAATAAATAAAAAAGAAAGTTTGAAATCTGGGGAAAAAATTCAATAGCCAAAAATAAAACAAAAAAATTTTATGTAATTTTTTTACCCCACTGTGCCTTTTTTACCCAACTGGCTGCCTGGCAGTTTGGTGTCTGGTGCAACCTGCTGTGTGTGTAACGGTGACATACTTTTTCTTTAAGAAAACTTCTCACAAACAGCCAACAACGACAACAACAACAACAACGTGAGCTACTGCGGAGTCAAGCTAATGAAAAAATAATACAAATCAACACGACTTGAAATTGTAATTCACCTGTGCAGCCAAAATCTTGGATACCAGCGAGGAACAGTTACCGTTTGAAAATCAACTAAAAAAAAAATAAAATTAAATAATTAAATCGAATCGAAATAAACCCACCAATGAAAGAGAAATCTTAATTACAATCTCCCCTCCAAAAAAAGATAAAAAAGGGTTCTCTCTCTGTGTAACCTCAAGTGATCAAATGTGTTCCTCTTCAACACCTTGCTGCAATTAATCATATCATTCGATCATTTGTCATCGTCCAACATCTAGAACTCATCATCCCAAAAAATAAACTGAAATCAATTTTTTCTGGACTTCTACTTCACGTCGGCTTCATAGACCGACCATCACCACCACCTGTCTTCAAAATGCCCAAAATCTCCACACATTTACTGTTGCTGATCATTAGCCTATTGGGCTATCATGCTCGAATCGATGCACAAAATATAGGTGAGTATGTCATGGCGATGCCAGCCTGTTTAACGGGACGACTTCTTGCCCGGCGAGTTCTGGCTGCAAGCAATTTGTCGTTGGTAGTGTTGGAAAAATAACATGGAAAAACATTTTCATACATTTTTGTATATTACGATGTTTTTTGTGGCTCTTATTATGACTTGGTGCTACTTAGCCACCACCACCAACATTAGGCCAAAGTATTAATAAAAACAACCTCTGTTCTTAACAGGTTATTGTGTCCGCTTTTTATGTCTGCTTTTTTTGCATTCTAAGTTCCTGTTTTCCATAATCATACTGTAGAAGAAAAATACACGGAACAGCAGGGGGCATAAATTTAGCACATATGGAAATTTGTTAGTGAAATCGAAAAAAAATAAATAAAAAAATAAAAACTTTGCTGCTGAAGTAGAAATTTGAAAATTTATTTATTTTTTTTTTAGAATTTTTTTTCCAAGAAATTAAAAAAATGAAAAATATGCTGCTAAAGTAGGGATTTGAAAATTGGAAATTTGGTTATTTTTTGAGATTTTTTTATGGATTGAGAATTTCCAAAAAAAAAAAAAACGAGAATTATGTTGCTGAAGTAGGGGTTTGAAAATGGAAATTTTATTTTTTGAGAATTTTTTTATGGATGAAGAATTTCCCATGAATTTTTTATTTAAAAATTCGAAAATTAATTTTTATAAAAAAAATTATGGTGCTGAAGTAGGAATTTGAAAATTTATTTATTTATTTTTTTGAGAATTTTTTCCAAGAAATTAAAAAAAAATGAAATTATGCTGCTAAAGTAGGTAGTAGGAAATTTAGATATGCTATTTTTATTGGATAGAGAATTTCCTAAGAAATTTTTATAAAAAAAAAAAACAAAAATTATGTTGCTGAAGTGGGATTAGAAAATCGGAAATTTAATTTTTTTGAAATTTTTTATGGATGAAGAATTTCCCAGGAAATTTTTATTTATTTTTTTATATAAAAAAATTATGGTGCTGAAGTAGAAATTTGAAAATTAATTTTTTTTTTTTGGAGAATTTTTTTTCCAAGAAATTAAAAAAAAAAAATGAAAATTATGCTGCTAAAGTAGGTAGTAGGAAATTTAGATATGCTATTTTTATTGGATAGAGAATTTCCTAAGAAATTTTTATAAAAAAAAAACGAAAATTATGTTGCTGAAGTGGGGTTTGAAAATCGGAAATTTAATTTTTTTGAGATTTTTTATGGATGAAGAATTTCCCAAGAAATTTTTATTTAAAAAATCGAAAATTAATTTTTATATAAAAAAAATTATGGTGCTGAAGTAGAAATTTGAAAATTTATTTTTTTGAGAATTTTTTTTCCAAGAAATTAAAAAAAAATGTAAATTATGCTGCTAAAGTAGGTAGTAGGAAATTTAGATATGCAATTTTTTATGGGTTGAGAATTTCCTAGGAAATTTTTATAAATAAAAATCGAAAATTATGTTGTTGCTGAAGTGGGATTTGTAAATTGGACATTTATTTTTTTGAGATTTTTTTTATGGATCAACAATTTTCCAAGGAATTTTTTTTTAAAAAATCGAAAATTAATTTTTATAAAAAAAGGAAATTATGTTGCTGAAGTAGGGATTTGAAAATGGAAATTTAGTTATTTTTAAGAATTTCTTTTATGGATTGAGAATTTCTACAATAATTTTTATAAACCAAAATCCAAAATAAAGTTGCCAATGTAGGGATTTTTAAATTGGAAATTTAATTTCTTTGAGAATATTTTTTACGGACGAACAAAAAAAAACTTAAAAAAACAAATTTTTATAAAAAAAATTAAAAATTATGTTGCTGAAGTGGGATTTGAAAATTGGAAATTAAGTTTTTTTTTATAGATTTTTTTATGTATGAACAATTTCCCAAGAAGTTTTTATTAAAAAAATCGAAAATTAATTTTTATAAAAAAGACAATTATGGTGCTGAAGTAGAAATTTGACAATTTATTTATTTATTTTTTTGAGATTTTTTTTCTGAGAAATTAAAAAAAATGAAAATTATGCTGCTAAAGTTAAGTAGGAAACTTAGATATGAGATTTTTTATGTGTTGGGAGCAAGCAATTTTTATAAACAAAATGGAAATTTATGTTGCTGAAGCGGGATTCGAAAATTGGAAATTTAGTTTTTTTTTGAGATTTTTTTATGGATGAACTTCCCAAGTAATAAAAAAAACGAAAATTATGTTGCTGAAGTGGGGATTTAAAAATTGAAAATTTCCTTTCCCAAAAAAATGTTCTTAAAAAAATCTAAAATTAATTTTTTATAAAAAACGAAAACTATATTGCTGAAGTAGGGATTTGAATATTGGAAATTTTATTTTTTTTTTTGTTCTGAAAATTTATTTATGGATAAAGATTTTCTCAAGTAGTTTTTATAAACAAAAACCGAAAATCATGTTGTTCAAGTAGGGATTTGGAAATTAGAAATTTAGTTTTTTTGAGAAGTTTTTTATGGATTGGGAATTTTCCAAGAAATTTTCATAAATATTAACCCATATTGATAAGGAGGATAATGTTAACCTGATATTCGATGACATTTTTTAAACAACTATTTCTTTTATTCTCACCAATGAAACCTACGAATGAAATTGAAAATGATTACTCAACAAAAAATGGATTTTCATTTGAGGCCTGACATTGCGAAAAAGGGTCGGCAGTTTCAGTTCCAAGATAAAGGATATAGTGAATGGGAAATTTAATTCAATTTTTTTTTCTTCAAGAGAGAGACATTCCATTACAGAATTCTTTAAAAGCGAGGGAGAACCTCTAACGAACAAGGGACAATGATACACATTTTTAATTTTCAAAAAAGTAAAACTCCAAAAAAAAAAGCAAAAATAGTAATTTGTAGTCAATAACTAAAATAGGGGGTATCATTATATAACTGCTGTACCAAAAGGTGAACCTATATTGATAATTTTTTGTTAATAGTTTTACCACATAATTAGAACTCAAAATGCCGAAATTTGGCAATATTAAATAGAAAACATGGCCAAAACGTAAAAAAAAATACTTAAAATCTAAATCCTCTCCACAAGGAGGGCCATTTCATAAAGTAGACAAGTATGACTTATTTTTTATTCGAGTCATTCTGGATGTAATCCAAAAAACTTTATCAAATTTCAAAGCTCTATGCTAAATATTGTGAAATATATCCCAAAATAATTCAGAAAAAATGATTCAGAAAAAAAATGTTTTTTTTACAAAAAATAAATGCTATTTTTCTATGGTACATATTACGTTTAGAAATTTCTTTTGTTCAGAGACTCTCAATAAAATTTGATGTAGAATAACTCTTACTTTGAGAGTTTCTCAAAAAATGAAGTTTCAATGAGGAATTTGACTCAGATTGTAAACGCATTACATTAACAGTCAAAAAACATAAACATTTAAAATCTACTTTTAATCCATACATTTCGAATGTAATTTTCTTAAGAAGTATTATACCCAGACATATAGTTTATTCTGAAACTTATAGTGAAATTTTATGTAGAATATTTCCTCCTTTATTACTTTTTTGCTAAAACGAATTTTTATGTTACTTACATGCCTCAACTCGAACAAGGCCGAAAAAAAAGTTATCAAAAAAATTTGGAAATAATTTTGTGACTTTTTTTGGCAAAATGGAAACAACTTTTTTCTTGATATATAATGGGAATTGAGATTTCCTTTCTTTAGTGACTTATAGTGAAATTTAATGAAGATTATTTCTGTCTTTGACAGCATCCTTCTAAAACGATTGGTTTTGGAAGAATTTTGCATTACATCAAATTAGGTTCGACTTGAAATGTTTTTTAATATTTGTATATATTCCTAAAGGAGTATTCTAGTAATATAATTTTCTTGAAAACTATTTTTCCTAGACGTATAATTTTTTCTGAGACTTATAGTGAAATTTAGTGTAGAATATTTCCTCCTTTGAGACTTTGTGTCTAACACGAAGTTTGATGTCACATTCAGGCGTAAACTTGAAAGAGACCAAAAAATCCAAGAAAACTAGAAAATATTTTTTGCATTTTTTGCCAAAATTGAAGCAAATGTTTTCCTGGTATATAATGGAAATATAAATTTCATTCCGTTGGTGACTTATGGCGAAATTTGATGAAGAATATTTTTGTCTTTGAGGGCATCCTTCTAAAACGATTGGTTTTAGGAGAATATTGCATTACATCATATGAGGTATGATAGAAAATATGTTTTTAATTTTTTTAAATTCCTAAAAGTGATGTATATCGGCAATGTAATTTTCTTAAAAATTATAAAACCTAGATATTTGGTTTATTCGAAAACTTACAGTGAAATTTGATGTAGAACATTTCCTCCTTTGAGACTTTGTGTCTAACACGAAGTTTGATGTCACATACAGGCATAAATTCGAAAGAGGCCAATATAAAAAAATCCAGGAAAACTCGAAAATATTTTCGCAATTTTTCGCCAAATTTGAAGCAAGTGTTATCCAGGTATATAATGAAAATATAGTTTTCTTTCCGTTGGTGACTTATGGCGAAATTTGATGAAGAATATTTCTGTCTTTGAGGGTGTCCTTCTGAAACGATTGGTTTTAGGAGAATATTGCATTACTTCATATGAGGTATGACTGAAAATATGTTTTTAATATTTTTAAACTCCTAGAAGTGATGTATATCTGCAACTTATGGTGAAATTTTATGTAGAATATTTCCTCCTTTGATGCTTTCTGCCTAAAATAAAGTTTTATGTATCTTTCATGCCTCAACTCGAAAAAAGGCTGAGAAAAAACTTTATCAAAAAATTGAGAAATATTTTTGTGACTTTTTGGCCAAATGGCAAAGCAACTTTTTCTTGATATATAATGGAAATATAGATTACGTTCCGTTGGTGACTTATGGTGAAATTTGATGAAGATTATTTCTGTCTTTTACGTCATCCCTCTTAAACGATTGGTTTTAGCAGAAATTTGCATTACATCATGTGATGTTCGACCTGAAATGTGTTTTTAATATTTGCATATGCCTAGGAGTGAAGTATTGTGGAAATGTAATATTCTTATAAACTATTAAACCTAGATATGGGGTTTATTTGGAGACTTATGGTGAAATTTGATGTAGAATATTTTCTCCTTTGAAGCTTTCTGTCTAAAATAAAGTTTTGTGTTACTTTCAATCGTCAATTGAAAAAAAACTAAGAAAAATTTAATAAAAAAATTAGGACTTTTTTTGGCAAAATGAAAGCTATTTATTTATTTATTTATTTTTTTTTTTTTTTTTTTTGATATAAAATGGAAATATATATTTCATTCCGTTGGTGACTTATGGGGAAATTTGATGAAGATTATTTCTGTCTTTGACGGCATCTTTCTTATTCTATTGTTTTTGGGAGAATTTTTCATTACATCAAATGAGGTTCGACCTGAAATGTGTTTTTAATATTTTTCATTTTCTAGAGTTGGGAAGTATTGTGGCAATGCAATTTTTCTAAAAACTATAATTCCTAAATATATAATTTTTTCTGAGACTTATAGTGAAATTTAGTGTAGAATATTTCTTCCTTTGAGACTTTGTGTCTAAGACGAAGTTTGATGTCACATTCAGGCAGTAACTCGAAAGAGACCAAAAACATCCAAGGAAACTACTCACCAATAACTAAATTGTGATTTTGTAATATTATAACAATAATGCTAGAAATTTTGCCTAATTAGTTTGATATTAAAAAAAAAATATGAATTTTGTTTTGATTATTTTTTTCCAATACCCCATGTTTGCCAATTTTAACCTTGGACCTTCTTCATAGAGGCATCCTCCTATATTTTTTTATTTATTTTGCCTTCTAAAATTTCCACTCAAAATTTTTGTATCAATTTCAAAAGCCTAATTTTTTCAAGGTTAAATTTGTGAACGTCTCATCTCCAGTCACAATTGAAATAAAACAAATAAAAATGTTAATTCAAATATATTTTGAAGATCCCATGTCCAATGGTCAGTGGCAGCAACAAATTTCATGTTCGTGTCTTAAGTCTTTTGTTTGCTATAGTTAAGGCAAAACTTTCAATTGTTAAAATGTGTTTTTATTTTGGATTTTTTATTTTAATTTAACAATTAAATGTAATTTAAATTCAAATTGCAAACCACAAAAAAAAAAAACAAAAACCACCTGTTGCTGTTATTGGGTTAATGAGGAGAAGAGGTTCCAAAAAAAAAAGTAAACTGGGTGAATGGTTGAAAATGAGGCAGTTGTAAAATAGTAAAAGTTTATGGCCAATAAGGCAAATGTGTATCAAGGGCACAAGAATGGGAATGCTGAAATTAGTTTCCCTTTCTAAATTTTTGGCCAGACAAATAGAAATGAAAACTCAAAATATGACATGAAAAAAATTATTCTCCAAAGACCTATTTTACCAAATTATTGTCATTTTTTCCAACTATTTTATTGGCCACACCTGTAGTGGATCGACAAGTTTGCATTTAGTCCTACTTATGCACGTTTTCTTTAATATTTTTTTATTCATTTTTTGTTATATTTTTTTTTTAATTTTTTGTAAATATTCTAATCCCCCCAAAAAAGTCTTGGGTGCTGACATTTTCTTCTCGTTCCCCTTATGACGTCGCAAAATAAACATTAAAAAACTAGACCTTAGTTACAACCTTCTTTCTTTCCATTCCAACTTCAACTTTTTTTTGCTACAACAACCATTTAGCCATTAAACTTAAGTATCTTGTTAAAGTTGGTCAATTTGTAGTTGGGCTTCAGTCGCTTATTTTTTTTTTTTTTGGTTTCTTGGTCAATTAGCCATGCCAGATTGGTGGTGCTTGTGCTTGTCTTCCTTTTAGTATTTTGGCCAAGTTTGTCATGTTTTAGTGTTGTTATTGCTCACTTTTAGAATTCTTTTTTTTTTCTTTTTGGTACCTCTTTAGGTTCTTGCAGACTTTCTTTTTTTCTTTGTTGGCCATTTGTCTGTGCTGTGTTTCTAACAAGTAAATATTTATTTTGACACATACATGTCAAATGGGCAACGGCGACTTTATTAGTGCTATTTTAGTGCCTAACTTCGTTGAAGAGCCATTTGATGGCGGGTTTTTGGCTGTCAAGATTCTTTTTTTGTTAATGGGCGTTAAATGTTAGTCAGCCGGCAGTTGGATTTACGAGGTTTGAAGGAAGTTTGTGTTGTTGGATTTACTTTGGGAGAAAAATGAATCAGAAACAGAGAATCATTAGGTGAGCCTGTGAAAGTTGAATGACGTTTATAGGGGGAAGATACCAAAAGAGGGAAGTGGGTACCAGAAGTTTGGAAGTGGACCAAAGTTGGACCTTACTCCATAACATGAGGTTTATTTAAAAATTCCGTTTGCAAAACCTCAAATTCACAAAAAATGCTAAATTTTCCGAGAACGAAAAAGGGTTTTTTAACCTGAAATTGATCATATTTTTCTATGATACATATTCGGGTTACACATTTCTTTTGTTCAGAGACTAATAATGGAATTTGATCTAGAATATTTCCTCCTTTGGCACTTTTCCCAAAAAATCAAATATTATGGAAGATTTTGACACAGATTGGAAACGTATTACATGAACAGTCAAAAAACCAAAAAAAAAATTAATTTATAAATGTAATGTTTAATTTTAATTTTCATAGAAACTATTATACTTAGATACATAATTTATTTTGAGACTTAAGGTGAAATTTGGTACAGAATATTTCCTCCTTTAATACTTTCCGCCGAAAGCTAAGTTTTATGTCACTTTCATGCCTCAACTCGAAAAAGGCCAATGGAAAATGCACCAAAAAATACGATTTTTTTTTGCGAAACTGACTCAAATATTTCTTTGACAAATAATAAAAATATCGTTTCCTATTCGTTGGTGACTCATGATGAAATTCGATGCAGAACCTTTCTTCCTTTGACATATTTCCCAAAAAATCAATTATTTTGGAAGATTTTGAGTCAAATTAAAAATGTATTCAATTAAGAGTAGAAATGTGAAGAAAAAATTTCCACCTGTAATATGTAAATTTGGAATGTAATTTTCTCAAAAACTATTAAACCTAGATATATGATTTATTTCGAGACCTTCGGTGAAATTTGGTATTTATGGTGAAATTTGAAGTAGAATATTTCCTCCTTTAATACTTTCTGTTTAAAATAAAGTTTTATGTTACATTCATGCCTCAACTCGAAAAAGGCAAAAGAAAAATGGACCAAAAAATACGATTTTTTTTTTTGCGAAATTGACTCAAATATTTCTTTGATAAATAATAGAAATATTGTTTCCTTTTCGTTGATGACTCATAGTGAAATTTGATGCAGAATATTTCTTCCTTTAAAACTGTCCCCAAAAAATCAAATACTATGGAAGATTTCGACTTAGATTGGAAACGTCATAAATAAGCAGTCATAAAACGAAAACAAATAATTTCCACTTGTAATATGTAATTTTCGAATGTAATTTTCTCAAAAACTATTATACCTTGATATGATTTATTTCGAGACTTAAGGTGAAATTTGGTCTAGAATATTTCCTTCTTTAATATTTTCTGCCTAAAACGAAGTTTTATGTGACATTCATGCCTTAACTTAAAAAAGACCAAAGAAAAATGTAGCAAAAAATGTTATATTTTTTATTTATTTATTTTTTTTTTTTTTTGCAACATTGGCTCATATATTTCTTTGATAAATAATAAAAATATCGATTTCTTTTCTTTGGTGACTCATAGTGAAATTTGATGCAGAACATTTCTTCCATTGACACTGGTCCCAAAAAAATCAAATATTATGGAAGATTTTGAGTCAGATAATAAAGGTATTAAATTAACAGTCATAATACGAAAACTAATCATTTTCTTTTGTAATATGTAAATTTCGAATATAATTTTTTCTAAAACTATTATCCTTAGAGTTATGGTTTATTTTGAGACTTAAGGTGAAATTTGGTATAGAATATTTCCTCCTTTAATGCTTTCTGACTAAAGCGAAGTTTAGTGTTACTTGCATGTCTCAACTCGAAAAAAGGTCGAGAAAAAATTGATCAAAAAATACGAAATATTTATTTATTTATTTTTTTTTTTTTTTTGGCGAAATTGACTCAAAAAATTTTAAAATATCTAATAAAAATATCGTTTCGTTTTCGTTGGCGACTCATAGTGAAATTTGATGCAGAATATTTCTTCCTTTAATACTTGTCCCAAAAAATCAATTTTTGGAAGATTTTGACCCAGATTGGAAACGCAATCAATTAACAGTCACAAAACGAAAACAATAATTTCCACTTGTAATATATTATATTCGAATGTAATTTTCTTAAAAGCTATTATACCTAGACATATAATTTATTTTGAGACTTGAAGTGAAATTTGGTTTAGAATATTACCTCTTTTAATGCTTTCTGTCACAAACAAAGTTTAATGTTGCTTTCATGCCTCAACTCGAAAAAGGCCAAAGAAAAATCCACCAAAAAATACCAAATATTTTTGATTTATTATGGCAACATTAAATCAAATATTTTTCAAATATCTAATAGAAATATCGTTTCCTTTTTGTTGGTGACTCATAGTGAAATTTCATGAAAAATATTTCTGTCTTTGAAGTCATCTCTCTTAAACTATTGGTTTTAGGAGAATATTGCATTATATCATATGAGGTACGACTTAAAATGTTTTTTTAATACTTTTAAATTCCCAGAAGCGAAGTATTTTGGCAATGTAATTTTCCTAAAAATATTATACCTAGCTAGATAATTTATTCTAAGACTTGTAATGAAATTTTTTGTAGAATATTTCCTCTCTTGACACTTTGTGTCAAACGCTAGGTTTAAGGTAACTTTTTGGCATAAACTTGGAAGAGGTCAAGGAATAATCCAGGAAAACTAGAAAATACTTTCGCAATTTTTTGCTAATATTGAAACAATGGTTTTCCTGTTTTGTAATGGAAATATAGGTTTCTTTCCGTTGGTGACTTATGGTGAAATTTGATGAAGAATATTTTTGTCTTGGAAGTCATCCTTCTAAAATGATTGATTTTAGGAGAATTTGTCATTACATCATATGAGCTATGACTGAAAATATGTCTTTAATATTTTAAACTCCTAGAAGTGATGTATATCGCCAATGTAATTTTCTGAAAACCTATTATACCTAGATAGATATTTTTTCTGAGACTTATAGTGAAATTTAGTGTAGAATATTTCCTCCTTTGATACCTTGTATCTAACACGAAGTTTGATGTTACGTTCAGGCATAAACTCGAAAGAGGCTAAAAAAAATTCAGGAAAATCATGTGATGAATTTTGGAATATATATAGATATATAAGGTTTCCTGACAGTTATTGTGAAATTTGGTGTAGAATATTTTCTCCTTTGACACTTTGTGTCTATATAAAATAAAAAAAAATAATTTAAAATTACCTTAAAATCAAAAATTAAACCTTGCAGTGGAAAATTTTAAAAACGTTTTCGAATCTAACTTTTTCGCCAACTCCACTAAATTACCAGCCATTAACAAATTTGCCATGGCCGTTTTCCATTTCCAAAAAGAAAACAACCCAAACCCAACATTACCCCTTTCTAAAACACAATTTTAGCCATTTATTTTGTTTAGCAACTGCAACAAACTATCATTGCATCTAATCTCTTCAAATAAATTCCTTGGACTGTCACACCAGGTAATTAAATTTGCCACACAAAAATGAAACACTACGAGATAGCAACAACAGCAGTAACAACAAGATTGCAACAGATATAAAAGGAAAAAGAGCAGCATTTGAAATATTTTTTCACACTTTCATTGACCCAAAAACCTCGACTCCACTCGGCTCAACACCGCTGAAGTCACAAAATCAAAAGATTTAAGAGCCAAACTTTTTTTATTGCAACCAGGCAGCCAGCCAAGCAGTGGCAGGTAGGCCGGCATCATGCCAAGGCAATGAGCTATGCTGCAATGAAATTTTCTTAATTTTAATGTGTGCAATGAAAACTCAAAAAAAAAAAAAAAAAAAAAAAAAAAAAAAACAGCAACAAAATTACCAAGCAAAAAAAAGTAATTTGTCGTTTTTGCTGTTTTTATTTTCAGTTTTTTTTTGTTTTATGAAAAATACCACAGAGCTACCAGCCACATATCTTTAATTTAGTTTTTTTTCTTCTTCTAAATCATGAGTAAAAAAATCACCTGCCTTCAGCTGCACCTGTATTTTTGTATTTGAGTTAAATTGCGATTTTTTTTGATTGGGGCATACAAATATTTTCCAATCGCCTCCAGTGGCAACCAAATGATTGAGAAGGAATTTTTTTGTTCATTTGAAGGTGGGCTATCAATGTTGATATCAATTTGTTGTGAAAATAATCAGCAATTTACAAAGTTATTTATGGTATTTGCAATGGAATGCAAGGCAAATAATGAAAAAAAATAAAAATAAAATAAAAAATATATTTTTTTAATTTTACATTTCTAAATTCCAAAACAGTTCGAATTATGAAAAAGAAAAAATATTTCAATTTTTATTAATTTTGTTTTAAGTGATTTTAAAATTCACCTTAAATTCGCCTCTGAAAAAAATTTGAAACCCTTAAGGAGCTTCGAAATTATTTTTAAAAAGACAGGAGCTTCAGAGCTCCAAAGATTCTATAAAAAAAAATCGCATTTAAAGTGCCTCTGAAATCAAGAGCGCCACAAGGAGTACAAAAAATAGTATAAAAAACATTTCAAATAGCCTCAAGGAGTTCTAATATTTTTATAAACGAGTTAAAAAGTATCAGGCGGTTTTGCCGACAGATGTATACCCTCAGCCAGAAGGAGTGGACCCTCCCATCTCCGAATTCTACACCAAATGTCCTTAAACGGATTTGGCCCAAAGGAATCTAGGTTCTAAAACGTTTTTCAATGAGGCACGTTTTGGCCGTGTTAAATGATATATACCCTCCCTAGCCATATGGCTGAGGGTATAACTAGCCATACGGCTGAGGGTATAAATATTTCCATTTTTTTCATTTTATAAATAACAATAAAAAAATCAAATTTACAAAATATTGGAAAAATAAAGAAAAACTCAGCCTTTTTTGGGCAATGAAATATTACTTATAAAATTCACTTTAAAGGAAACTTGAATATAAATTTATAATAAATCGAAGTCAAAAGAAGCCTCGAGGAACTTTGAAAAAAATCGCTAAAAAATTAAACTTAAATTGAAGCCTCAAAACCTAAAAGAATCTTATAAAAATCCTGAAGGAGCTTCAAAAATCCACATTAAGGGATTTATCCAGATTAAATATCTAAATATCAGATTTTGGAAATTATTATAAAAAGAATTAAGCCACCCAAAATAGGTCAGCTGTTGAAAGAAGACAAATAAAAAATATTTCCTTTTTTCAAATTCCAATTCATTATTTTTAAATAAGAATAAACATTTTTCTAATTTATAAGATATTTCAAATTTTGAAAAGTAAATATATTTTTAGTTATTTTTTTATTAATTATATATTTATTATTATTATTATTTTTTTTAAATTTGAAAAAAAAAAATCTAATTTACTATTTTAAGTTCCTTTTCATTCCTATAAAATCGTTTACAAACATTAGTAGAACTATCTAAAATAAATCATTTTTAAATTTCTTGTTTAGATTCTTAAAAAAAAAAACGTTTTAAATATTCGCCCATTTTATCAAAAACAACATTGCAACAACATTTCTTTTCATTCTTCTTTAAATAAATATTCATACAATTACATTAATTTATTTTTTTTTTCAAGAATATTTTATAGAACAAATTTTACAGAAACTACCGTTACATTGTCATCTATTTCTATTAAATTATAAATAATAAAGAGTTTGTATTTTCCTAAATCTGTAATATAAATTAATTTTTTGTCATCCATTTTGGGCCCTTAGAACAATACTCGTATATTTACTTCACAAAATATATGTTACATTTAACAAGTTTACATTTTCAAATATCAATTTATTTCAAAGAATACATTTTTAAACACAAAGCCTTAAATGAAATTATTTATTTTATATTAAATTCTAATATGACAAAGAACAGGTATTTTTATTAATCATTGTCTTTAATATAAATTAATTTCTTATCAATTCATTAAACCCTTAGAACAATATAGCTCTGCCCCCATACAAACATATGTTACATTTGAATAATTTACATTTCCAAATATAAAATTTCTCAAATCTTCCAAAATCTTCTGAAACACCTTTAACCCCCACCAATAAAGTTGCATCATTAATTAACAAAATCAAACTGTACATTAACCCTAAAATCAACAATGTTCACACACACACACTTGCATGTGTGTGTGAGGGAAAAAACAACAACAATACAATAGGCCTAAGCCATTCAACTCTTTATTTCTCCAACAAAGCAATCTGTAAAATCAATGAAGAAAAGTAGTTTTCTTTTATTTCTATGCAAATTAGGTGAACCACTGAGTCTGTTTACATTTTTCTTTCTTCTTTTTTTCATCTTCTTACATTTTTTCTGTTTTCTGATAATGAATTTAATATTGAAAAGAGAAAAAATAGAAGTAAAAGAAATGTTATTTACATGGAAGATAGATATAACATACATGGATAATATGTGAAGAGAAGAAAGTGTTAAAATATACCAAGGCATTTTAGAAAAATTGTTAAATAATTTTCCAAAAAATAAATAAATAAAAAATTTTTTTTTTTAAATCAAAATAAAAAAATAATGTTCAAAAAAGTTTTTCACTTTTTCACAAACAATTCTTAAAGAATATTGTTTGTAATACTTGAAATGTGTGGCTAACCATTAGTTAAGAAATATTCGTTTTTGTTCAGTTATATTAGATGGCAAGACATTTCTAATGGTTAACCAGTGTCAATACATTGAAATACTTTGAATACTTTAATATAATATTCCAATCAAAAGACTTAAGACACATGCGTGATCCAACCCTTAGTACTCAATAATATTTGTATACCAATACGAGTGTGGGAAATCTCATCAACTTTCTCTCTCTCTCTTACTAAACTGCAAATGAGATACATTGTAAGTACTTCTCTAAATTGTTGCGGCCTTTAAATCAGGGGTGCTCAAAAAAAATATCTCTTTTCAGTCAAATTTCTCTTTGCTTATTTAAATCAAGAACAAAACAGTGTTAAGTCATTATTTATACAAATATTTTTTATCCATTTGCTTTATAAATTATTTTGGCAAACATTCCTGTTTAAAAACAATTAAATAGAACCGTAAAATATAAAGAAAAACAGAATTTTAATTTTCTCCTAAATTATCTCTTTTTTCTCTTCATGTTCTAGAACACGGGTTTGAGCACCGCTGCTTTAAATGCATTTCTCGTTTCTCCAAAGAGAGGCAAATTATCTTCCATCAACAGGAAGCAGCCCTGCTCAAAACCGTGTTCTAGAACAGGAGCCGAAAAAAGAGATCATTTAAGAGAAAACTAAAATTCTGTTTTTCTTTATATTTCACGATTCAATTTATTTTTTTTTTTTTAACATGAATGTTTGCTAAAATGATTTATAAAGCAAATGGATAAAAATATTTGTATAAATAATGACTTACCATTGTTATGTTCTTGATTTAAATAAACCAAGAGAAATTTGACTGGAAAAAAATATTTTTTCTTGGCATTCAAATAAATAAATTTATTTTGATTTCTGTTATGATTATTAAAATTGTTGCCCCTCTATGGATTAGCTTCCGAAGAAATGGCCCAATATTGTCCATTTCGTATGGGACTTAAATAATTATGATATAAATATTGCGAAGTGCCAGGTTTGAATTATATCGATAACTTCCTTCAATTTATATGAGGTATGAGATAATTTTTTGAAAATTTTAAAATGTGCTTGGGGGTACCATATAGTAGACGGAAGTATTCCATTTTTTTTTTCATATAATACCGATAAAAATATTGGTATAGGCAAAATTACATGAAAATCGAACATTTATATTAAATTTTATGCGAAAACATAAATTCCGTATTCATCTCAAGTTTCAGGTTGAGAAAAATATTTAGATATAGTAAATTGTAAAGAATCGCTGACTTCTTTCGCAAGTTGTGGCAGATAAAAATATTGAAAATTGTGACCCTTTGTGGGTGAGGTATCAGAAGGGTACCTTCATCTTCAAATGTTTGTATGTGTAATGTCTGAAATGAGTTGGATGTTTAATTCGGTTTTCTTAAGCGTTTTGTTTTCAAATCTTTACCCTTTGTGGGGGAGGTACCAGAAGAAATGTTCCGATCTCTACCATCTTTATAACATATCTTGCGTTAATGAAGATGTTGAGATGTACCTAATCTTGAATGGAATCGGATGTTAATTTCGCTTTTTATGAGCTTCATGGATATATAAAATTTTGAACCTTTGTGGGGGAGATTCCAGAAGGAGTGGACCGATATATCCCATCTTCACGACAGATTTTTTGTTAGTGGAAATAATGGGATGTGTGAAATATGAAGAGAACCAGATGCCTTTTTCGAATTTTATAATAGTTTTGGTTAGTCAAAACTTTGGCCCTCTGTGGGGGAGTTACCAGAAGGAGTGCACCGATATATTCCATTTTCACACCAGACCTTGAGTTAATAAAAATATTGTGATACGTGTAATTTGAAGACCATCGGACAATTATATCACATATTTTAAGAGTTATAATTATTCAAAATGTTGACCCTTTATGGGGAAGGTACTTGATGGAGTGGACCGATATTGTCCATTTTCACACCTGACCTAGAACTGACGCAAATATTAGGATGTGCAAAGTTGGAGCAAAATCGGATTATCCTTTCTCTTTTGGTGTAGTAAAATATTTTTTATTTTGATATTTTCGACCTTTTGTGGGGGTGGTACCAGAGTCGACCCATCTGCAAACTCGATCTAAGCTTGATAATAATATAACGATGTACCAAGTTTGGACCAAATCGGGTACTCCCTTTGAGAGTTATCGTGCGCTCCAGGCAGGCAGACAGACAGATGGAGGGACGGACATCGCTAGATCGACTCCAAATGTCCTGAAACGTATTTGGTCCAAAGAGACCTAGGGTCTAAAACAGTTATTTCGATGAGGCACATTGTGGCCGTATAAAATGATATATACCCTCTCTAGCCATATGGCTGATGGTATAAATAATCACGACAAAGAAACCTCAAGGAGGTCTGAAAAAATCACCTCAAGGAGCTCCAAAAAAGAAAAAAAAAACGTTTTAAATCAAGAAGCTTCAAAAAAATCCAAGTTAAAGCTACCCTAATGAGCTCTAAAATATTTAAAAATATACGTTGAGGGCTCCAAAAATTCTTTAAAATCCAAACAGCAACCTTAACCTTAAAAAAATCACTGAAAGCTTTGAAAAAGACCTTATTTAAAAAAAAAAAAACTCATGTCCGTATCCCAGAAAGCTCTGAACAAAAATATTATTTTTAAAATATTTTTTTTTTAAATATCCATATACAGGGTGCCCCGAAAAACTCTAGACATGAAAAATCACCTCTAGGATGTCACAATGAGCTCTCAAGAAATATTTAAAAAATGCACTTTAAAAATTTGTAAATCCATTTAAAACCATTTTTCTGCCCAAATGTCTCAATATGATATTTTTTCTCTAATCTATAACGGCTTTTAGATAAAAAAAAATTAAAATTTATAAAAAAAATTAATTTAAATTTGTAGCGCTTAATGATTGTCCAATCAACTATTTGCACAGTTATCTATAAAAAAATATTAACTCAGTAACCCTCCTTTTAACCCCGCCTATCTAATCGCTCTCCCATCAAATACCAGTAGCCAGCTCTCCCATAACAAATGTAGATCAATTGCACTCTGTGATTAGTAGTTGCATAGCGTAGCAAACTAAACCCAATTCAAAACAAAATGAGAAAAAATTCCAAAAAATAATTTTCTTCATTTTTTTTTGTTTTTACCTTCCAAAAAATTTTTGCACGTTTCGTTTTAGTTTTTAAGCTACCAAAACCACCACCATCACCTATTAATAATGCAAGTAAATCCCATCACAATTGTAGTGCATCACGGCAAGGTAAGCATGGCCAAGTGGGTAGAGGAATTGCTACAATTGCTATTTGATTAAAAGGAAAAATAAAAAAAAAACCAAAAAGAAAAAAACGTAAGAAAAAAAATGGAAAAATATTTCGAAGAAAATTTAGAGCAAATAACTGTATGAGTTGTTATTTGGTTTAACCTATTTGACCTCCCCAAATCAAATGTTGGTAATCAATTGTTTGAAATTAAAAATGAAAACGTGTTGAAGAGCTCGAAAAACATTTGTTATGGTCTAAAACAGCGTTTTAAGTTAAATTTCGGAGAGAAATGAAAGTTGGAAAATATGAACAGTAATTGAGAGTACTAGTAATGTAACTGACAATATAAATATGTTATGGGTCTCTTTTCACTGTTATTTTAGAAGAGAGAGTTATGTGTACCTTAACTAAACAAAAGACTTAAGAAACAAACTCAGTGCATTTTTACTCTTTTGAGAAATGCGGAAAGAGAGAATCTCATAGGATTCCATTTACAATTTTATTCGTCTTATTTGCAATTCAAAATATTTCCGTTGTAATTCAAATTACAACTTCGTTGTTTTTTTTTTTTTTTGAAAAAAAAAATGTAACAGATTTTTCCTCGTAAAATATTCTTTATATTTATTATTTTTTTATTATTATTTTATAATGCTCCAACTTTAAAAATCCTAACTTTTCCATAAGTGCTAGGTCAGGTCAGGATCAGTTTTTAGGGTATGAGTTAGTGAATATTTTAAAATGGCCAAAGCTCCTTAGATATTGACTTTTCGAGATTTTTAGATATTATTTGTGCTTAGTTTTTAGGGCATAAATTAGTGCAAAAAATTGACAAGATCTGTCCACTGCATCAAGTAACTCCCCCACAACGACTCAAAATTTTGAATAATTATAACTCTTATAAAATGTGATGTAAGCCTCTGATTGTCTTCAAATTACACACATCACAATATTTTTATTAATCCAAGGTCTGGTGTAAATATAGATAATATCGGTTCACTTCTGTTGGTGCCTCCCCCACAAAAGGGTCAAAATTTTGAATATCCATGGAACTCATAAAACGGGAAATTAACATCCGATTCCATTCACACTTGGCACATATCAATATCAACTCAAAATTTGTCAAAAATATTGTAGAGATCGGACCACTCCTTCTGGTATCTCCCCCACAAAAGGTCGAAATTTTCAAAGAAAATATTTTATTGCACAGAAAGAAAAAGAATAAGCCGATTTTGTTCCAACTTTGAAAATCCTAATATTTGCATCAGTGCTAGGTCAGGTGCAAAAATGGACAATATCGGGCCAACCCATCAAGTACCGATCCCACAAAGGGACAACATTTTGAATATCTGTGAAGGTAATAAAACGAAATTAACATCTGACTCCATTCAGACTTGGAAAATCTCTATATTCCTATCAACACAAAATCTGTTACAAAGATGGTTGAGATCGGACCATTTCTTCTGGTACCTCCCCCACAAACAGTCAATATTTTGAATAACCAAAACGATCATAAAATCCGAAATAATTCGGTTCTCTTCAAGTTACACACATCACAATATTTTAATTAACCCAAAGTCTGGTGTGAGATGGGATATATCGGTCCACTCCTTCAAGTACCTCCCCCACAAAGGGTCAAATTTTTGATTATCCATGAAGGATAATCCATCCATCGTTCAACTCAATTTCGACTTCATATATCTCAATATTTTGACACATATCCAATCCGAGCCAGAATCTCCCTTTATTTTTCATTTTTTGGGAAAAGTGTCAGAACAAGAAATATTTTTAAATCAAATTTCATGGTGAGTTTCCGAACAAAAGTAATTTGTATACTCTATATTTACCACGAAAAAAATTTGTCAATAAAAACATTGTTTCATTTTTGGAAAAATAAGCTTATAGCCGTACCTTATGTGAGTTCATGCCAAAATCTTCAGCATAGCATCATTTTAGGAGGATGACTTCAAAGACAAAAATATTCTTCATCAAATTTTACTGTAAGTCATCAAGAAAAATAAATCTCTATTTTCATTGTATCTTAAATAAATGTTGGCATCAATGTTCCCGAAAGACGAAAATATTCCCTAATTATTTTTGTATCTGTTTTTCCTTAGACTTTTTTCGAGTTGACGGCTGAAAGTAACATAAAATTTCGTTTTAGGCGCAAGGTGTCAGAAGAGGAAATATTCTAGACAAAATTTCACTATAAATCTCAGAATAATTCATATATCTAGGCGCTATAGTTTTTAAGAAAATTACATTCGAAATGTATGTACTATAAGTAAAAATTATGCCGTTGCCTTTTTTACCATTAATTTGACACGTTTTCAAAAGTAGCTAAAATTTGCCCTTATTTTTCATTTTTTGGGCAAAGTGTCAAAGTAGGAATTATTATAAATCAGACTTCATGGACAGTCTATAAACAGAAGAAATTTTTATATTCAATGTGTACTATGTAAAAATATCTTATGTTGTTGTTAGTAAAAACGTTGTTTAATTTGTTGAAAACATGATGTTATAGCCTAAAGTAGGCTGAGTTTATGCAAAAATCTCCAACAAAGCATCATTCTAGAAGGATGATTTCAAAGACAAAAATATTCTTCATAAAATTTTACTAAAGGTCGCTAAAGAAAAGAAATCTGTATTTCCACAGTATATCAAAAAAATATCTGCATCAATGTTCCAAAAAAAAAATCTAAAATATTTTTTTTATCAATTTTTCCTCTCATTTTTTTCGAGTTGATGCCTGAAAGTAACACAAAATTTCGTTTTAAGCGAATGGTGTCAAAAGAAGAAATATTCTAGACAATATTTCACTATAAATCTCTGAATAATTCATTTATGTAGGCGTAATAGTTTTTATGAAAATTAAATTCGAAATTTATGCACTTAAAGTAAAAATTATGTTGTTGCCTTTTTTACTATTATTTTAACACGTTTTCAAAATTAGCTAAAATCTGGCCTTATTTTTCATTTTTTGGGCAAAGTGTCAAAGTAAGATTTATTCTTAATAGGATTTCATGGTGAGTCTCTGAACAAAATAAAATTGTATACTTAATATATACCATAAAAAATTGGAGTCCATTTTTGTCAATAAAAACATTTTTAGTTTTTGAGAAAATTGGGTTTATAGCCTAAAGTACGCTGAGTTTATGCAAAAATCTCCAATAAAGCATCATTTTAGAAGCATGATTTCAAAGAAAAAAATATTCTTCATTACATTTTACTAAAGGTCGGTAAAGAAAAAAAATCTGTATTTCCACAGTATATCAAAAAAATATTTGCATCAATTTTCCCAGAAAAAAAATTTAAAATAATTTTTTTCTTATACATTTTTCCTCTCACTTTTTTCAAGTTGATGCTTGAAAGTAACATAAAATTTCGTTTTAAGCGAATGGTGTCAAAAGAAGAAATGTTCTAGACACAATTTCACTATAAATCTCTGAATAATTCATTTATGTAGGCGTAATAGTTTTTATGAAAATTAAATTCGAAATTTATGCACTTAAAGTAAAAATTATGTTGTTGCCTTTTTTACTATTATTTTAACACGTTTTCAAAATTAGCTAAAATCTGGCCTTATTTTTCATTTTTTGGGCAAAGTGTCAAAGTAAGATTTATTCTTAATAGGATTTCATGGTGAGTCTCTGAACAAAATAAAATTGTATACTTAATATATACCATAAAAAATTGGAGTCCATTTTTGTCAATAAAAACATTTTTAGTTTTTGAGAAAATTGGGTTTATAGCCTAAAGTACGCTGAGTTTATGCAAAAATCTCCAATAAAGCATCATTTTAGAAGCATGATTTCAAAGAAAAAAATATTCTTCATTACATTTTACTAAAGGTCGGTAAAGAAAAGAAATCTGTATTTCCACAGTATATCAAAAAAATATTTGCATCAATTTTCCCAGAAAAAAAATTGAAAATAATTTTTTTCTTATACATTTTTCCTCTCACTTTTTTCAAGTTGATGCTTGAAAGTAACATAAAATTTCGTTTTAAGCGAATGGTGTCAAAAGAAGAAATGTTCTAGACACAATTTCACTATAAATCTCTGAATAATTCATTTATGTAGGCGTAATAGTTTTTATGAAAATTAAATTCGAAATTTATGCACTTAAAGTAAAAATTATGTTGTTGCCTTTTTTACTATTATTTTAACACGTTTTCAAAATTAGCTAAAATCTGGCCTTATTTTTCATTTTTTGGGCAAAGTGTCAAAGTAAAAATTATTCTAAATCGAATTTCTTAGCGAGTCTCCGAACAAAAGAAAATTTTAAATTCAATATATATTATGTAAAAATATCGTCTATTGTTGTTAATAAAAACATTGTTTAATTTTTGAAAAAATGAAGTTATAGCCTAAAGTAGGTTGAGTTTATACAAAAATCTCCAACAAAGCATCATTTTAGAAGGATGATTTTGAACAAAAAAAATATTCTTCATCAAATTTTACTAAAGGACGCTAAAGAAGAGAAATCTGTATTTCCACAGTATATCAAAAAAATATTTGCATCAACGTTCCCAAAAAAAATCTAAATTTTTTTTATAAATTTTTCCTCTCACTTTTTTCGAGTTGATGCCTGAAAGTAACATAAAAGTTCGTTTTAGGCGCAAGGTGTTAAAAGAAGAAATGTTCTACACAAGATTTGGCTATATATCTTAAAATAAACCACGCATCTATTTATAATAGTTTTTATGAAAATTAAATTCGAAATTTATGCACTCAAAGTGAAAATGATGCTTTATGCGTTTTACCATTAATTTAACACTTTTTCAAAATTAGCTAAAATCTCCCTTTATTTTTCTCTTTTTGGGCAAAGTATCAAAGTAAGAATTATTCTAAACCAGATTTCGTGGCAAGTCTCTGAACAAAAGAAATTTTTATATTCAATATATAATATGTAAAAATATCGTCTATTTTTGTTAATAAAACATTGTTTAATTTTTGAAAAAATGAGGTTATAGCCTAAATTAGGCTGAGTTTATACAAAAATCTCCAACAAATCATCATTTTAGAAGGGTGATTTCAAACACAAAAATAATCTTCATCAAATTTGACTAAAGCTTGCTGAAGAAGAGAAATCTGTATTTTCACAGTATATCAAAAAAATATTTGCATCAATGTTCTATATATAATATATATATATTTTTTTTATTAATTTTTCCTTTCACTTTTTTCGAGTTGATGTAACATAAAATTTCGTTTAAGGCGCAAGTTGGCAAAAGAAGAAATATTTTTGACAACATTTCACTATAAATCTCAAAATAATTCATATATCTAGGCGCAATAGTTTTTATGAAAATAACATTCGAAATTTAAGTACTATAAGTGAAAATTATGTCTTTGCCTTTTTACTATTAATTTAACACATTTTCAATATTAGCTAAAATCTGCCTTTATTTTTCATTTTTTGGGCAAAGTGTTAAAGTAGGAATTATTCTAAATCAGATTTCATGGCCAGTCTCTGAACAGAAGAAATTTGTATACTTAATATATACCATAGAAAAATGGTATATAATTTATAATTTAATTTATGTGAGTTTATGAACAAAATCTCCAACTAAGCATCATTTCATAAGGATGACGTCAAAGACAAAATTATTCTATATCAAATTCTTAACTCTGGAGGGATTTTTAAATGTTTCTACCCCTTCTAAAATTTTCAAAAATGTGACCCAAAACGCCTCTGAATCACGGAGTGTCATACCCCAGTGCTGTGCAATTTTTTTTATAAATATTAATTAGGCATTCAATGAGACATCCCACCACGGACTGCATAAAGTTGTCACGCATAAAAATTAGCTGCGTTTATGTTGTTTATGAATATTTTTTTTGTTTTACAAAATAACCATAATTTTACAACATTTATTTATGGCCTTACAACAAAACTTCAGTCAAGGCATTCCACACCTTAATGTGTACGTCTCACACATATGAACATTCATATGGGTATTTAAGAGTTATTTTAAAAAATTTTTTTTTTGTTTACACATGAACCAAGGAAAGACTCATGTGTTAGAAACCAACAATTGGCAATTACTTTGGAAAAAATAGAAAAACACCAAAGATTTTTAAACAAATTACCCAAGTTTTGTTTGCATGAATTTCAAAGGAAACCCAGCCGCCCGTACATATTAACATAAATAAATACATTTGGTTGTTGGGATTTTTGCAACACTTGCAGCTGCCAAAAACGAACAAACAAAATGCGCATCATTAAGAATTTTAAATTGGGAAGTTGAAAGATATTATCTTGCAATTTAGATAAAGACTTGGCAATGGCTGGCAATACTCTATGAAGTTTGTTGCTTAAGTCTTTTGTTTTAATTGAAATTCACCCCCAGTAATGAGTAGTTGTGTTTCTTTTTTTTTAAGTTTCTTTCCTAAGTCTTTTGTTAGACATCGTCTGTTGTTGACAACATGGCAAAAAAAAAAGTTGAAAGGGTTAAAAACATTAACCGTAAGTTTTATTGCATCACCCCTACTTAACCTTCAAATGTGAGTTTACGAAAATAAAACAACATTTGAGTAATCACCCAAAAAATTGCCTCAAAATTGTTGAAGTTCTGGGTCTTCATAACAAAAAAAAAAAAAAAAAAAAAAAAAAAAAAAAAAAAAAAAACAAACAATTGTTGTTATTATGCATTTTGTTGGCCAGCAAATTGCGTAAATCCTCAACGGACGCAACCAGCCGTAAACTTCACCAAACTGCACTTAGCACGTTTTATGTGGCAATCAACTGAAAGCAACAACAACAAAAAACCAACAATACTCCCCAAACCACCATTGCTAGCAACGTTCGCACTCGCACTTGGCCAATTGAAAATGCAAATTGCCCCAAAGTTGCAACAAACAACTTTGAAAAGTGATTTTTTTTCCTTTTTTTTTTTAATTAAATCTCCCAAATGTAAACGTAGTGAAGTGAAGTTTTATGTGCAGTGAACTCTAACACGCATGAATTGCCATTTTATATGTTAATTAATTTCGAATGTGGTTTTGTTAAAAAAAAAAAAAAAAATAAATAAATGAAATACCAAAATAGAAAGGATTGTTTGGAGATATGGGGTCTTGCAGATGGCTGAGCTATGAGTAAAATCTGTTGCAAATTGAAAAAATATTAAATCTAAAGAAAAATTTATTTATTTGGAATTGTTTTGGTTTTTAATATTAATTTTTTAATAAGAGATCCAACAAAAAGAAATATTTGGAAAATTTTATTTATTTATATTTTCTAATTTATTTGATCAATTTTTCCGTGGACTTTTTTCGAGTTTATGCCTGAAAGTAACATAAAATTTCATTGTAAGCGAAACATGTCAAGAGAAGAAATATTCTACACAAGATTTCACTAGAAATCTCAGAATAAACCATATACCTAGGTGCAATAGTTTTTATAAAAATTACATTCGAAGTTTATGCACTTAAAATGAAAATTATGTCTTTGCTTTTTTTTGTCTGTTAATTTAACACATATTCAATTCGAGGCAAAATCTCCCTTTAGACTTAATTTTTTGGGGAAAGTGTCAAAGGAAGAATTATTCTAAATCGAATTTCATTGTGAGTCTCTGAAAAAATGAAATTTGTATATTCAATACGAACTATGTAAAAATATCGTCAATTTTTGACAATAAAAACATTGTTTAAATTTTGAAAATTTTGAGGTTATAGCCTTACTTTGATTTGTTTTAGTACAAAAATTCCAACAAGGCATCATTTTAGAAGGATAACGTCAAAGACAAATATATTCTTCATCGAATTTCACTAGAAGTCGCCAAAGAAGAGAAATCTGTATTTCCACGGTTTATTAAGAAAATATTTGCATAAATGTCTCCAAAAAAAAAAAAATGGAAAATATTCCCTAACTTTTTTTTTAACTTTCCTTTGACTTTTTTTTTTTGAGTTGACGCCTGAAAGTAACATAAAATTTAATTTTACCCAAAATATTCCAAAGGGAGATATATTCTACACAAGATTTCACTATAAGTCTCAGAATAAACCATATGCCTAGGTGCAATAGTTTTTATGAAAATTACATTCGAATTTTATGTAATTAAAGTGAAAATTATGTCGTTGCTTGTTTACTGTTAATTTAACACATATCCAATTCGAGGCAAAAACTCCCTTTAGATTAAATTTTTTGGGGAAAGTGTCAAAGAAAGAATTATTTTAAATCGAATTTTATTGTGAGTCTCTGAACAAAAAAAAATTGTATATTCAATACGAACTATGTAAAAATAACGTCAATTGTTTAATTTTTGAAAAATTTGAGGTTATAGCCTTACTTTGAGTGGTTTAGTACGAAAATGTCCAACAAAGCATTATTTTAGAAGGATGACGTCAAAGACAACTATATTCTTCATCAAATTTCACTATAAGTCACCAAAGAAGAAAATTCTGTATTTTCACAGTTTATTAAGAAAATAATTGCATTAATGTTTCCAAAAAAAAGGAAAATAATCCCTAATTTTTTTATCAATTTTTCCGTGGACTTTTTTTGAGTTGACGCCTGAAAGTGACATAAAATTTAGTTTTACCCAAAAAATTCCAAGGGAAGAAATATTCTGCACAAAATTTCACTAGAAATCTCAGAATAAATCATATGCCTAGGTGCAATAGTTATTATGAAAATTAAATTTAAATTTTATATTCTAAAACTGAAAATTATGTCGTTACTTTTTTTGGCTGTTAATTTAACACATATTCAATCCGAGGCAAAATCTCCCCTTACACTTCATTTTTTGGGATAAGTGTTGAAGAAAGAATTATTCTAAATTGAATTTCATTGTGAATCTCTGAACAAAAGAAATTTGTATATTCATTACGTAGCATAAAAAAATAGCATACATAAGACGATTTTAGCTACATGTTCCAACAAAATTATTAGAGTTAGCCTTGGTGTTTGGAGTTCGTATTAGGCGCCACTTTCTCCGGCAGATAATTGGCTGTAAAGGTCCATGTTTTCGTATAGCACCATGGGACCATTTGTATTTCTATTTTTGGGAACCACTGCCTTCAAAACCGTAGGCTTTGGAAATTCGAATTCTAAATCACATTCCATGGAAATTTTCTCTCAACTAAAAGACTTAGAAAACAAACGGCATTGGATTTTTATATCCTCTCCATACTTTTTTATAATTATTATAATTACCCAACATTATATTCTGATCCTAACAAAATCTTGCTTCGTGGTGGGCTTAAGATCAGAATAACAGTCAACTGTTTTTGGTTCAAATGTCCCAAAAACAGACAGGTTTTTTAGTTGCTCTAAAGGTCACAATTATATACCAATCGACTCGGAATTTTGCATGAGGCTAGAGTTTAGGGTGGGACAGAAGCCTACCAATTTGGATGGTCATCATCTAGTATTTAGCAGGTGAAACGGACCATTACTTTTGCGTAAAAATAAATACGAAAATGTCCATTAAATCAAGGGCAAATGCTACGAAGATTTCCACGAACTTGTGATTTCGGTCAAAACCCAAGTTAAAACTTTTACAGAACTATGTGACATTATTTCAAAAATGGATTGGAAATAAAATTTTCAATATGCATGGAAAAAATTATTTGAATGTTAAATATTTGGTTATTTTTATCGAAAGAACGAATTAGTTGATGTAGCAGGGACACCTGTTTCCACAAATACCTATACTTTTTACAGATCGTATTTTTTTTTGGAAAATATATGGGGAATCTTCATTCCAACCAGGACTCGGACAAATTTCCTAACAATATTTTTCAAAATCTTGCAAAAAAAAATTGAGTATTTTTTTAAAATATATTTCAGTGTTCCCTTCTTTTAAAATTTGGAAATGTTTACAACGTTTTTCCGGATAAAAAAACGATGTATTTAAAAAAAAAAAAAAAAAAATGTACCAGGGACCTCCTGACTATAACCCGATGATTTTGAGAATATTGAGCTAAAATTGTGGATTATATCAAAGACCAAGTCATGACTAAACTACATCGAATTTGTCTTAAAATAATTGATTTTTTTCGTAGACGAACTCCCCGTATTTTTATTAAAAATTTAAAAATTTTTTACAATATTTTTTAATCCTTTTCTGGTCGATTTTTTTAGATTTTTTGGAAAATGTTTAGAAGGCCACCTGATTAAAACTCTTAAATTTTTAAAAATATTTTTTAAAATCATTTTTAGAGAACTCCTGAAAAAATTAGAAAAAAAATATGAAATTTCAATATTTTTTTGAAAATCGTGGATTTAAGACTTTATGGCCAAAATCAGGGGTTTATTGTAATTCAATATATTCCTAGATAAAAAAGGTGAATTTTCAATTTTTTTTATAAACCTCCCTTCTTTTAAAATTTCGAAATAAAATTGTTTAGAATATTCTGGTCGATTTTTTTAGATTTTTTGGAAAATGTTTACAAGGCCACCTGATTAAAATTCTTAAATATTTAAAAATATTTTTTAAAATCATAGATGAAAAAATTAGAAAAAAAATGAATTTTCAATATTTTTTTTTTTTTTTTTTTTTTTTTTTTTGGAAAATCGTGAATTTATGATTTTATGGCCAAAATTAGGGGTTTATTGTAATTCAATATATTCCTCGATAAAGAGGGTGAATTTTCAATTTTTTTTTCATAAACCTAGGCATCATCTCCAACCCACTTGAGTTCAATCAACTTGTAATTATAATGCGGGAGCTTCGTAATTTATTTTTTTTAACAACATAAAAACAAAAAAAAATAAAATAAAAAAAAAAATCCTCGAATCTCCATATGTCTGCCTATGTAAATTTTCCATATCTCAAAAATTTTCACACATATGAATGAAAACAGATCAGAGATTTTCCTCACAAAACTCGTAATACCAGAAGTGAATTTTATGGCCCTGCAACCAAACCAAACTCCCCAATTGTAATTGTATATGATTAGGATTGATGGGAAATACACCTGTTGCGGCTGCTGTGGCTGGTGGTGGTGGTGGATTGCCTGACACTTTGAGTTTGTTTTTCTTCGAGAAAAAAAATACAGCAACAACAAATAATTAAAGGTTATCTTTGGTATTTGATAGGTAGGCAGTCACGGCAGACAGTCAACCAAATATGCCACAAAATAACAATAACAAAAAATAAAAGTCATGAAGAAGAAGGAGGAGAAGAAAAATTGAATATTAAATCCAAAACAACAATGAAAGTCATTATTAGATGGCTTAGATTCAATTCCGATGGCAAAAAATCAGCTGCATCACTTGGTGTGAAAAAGTAGAGAGTTATGGGGGGAGGGGAGAAAGGAGAGGATATAATTTTCTGTTAAAGCTCTCATTACTTTGGTGTTATGCACCACATATGAAGTGAGGAAAAAGATGAATGCCTGCAAAAGAAAGAAAGAAAGTATTATTTGCGCAACGCGTTGATCAAATGTCATTTCCAATCGAAAGACTTAAGCAACAAACTTGTAGGCCTACGACAAAAAAAAAACTATTCAAAGTTAACACCATCTTATGGCGGTATTATTGGCTTTTCTTTTTCGAATGCGCAATGGTGAATGGCAGGGCAATGAAGCGTAGGATAATTCATAGAGACATACATGTGTTATTCACACTTTGGGGGATAAAGACATGGAGTTTTTTCTATGAATTTTTGGTTTGATAGACTAGGAAGTAGCAGTCGAAACCATTTGAAAGTATCAAATATAATAAATATGACATTAATCAATATTTTTTTCCTTCAAAAAAATTGAAAATTTATAAAAAATGTAAATTACAGGATTGTATTTACATTTTTTTATAAATTTTCATTTTTTTCCATAAACTATATATTTTTAGTTTCATAAAAAAATTAATATAAAATATATTTTTATTTAAAAATGTGCGTGTATATATATATTTTTTATAAACAATAATTTTAATTCCATTTTTTATTAATTCAATTTTCTTCCATTTTCATTGCAGGTAAGACAAAATTCTTTTCGAAGGCTAAGAAAATGAGATATTGAAACGTAAGTTAAAAATTCTCCTTCAAAAATTTTCATCAAAAATTGATTTATACATTTTGCAGAAGTATTGGGAGAAAATAGAGTAGCCACTAAACTTGCGAAGTATGGAATGGGAAAAGAGTCCGTGGTCTATTTTTCGTAGTTTACACTTAATTGGTGAGGTATGGGTTAATATCTATGAGAAGAGCTGAAGACCAGAAGGTCTTCTCATAGAAGAGACCAGAAGGTCTTCTCGTAGATGAAGACCAGAAGGTCTTCTCATAGAAGAAGACCAGAAGGTCTTCTTATAGAAGAGCTGAAGGTCTCTTCTCATACAAGAGCTGAAGGCCTCTTCTCATAGAAGACCAGAAGGTCATCTCATAGAAGACCAGAAGGTCTTCTTATATAAGACTAGAAGGTCTTCTTATAGAAGACTAGAAGGTCTTCTCATAGAAGAAGACCAGAAAGTCTCCTCCTTTACAGAAGACCAGAAGGACCTCTTATAGAAGACCAGAAGGTTTTCTCATAGAAGAAGACCAGAAGGTTTTCTCATAGAAGACCAGAAGATGGTCTTCTCATAGAAGAGGACCAGAAGATGGTCTTCTCATAGAAGTGGACCAGAAGATGGTCTTCTCATAGAAGTGGACCAGAAGATGGTCTTCTCATAGACCAGAAAGTTTTCTCCATAGACCTTCAGCTCTTCGATGAGAAGAGACCTTCAGCTCTTCGATGAGAAGAGACCTGCAGCTCTTCTATGAGAAGAGACCTGCAGCTCTGCTATGAGAAGACCATGTCAGTTCTTCTTTGAGAAGAGACCTTCAGCTTTTCTATGAGAAGACCATTTCAGTTCTTCTTTGAGAAGAAGCCGCGAAGAGCTTGATTGGAGTGAATGAAGCGAGGAACCTCAGTTTATAACCATACTTGGGTGGCGCGTGCTGAGGGCGACGGCGCAAAGTCCTGTTGGATTGTCCAAGGTCTGCGGCCAAAATGTTTGCGTGCCCAAGGCTTTAATACACCCTCCAGAATATTTTCGCCATAATATTCGTCATTTATTCTGATGCCACGATCGATTTATACGAGCGGAGAGCGGCCATTGGCTGTTATGGCGGCCCACACCATCACCATGACTGGCGCTTGAGTTCTGGTTGTCAACCGAAGGTGCACATTTTCAGCTGACCTCTTTGGCAAGTAAACGCGATAGTTTTGTTTGTTTATAAACTGCTAGACAACGAATGTTTTCTCATCGGAGACGGAGAAAACCAAATTCACCAGTTCACCACATTTGGCCAAGCGAAACAACTCTTTGGCTTTGTTGTGTCTATTTTCTTTCTGTTTGCGGTGTAAATTCTTGCCCTTTTTTGGAATTTCAATGGCTTTATCCCGAGCTCATTTTTCAATGTTTGCCGAATGGAGTATTGCGTTAAGTTCAGCTCACGAGCCATTTTTCGGCCACTGCGACGCGGGTTTCGATCAAGTCGTCGCTTCCTTACTTTTCGAACCATTTCTGCTGATGTTGCTGTTTTCTTCCGTCCACTTTCTTGACTTCGGCCTACGCTACCAGTATCACGGTAACGAGCGATGGTACGAGACACAAAAGATATATTCACATTTAAATGCTGGACTGCTCTAACGATAGCCACTTGTGGTATTCCAGCCAAATAGAAAGAAATCACACTATGGCGCTTGAATTCCACAGCGAATAACTTTTTTTCTGGAAAATTCTCACCAAAATGGTTTTGTACGCTTGTAAATAATATAATGAGCTGTCACTGGAATAATTTTAACAGCTGTCGGACGAGTGGCTTATAAATGACAGCATTCTGAAGTTGGTTGCAGTTTTTTCACTTCAACCTGTATTTCCTTCCATTTCACCCTTTCCTTTTTTCAGCAAGAAGACTTGTTGAACTTTTATTATATAAATTCTGGTCTTCAAGGACAATTCCTCCTGAGCTGCTCTGAAAAAAATGTTGTTAAAAATATGGTAAACTCTTCATTCCTCCCTTTACTCCTCTTGTTAGAAATTGCTAACTCTCCATATCCCGCCCCAAATCTTCATTGAAACAAATTTCACACTTTTTATGTCTAATTAAGTGAAAACATAATAACATTACAGCAAAAAGACTTACCTTCGTTACATAACAATATTTCCTGTTTTTGTTTTTATGTGACAGTTATTAAAAACAGAGGTAATATATTTCCTCATTAGTTTGACAGATAAAACAGAAAAAAACACACCGAGATGTCATATTACATTACGGACACCGGGTGATGTAAAAACATACAAATCCGAAGCGGACTTGTCTTTGAAAATATTTCCAGACATAAGACTCCCGCTCTTCAGCATGATCGGTAAATAGACCAAGCTTATGTCAAGGTAAGACCACGGAAAGTACCATGAGACGTATTTGAATTTACTTCCCAAAAACACACACACAATCAGACATTCGCACTTTGCCATAAAACCACTAAAAAAAGGTAACCACAGACACACACAGATGGCAAAAACGAAATGTGAAAAGGAAATTGAAAGTACCGAAGAGGAAAAGGAAAAGTTCAAGTTGATTTGCAATTTCGAAAAAAACAAAAGTGGCATTGCTTTTCAATCAAAACCATAACTTCCCCAAATGGAGGTTATAAAACAAATATTTGAGGGAAATGGTTGGGGAAGGGAGTGTGGGAAAGGAGGGGAAGGTTACAGCAATTGATGATGGAAATTCACACAACCAGAAAAATAAATCCCATGACAATTATAAAATAGTCGCCCCACTCTTTATTTTGTTATTGTTTTCAATTCTGCCGCGAATTACAACAGCACTGGCGAATGAAAAGGGAAAACAGCCCCCCCCTGGGAATTTTGAAAATAAAAATGTAAAGTGTTGACATTTTTCACATAATTTTCTTTTAAGTACCCCATAGCCCTCAAAAACAAAAAAAAAAAAACAAAAAAAGACGCTGTCATTAGCCTCGGGGTAATGTGGCAGCATTTATTGTGGAGTATTTTATTTTTACCTTCTCCGGCTGAGAGTCTGGTCTTTTGCATAAAAGTTCCAACTGACTTTGATTCAGCTGAAGATTGTTGCATTTGAAAACGGTTTCTTGGATTTTAATTTTTTAAGATCTTCTGTGATTGTTGTAATTGTTGTTATTATTTTTTGTCGGCTATTGTCTTGGTTTACTTTTACTTTTGTTTTAAATGTTTTCAAGTACCCCTTCAAAATGAAAGTGACAATTTATCAGCTCCAAGTTACTTGCTCTGGAAAAAAAATACATACCAGTCTGAAGAGAACTTGATACAATCAAATCAATTGATCTTCTCAGAGAATAACCTTGAAAATTGTAAAAACAAGAGTTAAAGAGAAAAGCAGCTGGTCTTCTCAGAGAAGAGTTGAAGGTCTTCTCAGAGAAGAGCTGACGGTCTCTTCTCAGAGAGGAGCTGATGGTCTTCTCATAGAAGAGCCGTAGATGATCTTCTCATAGAAGAGCCGTAGATGCTCTTCTCATAGAAGAGCCGTAGATGCTCTTCTTCCATAGAAGACCTGTAGCTCTTCTCCATAGAAGACCTGTAGCTCTTCTTCATAGAAGACCTGTAGGTCTTCTTCTCATAGAAGACCTGTTGTAGGTCTACTTCATAGAAGACCTGTTGTAGGTCTACTTCATAGAAGACCTGTAGGTCTTCTTCTCATAGAAGACCTGTAGGTCTTCTCCCTCATAGAATACCTGTAGGTCTGCTTCATAGAAGACCTGTAGGTCTTCTTTCATAGAAGACCTGTTGGTCTTCTTCCATAGAAGACCTGTAGGTCTTCTTTCATAGAAGACCTGTAGGTCTTCTTCTCGTAGAATACCTGTTAGTCTTCTTCCCATAGAAGACCTGTTGGTCTTCTTCCCATAGAAGACCTGTTGGTCTTCTTCCCATAGAAGACCTGTTGGTCTTCTTCCCATAGAAGACCTGTTGGTCTTCTTCCACAGAAGACCTGTTGGTCTTCTTCCACAGAAGACCTGTAGGTCTGCTTCATAGAAGACCTGTAGGTCTGCTTCTCATAGAAGACCTGTAGGTCCTCTTCATAGAAGACCTGTAGGTCCTCTTCATAGAAGACCTGTAGGTCTTCTTCATAGAAGACCTGTTGGTCTTCTACCGTAGAAGACCTTTAGGTCTTCTTCCGTAGAATACCTATAGGTCTTCTTCCGTAGAATACCTATAGGTCTTCTTCATAGAAGACCTGTTGGCTTTCTTCATAGAAGACCTGTAGGTCTTCTTCCATAGAAGACCTGTAGGTCTTCTTCTTCATAGAAGACCTGTAGGTCTTCTTCTTCATAGAAGACCTGTAGGTCTTCTTCTTCATAGAAGACCTGTAGGTCTTCTTCCCATAAAAGATCTGTAGGTCTTCTTCCATAGAAGACCTGTATGTCTTCTCAGAGAAGACCTGTAGGTCTTCTTCACATAGAAGACCTGTAGGTCTTCTTCTTCCATAGAAGACCTATAGGTCTTCTTCTTCCATAGAAGACCTATAGGTCTTCTTTATAGAAGACCTGTAGGTCTTCTTTATAGAAGACCTGTAGGTCTTCTCATAGAAGAGCTCAAGGTCTCTTCTCATAGAAATGCTGAAGATCTCTTTTCATGGAAGATCTGTATGTCTTCTTCAGAGAAGACCTGTAGGGCTTCTTCATAGATGACCTCTAGGTCTTCGTCATGGAAGACCAGTTGGTCTTCTTATAGAAGACCTGTAGGTCTTCTCATAGAAGACCTGTTGGTCTTCTCAGAGAAGACCTGTTGGTTGGTCTTCTCATAGGAAATCAGTAGTCACTGTTTTTTTATATTTCCCAACAGTTAATTTTTAACAAGGTACTGTTTTAAACTCTCTCTCTCTCTTTCCCTCTCTCTCTCTCTTAGTCATGATTTCCAATATTAACAAAAAAAATCCATGTAATTTGTAACTATTCAATAGGCAATCAATAGAGAGGAAAGGTTAAACTTGATTTTTTCAAGAGAAACATTAATGGAGAGAGAGATAGAGAGTGAGATTATTTTATGAATTCAATATTCGATTGACTTGACACTAATGAATTAACACATCAACTATGTCAACTCCAACATGTGTCTAAAAAACAAATCCCAGAATGAAACAAAAGACTTAAGCAACGAACACGAGCATCATTTGAATAGACCCCTAAGAGATGTTCAACAGAAAATTGTTGAACAAAAACAGGGCATTTTTTTGAATGGCTGTCAGCAATCAATTTCGAAACCGATATTCAAAGAATGTGTGTGAATATGGGAATTAATTAAAAAAAAGAAAAAATATATATGCCAATCTGGGTAAATAAAAATAAAAACCTTATTTCTTCAAGGGCGATTTTTTTTGTTTCACTTCATTAATCTTTAAAGTTTGGTTTGTTGACAAAGATGAGATAACTGTTTAGATTTTTTTTGCCTTTTTTTGGTATTTTCCGTTTGTCCATTGGCTTGACATTTTTTCTGGTAACCCAATTCCCATTCGTAACACAAAAAAAAAAAAAAAATACCAAACATACCACAAACTCAAACTGTCACAATGAATTTGTTAGAGAAAAAAATGATTGGAAATGGAATGTTTGAAAGAATTTGTTTATTTTTTTAATTTCATATTTTTCCAAGGAAGGAAGGCTTATGATTTCATTTCTTGAAAAGATAAAATTAGATTGGATTAATTACAGAATTTGTGTTTTTTTGTGAAACTCCCAGCTAATTTCCTCACACAATTCAGTCAGTTTGAAATATTTGCGAAAACTTGAAAACCAGTTTTTTTTGAGGTTTGCAAAAAATCTATAACACAAAGTATCGCATTGCAGGTGTGTGGATCTGGGCTTATGTTTTGCGACGCTTTTGTCAAGAACTAACTCGCATTAACTCTTAATGCTCCGGTAGGTCTATGTGTGACTCTGTGTGTGATTGCTTGTGTTAAATTAGCCATTACACATGGCAACCTTAATTATTAATCAATTGCATGTTGTAGCGGAGGCAGTGGCGGCAGATTGCATATGGATTCATGTAAACCCGCTCTTTACAATTTATGTGTGGAGTAACACCATCGCGAGTTTTTTGCTTCGCTTTTTTTCCGATTCGTTTCATATTCATTCATTCATTATTGTTCATACAATGTTCATAAATAAACGTGAGTCAGTCGGAGCTATGATTTTTTTCATCTTTTTTTTTTTTTTTTTTTTTTGATGTGGTCGAATGCAAACCAAAATCCACAGCAACTAAATCAAAGCAATTGCTTAGTTTTGTAATGGTCACTTACCAAAAAAATCCAGTGGCTAACTCATAGTCAATCAGCAAAATATCATTTGCTTTTTTCAGGTTCCATGTGGTTTTTTTTTTTTTTTTTTTTTTTTGAATTTTTATTGAAATATTCTCACGGTAGTTGCATACTTTTACAGATGTTTTGAAGCGGTGCTGTAATATTAATTGATTCGCCAATTGAAATATCTTTCTATGCATGTGAGAAATCATGACGAGAGCTTAATGGATTTTTTTTAAATAAAAAATATTTTTGTGTGATATTTTATGTTTCTCCAGTGGAGTCTTGAAAGTCAGAACCTTCGATTGGTTCCCACAAAAATTAAAATATTTAAAAAAAAAATTTGAATGATTCAAATGCCTTTGATTGGTCAACACATGTCAATCAATGTATTCCCCTTAGCCTATGACCTTATACAGGGTGAGATGGAAAAATTGCAACCAACTTCAGACTGCTGTCATTTCTAATGTGGCGTTTCCACTACACTTGATTCGCTCTCTATTCTTTGTTCGACCCTTAACTATGAAAAAACTACTTAATTCTTCACACAAAATTTCCTGAGCGAACACTTATATTTGTACATTGTTCAAATCAAATCACTCTCCGAACAACGAAAAAATATGTCCCATTCCTAAAAAATGAGAGCATTTATCGAAAAAATAAATTATGACATTTAAAAATTAAAACTAGAAAAATTTAATGAAATTTTAAATTTTTTTGGGAAGACTGAAAATTATGAATGAAAACTACAATATTGAATAGCGTATGTACATTCAAACGAAAGTACATTTTGTTTTCTCTTTCATTCGAGGTACGCATTTTGTCCACGAGTTGAAATTTCCACAGAAAACTGCAAACAAAAGAGCAATATTTTCAAAATGTTTGTATCGGCAGGAAAAAAATTTTGACAAGTGTCTCTCCAGCAGAATTTAAAATTAAAAAAATACAAAAATATGTTCAAAATGTCAATATTTACACAAAAACTTGAAAACATGAATAAAAATTGTAAAATTAATGATATAATTATTCTTTGGAAGAAAAACAATAATTTCTTCTATTCATATTAGTGAAAATTTCATGTATTTTTGTATAAATTCCCATTCAAATCAACAAACAAAATTTGTGAAAAAAGGAATTATTTTACTATGAATTACGAATCGTGCCGTATGAACGGGTTAATTCGTGTACCTAATTCTGAGAGCGAACAACGTGATTGAAAGTGTAATGAGAACATAGCATAAGCGAGTCGCCCAACAGCTGTTAAAATTATTCCAGTGACAGCTCATTATATTGTTTACAAGGGCACAAAAGCATTTTGGTGAGAATTTTCCAGAAAAGAAGTTATTCGTGATGGATTTCAAGCGAGATGGTGTGATTTCTTTATATTTGGCTGAAAAACCACAAGTGTCTATCGTTAGAGCACTCCAGCATTTACGCTGGTTACGGTGATACTGGTAGCGTAGGCCGACGTCAAGGAAGTGAACGGAAGAAAACAGAAACATCAACAGAAATGCTTCAAAAAGCGAAAGAAGCGACTTTATCAAAACCCGCGTCGCAGTGGCCGAAAAATGGCTCGTGAGCTGAAGACATCGCAATATTCCATTCTGCAAATATTGAAAAATGAGCTCGGGGTAAAGCCATTGAAATTCCAAAAAGTGCAAGAACTTACACCGCAACAGAAAGAAAATAGACTCAAAAGAGCTAAAGAGTTGCTTTGATTTGCTTGGCCGAAAGTAGTGGACTGCCAAATATCGTTTTCTCCGCTCCGATGAGAAAACATTCGTTGTCCAGCAGTTTGTAAAAAAACCAAATGATCGTGTTTACTTGCTAAAGAGATCAGCTGAAAATGTGCACCAATGTGTTCGTTTGGCCACCAGAACTCAAGTGCCGCGCATGGTGATGGTGTGGACCGCCATAACAGCCGATGGTCGCTCTTCGCTCGTATTAATCGACCGTGACATCAGAATAAATACCGAATATTATCGCGAAAATATTCTGGAGGGTGTATTAAAGCCTTGGGCACGCAAACATATTGGACGCATACCTTGGACATTCCAACAGGACTCAGCACCATCGCACTCAACACGCGCCACCCAAGAATGGTTACAAAATAAGATTCCATGCTTCATTTCCAGCGCACAATGGCCACCAAAATCTCCGGTTACCAATTCGTTGGACTATTGTGTCTGGAGTATTTTGAAAAGCAAGCTTGGCACTATAAAATACCAAAGTGTCGATCACCTCAAGCAAGCGCTTCGCCGGGGCCAATGGGCCAAAATATCGCAGAGCAACATTCGGGCAGGGTGTGACGGTTTCATTGGCCGTTTGAAGGCCATAATTCGTGCCAAAGGTGACCAATTCGAACAAATCTCCAGTTATTCTAAAATTTGATGCTATTTCCGACATTTTTTGCTTTCATTCAATAAAATTGAAGAAAAAAATGTTAATATTTTGGCGTTTGACTTTGTTGCAGTTTTTCTTATCTCACCCTGTATATCTGCGAACCCCTTCTGGCACCTCACCCACAAAGAGTAACAATTTTTCAAACATTTAACACATTTTTTTAACATTTAACTTGCGAAACAAATCAGCGATTATTTACCACTTGCTGTATCTGAATATTTCTCTCAACCAGAAACTTTCGATTTTCTTGTCATTTTGCACATACCAATATATTTATCTGTATTAGATGAAGAATGAAAATGGAATACCTCGGTCGACCTTATCTGGTACCTCACGAACATTTTAAAATTTTCTAAAAATTCTCACATATTTCATATAAATTGACAGAAGTAGTCGATATAGTCCATACCTATCACATTGCAATATTTATATCATATTCATTCCGTCGGAACCTAAGCCATAGAGGGTCAACAATTTGAATAATCATAACACAAGTCAAAATATATTTAAATAATGGCACATTGGCTGAGGGCTGACATCTGTCGGCAAATACGACCGATTCTTTATAATTTGTTTCAAGAAATATTAGGTTTTTTGTTTGAGTTAAATAAGCGAATATGTTTTTCGAAATTCTTTCCAAAGGACGGGTAATGCATGTAATTCTCTTATGTCTTTTATTGATATTCTAAATATAGTTTCTAGAATATCTCAGAGAGTAAGGGATGTCTAAAAAATTCCTTTAAGGTAGAGTTATTTAAACGAAATGTTTTGCGAAAAAAAAACTCACCTGAAGGAGCTGAGAGAATTTCCCTAGTAACCATAATCAGCGGTGCTCAAAACCGTGTTCTGGAACATGAACCGAAAAAAGAGATAATTTAAGAGAAAATTAAAATTCTGTTTTTCTTTATATTTTAAGGTTCTATTTAATTGTTTTTAAACACGAATTTTTGCCAAAATAATTTATAAAGCAAATGGATAAAAAATATTTGTATAAATAATGACTTAACACTGTTTTGTTCTTGATTTAAATAAGCAAAGAGAAATTTGACTGAAAAGAGATATTTCTTCTTGAGCACCGCTGCTATAATCCAAAGTTTGTGTCTTAAGTCTTTTGTTGACATTTACGGATTTTTTCGTTTCTCAGAGAGTTCCAGAAAATTATAATCGATTCTCGTTAGCTCTTCAAAATAGGACAAACAATTGTTGTATATCAACAAAAGACTTAAGACACAAACACTCGAATGCAATGTTGTAAATAACTGCCTCTCCGAGAGTGAGAGAGAGAAATATTTCATTATAATGATATTATATTATAATATCTCACCTATTAAAATATGTGTCTTAAGTCTTTTAATGAAATTTACATAGTTCTTCAATTTCTCGGAGATTTTTGGAGTTTTAAATAATTTTTATTTTTTCTCAATAGTTGATGCGGCCATATCAATAAAAGACTTAAGACACGAACATTGAAGTGACATATTCTGAGAGAGAAATGATAAAGACTCAAGGGACAATAATATAAGGGCTGTTCAGGAGCAAGAGCTCTCTTGCCAGTCTGGTTTCTGTTAGTTCTTAGTTCTCTTAAAACGAACATTTTATTTCATTGACCCGAAAAAAAATCATAAAATAAACATTTCTAATCTACATTTTTCCACACCTATTATGGACATTTTAAATAACATATTCGAGCTATTATAACTATTTTTTAGTAGCTCAGGGTAAAAAACGAGAGAAAATTGTAGTTTACAAATAGTTTGCCATTAAAATAACTTAACACTATTCTTAATAACATCATTTTTGTACCCCCCACCATAGTATGGAGGGTATATTAGGTTTGTCATTCCATTTGAAACACCTCGAAATACACATTTTAGACCCACAAAAGTAGATATATTCTTAATCGGCATAAAATTCTATATCGATCTAGCGATGTCCGTCCGTCTGTGGAAATCACTCTAGCTTCCGAACGAATTGAAGTAGATTGATAAATTTTTATTCAAATGTGTATTATATCTGCAGGACTTTTGGTATTGAAAATCAGCCATGTAAGTCCACGTTTTGGTATAGCCCCCATATAACGGTACCTCCCGATATTCGGTATTTTGGTGATTTATGCGACAATACTCACCGAAATTGATTGAGATGTTGTATTTAAAGTTCGTAACGGATACTACAACCTAAGATAGAAAATTGTCTGTGCAGGCTGACGTCTTCGTATAGCCCCCAATAACGGTACCTCCCGATATTCGGTATTTTAATGATTTTAATGAATTTATTCACTGGAATTGTTTCAAATTTGGTATTTGAAGTTCGTAATGGATACTACAGCCTAAGACAGAAAATTGTCTGTGCAGGTCCCCGTCTTCGTAGAGCCCCCATATAACAGTACCTCCCGATATTCGATTTTAGCTACATTATTCAGCGATTTTTTTTTAAGTTTCGCATTTGAATATTGTATTGTATTGCAAAAAGTTACCTATGCAGGTCCATGTCGTAGTACAGACCCTAATATAGCTACTTCAGTATTTTTAATATTTTAACAGAATTTTTAACGGATTTTATTGTTTTTTACGATTGCCAAATTCGTTTCAAATGGTGGAGGGTATTCAAAATTCGGCCCTGCCGAACTTACAGCTTTTTCACTTGTTTTAATTTTTTATTAATAATTTCCCTTTATTCCCCGAAATGTCTGCTTTAATTTCATCATGGCAACACCCTGAAAATCTCAAGCTAAATTTTACTTTCTCACATTTTTCTTACAAAATGCTCATTAAATCTCCACTTTCAATTTGAAAATAAAAACGGAACACAAATTGATTTATGACAATCATTTATTAAATTAAGAAAACACCTTTGAATGCTTGAAATTTTTTTTCTCACTGACAATTTCGAAACAAAAATAAATTTCAAAATAACAACTGAGAAGAGGTACTTTGTCCAACAATTATCATTTTCTACTTTGAAGAAAACTAGTATGGCCATTCATCGAAAATTAAATACATTACACTCCCTTGGCAATAAACATTGCAATTTATGAATGATAGATGGCCACAAATTAATTGTTTGTAGCAAAAAAATGGAAGAGGAGAAAAAAAAATCGACTCATGCTTGTTAAGGTGGCCATCAAAAAAAAAAAGTTGTTGCTGATAAAAAATCAGCTACTCACAAAACTCCAGCCACAACACTATGAATGGGCAAAATGTGTGGCGCAAAAGAAAAAAACACACAGACAAAAATTAGCAAACCAACCTGGCCAATGAAGCAAAACAACAAAACTGAATGGAAAACAAAGAATGACATCGAAAAAAAAAAACAAACAAAAAATGAAAAAAAAACGAAACAAAATGCTAACTGAGAATAATGCCCGGGGGCTGTGGCATCTCAAGAGTAACGGTTAAACAAGATCAGAAAGTAGGCGAATTATGCGGTATCTTCATCAGCTAGCAACGAAGATGAAAAAAATTCTAAACAAAAATAGAAATATTTCAAAGACTCACTATTTTTAATTTAACAAAAGAGTGAGAAGAAGCAAAATTTTGGAGGTGGATTATTGATCGGCGATTTGATGGTTTTTGATAGATAAAAGATCTTTTAGGAGAGTTTTATAAAGAGAAGGCCAAAATACCTTTCTCAGGATTTCTGTGGATAGGTCTTCTAATGATAAAAAAAAAACTTCCTAGGGGCTGAAAGGAATTGAAGATTTTTTATGGGTCAGAAAGGGCCAGAATACCTTACCGAGGATTTTTTTTGAATAAATCTTCATAAGATCAAACAACTTCTTCAGGTCTATAGGAATGGAAGATTTTTTACGGATCTTAGGTGCATAGTAGACTTTCTTCAGGAATTTAAATCAGACTTCCATATATAGAAAACCTTCCACCCGTCGTCTACACATTGATGGCTACCACTCGACACCTTCCACGGATCTTCTATTAATTGGAGCTAATTCTCAGATTTTATTTAGATCGAAGGCTTTCTTTTTGTCTCCTATTGAGGGAGGCCTTCCTCATGTCTTTTATGGACAGCTTTTCTTTGGGCATCGGATCTTAGAGAGCTTCTCTTTTACGAGACTTCTATAAAGAGAAGGCCAAAATACCTTTCTCAGGATTTCTGTGGATAGACCTTCTTACGATAAAAGACTTTTGTTAGGTCTGAAAGGAATAGAAGACTTTCTACGGATCTTAAATTCATAGAAGACTTTCTTCCGGGATTTTAATCAGATCAGGAATAGCTTTCTTCTAACTCCTTCCCCAGGTCTTCTATTGATAGAAGCTAATTCACAGGCTTCAGGTCTTCTGTGGACTGAAGATCCTCCACAGTTTTTCTTTGGGCATAAGATCTCGCAGAGGTCTTCTATGGACACATGCTCAACATGTTTTCTTTGAAAGGAATACCTTCAACAGGAAGGAAGACTTACCACATATCTTCTATGCACAGAAGGCTTTCCACACGGGTTCTTTGGACGAAAGAGGTTACACAGGTCTTCATTGGACATAAGAGCTTCCATGGGTCTTCTATAAACAGAAAACCTTTCACAGGTCTTCTATTGACTTAAGACTATCGGCAGATCGTCTGTGGTTTGATCACATCCCATATTTCTTCTATGGACAGAAGACCTGCCACAGGTCTTCTATGGGCAAAGGACCTGCCACAGGTTTTCTTTGGATGGAATACCTTCTACAGGTCTTCTATGGACAGAAGACCTATCACATACCTTATATGAAGAGAAGACTTTCCAAGGTGTTCTTTGGACGAAAGAGCTTCCACAGATCTTCTTTGGACATAGGACCATCCAAAGGTCTTCTATAGACAGAATACCTTTCACAGGTCTTCTACTCACTGAAGACCACCTACATATCTTCTATGGTCAGATGACATTCCCTATTTCTTCTATGGACTGACAAAATTCCACATTTCTCTATGGATAGAAGACCTGCCGCAGATCTTCTCTCGGAAAAATACCTCCCTCGGGTTTTCTATTGACTGAAAACCATCTAGACATCGACTTGCCACAGGTCTTCTATTGACCGAAGACCATTTACAGATGGTATAAGGTCAGATGACATTCCATAGTTCTTCTATGGACAGAAAACCTGCCATAGGTCTTCTATTGACTGAAGCCCATCTACAGATCGTCTATGGACAGATGACAGAGGTCTTCTATGGGCAAAAGACTTTTCACAGGTCTTCTATTGACTGAAGATCGTCTATGGACAGATGAGATTCCACATTTCTTCTAAGAACAGAAGACCTTCCACAGGTGTTCTATAGACATAAGATCTTGCACAGGTCTTCTATGGAAAGAAGACCTGCCATAGGTCTTCTGTGGACGAAAGACCTTCTACAGGTCTGGACAGAAGATCCTTCACAGGGTTTCTTTGGACATAATATCTTGCACAGGTCTTCTATGGACAAAAGACCTTCCAAAGGTCTTCTATGAGCAAAAGAGCTACCACAGGTCTTCTATAGACAAAAGACCTGCTACAAATTTCTTCTAAGAAAAGAACTATGGACAAAAGACCTTCCACAGGTCTTCTATGGACAGAAGACCTGCCACAGATGTTCTATGAGCAAAAAACCTTCCACAGGCCTTCTATTGGCTGAAGACCATCTACAGATCGTCTGTGGTCAGATGACATTCCATATATCTTCTATGGACAGAAGACCTACAACAGGTCTTCTATGGACACATCTTCGACAGGTCTGCTATGGAAAAAAGACCTTTCACAGATTTTCTTTGGATGGAATACCCTCTTGAGGTCTTCTATGGACAGAAGAACTGCTACATATCTTCAGTGGATAGACGACATTCCACATTTTTCTTATAGTCAGGTCTTCTATGGGAAAAGACCTTTGACCACTTTTTCTATGAACAGAAGAGCTTCCTCATGTATTTTATGGATGTAGTTACGGAAAAATATAACTTCGAACGGTCTTCTGAGTAAAGAAGTTCGAAAGGTGACTCTGCAAACTGACTCTGCAATGGTCTTTTATGATTTCTAGATATTTTAAAGTTCGAAAAGAAGGACCTCTAGATGTCCTCAATAAAAAGAAGACCTTCAAAGGGCCTTCTGTGGAACGAGAGTCATTTAAAGGTGGTCAGTGGAAACGTCGGCATGTTTTTTATGAAAAAAGAACCCTTAAAGGGCTTGAAGGAAATGAAGGCTCTTGAAAGGGGTTTTTTTGAAAAGAACACCCTTGAGAGGACCTCTATTAAAAGAAGACTTTCTAATAGTTTTCTATGAAAAGTGGAAAAAGGCTCTCGAAAGGTCTTTCGTTGGGAAAAAAGACCCTTGAGAGGCCTTCTACTAAAAAAGACATTCCAAAGTTTTTTTTTTTCAAAAGTTGAGCTTTAAAAAGTCTTCTACGAAAGGAAGGTCATCGAAGAGTCCTCTGTGTAAAGACAAGTGTTTTATTTGGAAATAAACCGTTCAGATGGAGTCCTTTTATGAAAGAGAAAAAGAAATTCTAAGGGCCTCCTAGGAAAAATATTGAGGAGGATATTTTTTGCGAGATGTTATTATCCTCTCTTTCTCCAATGGTCTACTTTTTTTTGTCTCTCCAGCCATCTCCCAATTTGTCTCCAATAAATCTTCTTCCTCTCTTCAATTCAATACTTTTTTTTTCAAAATTTCATTGCCTCTAACATTCCTGCTCCCCCAAGCTAAATTTATTATTATTTCATTTTAGCTGTGGTCAGCACAACAGTTAATGCTTAAACTTTAAGCGGCCACTCCATGCTGAAAATAAACTATAAAACAGTTACATAAAACAGGTGCTAATAGAAAGATGAAATGAAAAGAAAAGAAAGGCCAGCAGAGAGAGAGAAAAATAGAAAACAATCACTTGTTTGCAAGTAGCTTCCATGGCATAGAGTGGTGTCTATGACTGTGGCTAGTCAGATGCCTCTAGATGTTGATACGTTTTTTTCAGCTTCTACTTCTTCGACTAATATTGGGTAACAGGTTCCACAACTGAACTAAGAGATTTTTATCTTTACTGTCGAATGAATGCCTTTTGTGGTCGATATACATAGTTATTTGTTGGTTTTGTAGTTTTTTTCCTTGCATCTTCTTACCACTTGATTTTTTAGTCTATATGTTATTGTTTTATGGTTTGTTGCCGTTGAAAGTTACAACTAGGCAATATATATTAGAGAAGAAAAAATTAAAAGAAAAAATATTAAATGAAAAAAGTAGAACGAGGAGGGGGAGAAAATGAAATGAGAAAATAATGAGATTTTTTTTTTTTTTTTTTTTTTTGGAGAATTATTTTAAAATCAAGTTTTTAATTTTTATAAATAATTGATTATTTTTAAATTTATGCCAAATTTTTTTCAATTTATATATTTATAATTTTTTTTATTTTATTTTAGGTATGTAATCGGCAAACAATGGACAAATTTCCTTTATAGGACGTATGTAAGCGTAAGAATTTTATTTCAAATTAAATTTTTATACCCTCCACCATATAACTCTACCTCCCACTCTTAGATATTTTAATTATTTTATCACAATTACCTTTAGGTTATTGTTTGTAATAGTAACAGACACCACCTTCTCTGGAAGGAGATTGGCTATAGACGTCCACGTTTTATTATAGTCCCGTATAACTGTAACGCCTGATATTCGGAGTTTTAGTAATTTAAACTGCATTTTTTAGCCGATTTTTATACCCTACACCACAAGGTGTAATTATGTCTTTGTGCATTTGTTCGTAAGAGGCAAAAGGAAACGAGATAGACACATAGTTCCTTTTGATGATCTGCATTGAATCACATTCTGAGTCGATTTATGCGTGTCCGTCCGTCCGTCCGTCCGTCTGTCCATGTATTTTTGTAAACAAAGTACAGTTCGCATTTATTGCCCTATCCAGATGAAATTTTGCACAAATCATTTGTTTGGCCCAAGGACGAACCCTATAGAAATTGGTGATAATCGGTCAAAATTTAGATATAGCTCCCACATATATCTTCGTCCGATTTGCCTTATATTGTGCACCAAACGTGTAATATCACCCCAAATAGTATGGAATTTTGCACATGAAACCAAAGTAGGCCTGAAAATAAGTATGCCAAATTTTATCGAAATCGATTCAGATATAGCTATAGCTGCCATATATATTTTTCATCCGATTTGTTATTTTTGTCCTCCGTAGCCGTAATATGCACTCTGTAAAAACAATGTTTTGGGAAATATATCAAATACAGCTCAGAAATACATTTGCCAAATTTTATCGTGACCGGCTCAGATTTGAATGTAGCTCCCATATATAACTTCGTCCGATTTACCTTTTATTGTGCACCAAACGTCTAATATTTGTCCAAATGGGTTGGAATTTGGCATTTACTACCGAATTGAGTCTAGAAGCTAGTATGTCAAATTTGGTAAAGATCGGTTCAGATATGGCTATAGCTCCCATGTATACTGTTCATCCGATTTGTTATATTTCTTACCCACAGCCGTAATATGCCCCCGCGAAACAACGATATTCAGGGAAATATATCAAATACAGCTCAGAAATAGAAATGTCTTTGCCAAATTTTATCGAGATCGGTTCAGATTTGGATATATCTTTATCCGATTTCAAATTAATTGTGCACCAAATGGGCAATACAAATCCGAATTTAAAAGATAAAAATGCTTCGGCATATTTAGTCCTTTAAACTTTAAATTATAATTATAATCATAGCGTGTAGGGGATTGAATTCTCCCATAAAAAACTTTTAATTGTTATGCGGAGCTCTACTAAATTAGCAAAGTGGTGTAGGGTATCATAAAGTCGGCACCGTCCGACTTTAATGCTTTCTTTAGTGGTTTTATATAAATATTACAAATTTCTTAGCTGTTCTTTATTTTATTTTTTTAAAGAAGTTTTTTAGGTAAGATTTAAACATATAAGGATTAATGGCCAGATTATGTGAATGGAATATTTTTTTAGTCACACTAACACACTTAGGAGCTCTTACTCAGTGGTTTTCTTTTATTATCTTAAAGACGTTTCGTTAAAACAGGCATTAAACATACATTTATTTATTAATTTCCAACTCTTTCTCCCGTCCAAAAAAAAAAAAAAAAACGTTTGTCTTTCATTTATTTCAGAGAAAATCTAAAATATCTTCAAAATCCTATCTCCCTACAAGATTTCATTAATCTGTGATAACAGGTTTGTTTCTTAAGTCTTTCGTTTATTGGTTTTAATTCAATCCTTAACACTCCATGTTTTTTAGAGAAATTCAATAATATCTCTTCTCTGAGAGAGAGATAGTCCTCTCAGCACTACATTTTGATAACAAGTTCGTTGCTTAAGTCTTTAGATTCATATATTTGCTTTCATGTCTTTCATTCATAGATCAAATGAGAAATTGAGTAACAATGAGAGCACAATCTCCATGCGCTCTATAGATAAACTAGAATGTAAGCAAATTGAACAAAAGACTTAAGCAACGAACTTATTTAGCAAGAACCACGGTAGTGCTGTCAGGGAAAGGGAGCCAGAGAGATATTTTTATGTTCTCTCCCAGGAATATGGCGTCGAAATGAAAACCCCTAATTAAAAGACTTAAGACACAAACTTGTAATCATAAACTGATGGAACTTTTAGGGAAGAGAGTTGGAGAGATATTTTCGTATTCTCTCTGAAAAACATTGTGTGTGGAAAATAAACTGAAATCTCAAAATAAAAGACTTAAGAAACAAGCACATTATAAAAGGAAGGGTGAGCAAATTAAACAAAAAGATTTAAGAATCCAAAGTTTCTTTCTTTAAATAATAATTCATTGTTGCTAAATAAATTTCTTAAATAAAATAAATAAAAAATATGTAGAGAATGAACTAAAATCTCAAAATAAAAGACTTAAGAAACAAACACTTTAGGAAGGATGGAAGGGTAAGACAATTAAACAAAAATATTTGAGATCCAAAATTTCTTTTTTTTAATAAAAACTCATTGTTGCTAAATATATTTCTGAAATAAAATAAATAAAAAATAAATAATCCCGACTTTCTATCAATAACAGATTCAGCCCTTTGTGTGTGAGAGAGAGAGCCTGAGAGATATTTTTATATTCTCCCTCAAGAATATGGAGTGAAATGAAAACCACAATTAAAAGACTTAGGACACATACTTCCTATGATAAAATAGTTAGATTTTTTAAGGAAGAGAGTTGGATTGGATTATTTCGTATTCTCTCTCAAAAACATAACGTGGGAAGAATGAATTGAAGCCTTAAGACTTAGGAAGCAAATTTTTTATGAAGGTAAAGTTGAGTTAAATATAAAAAAGTTTGGTACCCAAAATTTGTCACCTTTAATTTATTGCTTATATATCTGTCTTCGGGCTAACAATAAATAATTCAGAGGAACCCACTTTTTTCATTTTTTTTAATAATTTATAAAGGGGAATCCGAGTGAGTGAGATTGAGGAAATGAACACAATCCAAAGGGTCTTAAAAAACGAACATTTTTTACTTCCTAATTCTTTTTATTACATTATAATTTACTAAATAGTGGTCGTTCGTTCACATCGAAAAAAGTATGTATTTTCCAACGACCAGCAGACATAAAAAATTTAATTTGATCCTTTTTTCCCAAATAAACTGCTTAAAAACTGTGGATTATGGGGAATTTTATCTGAATAACCTCAGATATGACAGTTGTAGATTTTTTGAAATTATTTTTTTAGAATTAAAAGACCCATAAGATTGTGTAAAGGGATAATTACAGGACAAATCCTGCAGATTATGAAAGTAAAGTTAAAGACAGAACACATTTGTATCGGTGTTTTTTAAGTTTTCATCACAAATTAACCCAAATTGAGAGACCAACAATATTCCATTCGGCAAATATTGAAAAATTAGCTCGGGATAAAGCCATTGAAATTCCAAAAAGTGCAAGAACTTACACCGCAACAGAAAGAAAATAGACTCAAAAGAGCTCAAAAGAGTTGCTTCACTTGGCCGAAAGTGGTAAACTGGCAAATTTGGTTTTCTCCGTCTCCGATGAGAAAACATTCATTGTCCAGCAGTTTGTAAACAAATAAAATAATCGAGTTTACTGGCCAAAGAGGTCAGCTGAAAATGTGCACCTTCGGTTGGCCACCAGAACTCAAGCGCCGGCCATGGTGATGATGAGAGCCACCATAACAGCCGATGGTCGTTCTCCGCTCGTATTAATCGACCGTGGCATCAGAATAAATGCCGAATATTATCGCGAAAATATTCTGGAGGGCGTATTTAAGCCTTAGGCACTCAAACAAGTCTTTGGCCGCAGACCTTGGACATTCCAACAGGACTCAGCACCATTGCACTCAGCACGCGCCACCCAAGAATGGTTCAAAATGAGGTTCCTCACTCTCATTTCCAGCCCAAAATGGCCACCAAAATCTCCGGATACCAATCCGTTGGACCATTGTGTCTGGAGTATTTTGGATAGCAAGGTTGGCACTAAAAAATACCAAAGTGTCGATCACCTCAAGCAAGCGCTTCGCCGCTAATGGGCCAAAATACCTGAGAGCAACATTCGGGCAGCGTGTGACGGTTTCATTGGCCGATTGAAGGCCATAATTCGTGCCAAAGGTTACCAATTCGAACAAATCTAAACTTATTCTAAAATATGATGCTTTTTTCGACACTTTTTGGTTTCATTCTATATAATTAAAAAAAAAATGTAAAAATTATGACGTTTGACTTTGTTGCAGTTTTTTTATCTCACCCTCTATATTCTATAAGTCCTATAAAAAATTGTCATCATTTTTGTTAATTAAAACCCCGGTTTATTTCTGGAAAAATTAGCAGTTTTACAAAGAGACCCTTATATTTTGACATATGTTTCGCAATATTTAGGATAGAGCTTTGAAATTTGACGGAGATCTTTAGATTATATCTAGAATCATTGGTGCAGAAAATGGGTCACTTGGGTCCACTTTTTGTTATTGTCCCCTTGTAAGGATAACTCCGATTTCAAGTATTTTTTATGGCTTGGCCATATTTTCCCTTTGTTAAATGGCTATTTTTTTTTTAAACAAATATGAATATAGATCCCACCTTTTGGGTATATAATGATACCCCCTGATTCAAGTTACTGCAGGGGGTATTGACCATAATCGAGAATTTTTTAGAAATATTTTCTCCCAATGTTACCCATATCAAGAAACAAACCCAACGACCACCCATACCCACCTCGTCTAACACAGCTAGTTCTCTGCGATTGCTGGTAACCATTCATTTAGTCACTTTGGCATTTGAGCGTAACGCTTGTATGCAACATTACACTAACTGACGTCTCTAAAAAGCCGGTATGTGATGTTGTTGTGGTTGGGTAGCCGGTGATTTGTATTTTTGCAGGTTGTTCTTGGAGTCGAGTGAGTGACTGAGTTAGTTACTTGGCAGGGGAGAGTCCATGCATGTTACTGTTTTTGCAGCAAAACCATCACACTCACACACATGTACACACACACACACACACACATATTAGCCAAGAAATCCAAACAAACACCATAATCATGCGGAAATGTGGAAACGCACGACTCCCATTTATTCTTGGTGCAGTTTTGAATTCTATGAAATCGGTTACAAGTTCCATAATGCTGCCTCCCCCTTCCTGCCTGCCTGTCCAGCTACTTTTTATGATGCCAATTCATATTCCTCTGGTAGCTATCACATCAATTGCTGTTTAGTAGTAGCCATGGCAGCGATTGGCCGCATGGCTGCAAGATGTAGTCTCGAAACACACTCAATATAATTTCGGTCATTGATTACGGTTTATTTTAGATTTGACCGCATTCTCTGATTCTGTGATTTCTTTCTCGAGACTGGTTTCTTGTATTTTATTATTTACTTGAATGGCTAGTAACGTTGTTCGTTCGTTAGTTCTTGTCATTGTGTCTGGTTGGTCTTTCCTCTTGGTGCCGGGGGTTTTAGCTTTTGATTTGCTTGACCAAACGCTGGCCTGGTCTTTTAGCTGGTGCTGTGATTAAATGATTGTGAAATGTTAGGAAACCATGCAGCCATGGGTAGGGGGGATGAGAAGACGTCGTAGCAGTTCGGTGGGAAGAAATCAATGTAACACTTGATCGTCGTTTGAGACACTGGCGGCGGTGTCATTGAGACCCGTTCGTTCGTTTGTTTCGAATAAATTGTCAATTGAAAGGCTTGAAAAACTTGTCAACGTATTTGGAGCATAATCTAATTCTTGCGACTTTTTCTTCTTCCTTCTTTCTTCTCCTATTTTTTTTCTTTTTCATATTAATCCTCTTCGTCTTAGTTAGTCGTAGTTTTCTTTTTTTTTTTAATGGAAATGGGAGCATTGAAAATTAAATGTTATCAGAAAAGCTATTTTTTAAGGGGCCGTCATGACTTTTTGAAAATATTTAATATTGGATAAGAGATTAAGGTTGAGCAACTTTGGGAGATACGACAAATTTTTGGAAGATTTAAAATTAAAGATAAAAAAATAATAATTTTGTAAAATATGAATCATAAGAAATGTTAATGAATTACTTTTAGAGAACATTTTATTTGAATGAAAGCAAAAAATGTCGGAAATAGCATCAAATTTTAGAATAAGTTTAGATTTGTTCGGATTGTTCACCTTTGGCACGAATTATGGCCTTCAAACGGCCAATGAAACCGTCACACGCTGCCCGAATGTTGCTCTGCGGTATTTTGACCCATTGGCCCCGGCGAAACGCTTGCTTCAGATGATCGACACTTTGGCATTTTTTAGTGCCAACCTTGCTTTCCAAAATACTCCAGACCCAATTGTCCAACGGATGGGTATCCGGAGTTTGTTGTGGCCATGAAAATGAAGCGAGAAACCTCATTTTGTAACCATTATTGGTTGGCGCGTTCTGAGTGCGATGGTGCTGAGTCCTACTGGAAGAATGTCCAAGGTCTGCGGCCAAAATGTTTAGGCTTTAATACACCCTCCAGAATATTTTCGCGATAATATTCGGCATTTATTCTGATGCCACGGTCGATTAATACGAGCGGAGAGCGACCATCGGCTGTTATGGCGGCCCACACCATCACCATGTCCGGCACTTGGGTTCTGGTGGCCAACCGAAGGTGCAGATTTTCAGCTGAGCTCTTGGGCAAGTAAACCCGCTCATTTTGTTTGTTTACAAACTGCTGTACAACGAATTTTTTCTCATCGGAGACGGAGAAAACCAAATTCGGCAGTTCACCACTTTCGGCCAAGCGAAGCAACCCTTTAGCTCTTTTTAGTCTATTTTCTTTCTGTCTGTTCTGCGATGTAAGTTCTTGCACTTTTTTTGGAATATCAATGGCTTTACCCCGATCTTATTTTTCAATATTTGCCGAATGGAATATTGCGATATGTTCAGCTGACGAGCCATTTTTCGGCCACAGCGACGCGGGTTTCGATCAAGTCGTCACTTCTTTACTTTTCGAACCATTTCTGCTGATGTTGCTGTTTTCGTCCGTCCACTTCCTTGACGACGATTTAGTCCAAACTTGGTACAATGTAATATTATTATCAAACTCCAATCGACTTCGGAGATGGGCATTATCGATCTTCTCCTTCTGGTACCTCCCCCACAAAAGGGTCAAAGTTTTGAATAAACAAAACGATTATAAAATCCGAAATAAGCCTTCGGTTGTCTTCATATTTCACACATCCCATAATTTCTACTAACGCAAGATCTGATGTGAAGGTGGAATGTATTGGTCCTCTATTTCTGGTACCTGCCCCACAAAAGGTCACAATTTTCAATGAAAATATTTTACTTCACAGAAAGAGAAAGGATAATTCGATATTGTTACAACTTTGCAAATTCAAATGTTTGCATCAGTGCTAGGTCAGGTGTGAAAATTGATAATATTGGTCCAGTCCATCAAGTACCTCCCCCACAAAGGGTCGAAATTTTGAATAATTACAACTCTTATAAAATGTGATCTAAGAGTCCGATTGTCCTCAAATTTTGCACATCCCAATGTTTCTAGCAACACAAAATCTGGTGTGAAGATGGGATACATCGGTCCACTCCTACTGGTACCTCCCCCACAAAAGGTCAAAATTCGGAATATCCATGAAGCTCATAGAACGCGAAATTAAGATCCGATTCCATTCAGACTTGGTGTATCTCAATATTTCTATCAACACAAGATCTGTCATAAATATGGTAGAGATCGGACCATTCCTTCTGGTACCTTCCCCACAAAGGGTGAAATTTTTGAATAACCAAAACGACCATAAAATCCGAAATAAGCATTCGGTTCTCTGTACACTTCACGATTCTCTTTATTTTTACTAACACTAGATCGGCTGTGAAGTTGAAATATACGGTGCCCTCCTTCTGGTACCTTCCCCACAAAAGGGTAAAATGTTTGAATATCCATGAAGCTCATAATACGCGAAATTAACATACGATTGCATTCAGACTTATAAATTTCAATATTTCCATCAACACAAGATCTGTTCTATAGATGGGAGGGATCGGACCATACCATCTGGTACCTCCCCCACAAAAGGGTCAAAATTTTGAATAGCCAAAACGATTATAAAATCCGAAATAAGCATCCAGTTCTCAAATTACACACATCACAATTTTTTTTAAAACATTATCTGGTGTAAAGATGCTATCTATTGAACCCGTCCTTCTTGTACCTCCTCCACAAAGGGACAAATTTTTTTTCATGATCTCATAAAAGGCGTGATTAACATCCGATTCCATTCAGACTTAACACATCACAATATTTCCTTCAACACAAGTTCTGTTATAAAGATGGTAGAGATCGGACCATTTCCTCTGGTGCCTCCCCCACATAATAAGATTTTGAAAAATAAAACACTCAAAGAAAGAGAAACAAGCATCCTACTCTCTTCAAATTTCACACATAAAATTGAAGATAGGCGAAATATCGGAAAAATAAATTAAATATAAAAAAATCATATTTTTTTAAAAAAATTCTGACCTCAAGCCAAACGAAAAACCAGAAAAAAATACATAATTTATTTTTACCATAGTTACACATGTCCAACCCATTAACATAATTTTCTAAAACTCTCCCAAAAAAAACTAACTGACTGACACCCAAAGAAAATTTACTAAGAAAAGAATTTTTATTTTAAAGCTTTTAACCTGTTACAACTCTACTTTTTGTCAATACGACGACCCAACTGCCAACCAACTATGGCCATAAAGAATATTCCAAAAAAAAAGTAGTTTCACCAGCCTAAAAATAAACTCACCGTTTGACATTTTTGGTAGCCCCAAAACATAAACCTCACCAAAATGCGTTTGATACTCCATAAATGTGTGTGACAACAACTGTCCCTCTCTCGCTCTCTCTCTCTCTCTCTCTCTCTCTCTCTTTCTAGGCACAAATGTGGGTCATTGTAATAATAAAATAAAACTTTACATTTAGTAAATACAATAAAAATAACTACAACAACATCTACTGCAACATGAGAAGCAATCGCGTAGAACATGGTCAAAATACTAAATTAAAAAAAAATTGAACAACAACACCTAAGCAGTTGATACTTGGGTGAAATTGAAATAATTTACAAATAAAAAAATATATTTTTTGGAAAAACCTGGCTGAAATAGAAAAAAACTAAATGCCAATGAAAATCAAAATCTGTAACTTCCAAATAAATAAGTTTTTAATCCATATGTCTTTACAAAAATAAATCGTGGATTTAAAAAAAAATATTTTTTAATATTTTGGAATTTTGCTGTAAAATTTTTAAAAAAATAATAATTCTTGATTTTTTAAAATATTTTCTGGGAGACAAATTATGGTGGATTTTTTTGTAATATTTTTCAAGAGGCATTACAATTAAAAAAATACATCAATTTCCAAACAATCGGAGAGAAGATCAAAAGAATTGCATGAAGTGATTCATTCGGATATATGTGGTACGACGAACGTTAATTCAGTGTATGGATCAAAGTACTTTATGTCCTGTATTAATGATACATTCCATAGGACATTCATATATTTCAAGAGGAGAAAGTCTGAAGTTTTCGCAAAATTAAAAGCATCAATACCAGAACTTATTTTTAAAGGATCAATTGTTGTGGATTTTTAGGAAATATTTTCTGGTCATCAACGGTCGTGAACTTAAAATTAAAAAAATTCATGGTTGTTTCAGAAAATATATCTGAGACTTTTTTTGTTCTAAATATTTTTTGAGGGACCTATACCAGTGGAATACTGGACTTTTAATTTTTTTTTTTCAATATTTTTAAGAACTTATACTTTTGGATTTTTTAGAAAAATTTTTTTAAGGACTCTCTATTTGCTGATTTGATAAAAAAAATGTTGATCTGTGGATCCCGGTCGAGTATTTTTAAAAAAAATATATTTTTCAAGCACCTTTAATCTTGGATATTTTGAAGCGTCAGAATTCTGGATTGTTAAAAAAATAGTGAGCTATTCTCACGAATGTTTTTAAATGTTTTTTTAAAGGAACCTAAATTCTTACCTTTTTATACCCTCCACCTTGGAAAGGAGGATATATTAACTTTGTCATTCTGTTTGTAACATCCCTAAATATTCGTCGTAGACCCCATAATGTATATATATTCATAATCAGCATAAAATTCTGAGCCGATTTAACGATGTCCGACTGTCTGTCTGTCCGTCTGTCTACAGGCCACATTATTTGACATAGAGCGTCAAAATTTAGCAGAATAATTTTTATTTTTTCTAGGTTGGTTGGTATTGAAAATGAGATATATCGGTCCACGCTTTGGTATAGCCCCCATATAACGGTATCTCACGATATTCGGTATTTTGTTGATTTTCGCCACATTTTTTCATGGATTTGTCTAAAAATTGTTATTTGTTGATCATAATGAGTTCTAGCTTCATTGGCGAAACATTGTATATATAGGTCCTCGTTCTTGTATAGCCCTATATAGCGGTACCTCCCGATATTCGGTATTTTGATGATTTTTGCCACATTTTCCCACGAATATGTCTAAAATTTGGTATTAGTGGGTCATAATTGGTTCTAATGTTTCCATTACCCTAAGGTGGGGGTATTAAAAGTTCGGATTTTTAAAGGTAATGGTTTTGGAAATGTCTACTAAATGGTCCGAGCTGTACTAAATTGTACTAAATTTAGAAAAGTTTAGTTTAGGGTAAACGAAATTTTGTTTTGAAGTCCCTGTTGGTATTAGATTTGTGATAAAGGGGTGCTTCGGGAAATGTGTACTACTGGTGCACGAAAAGTACTAATTAGTACTATAGTTGGTACAATTTAGTATTGAGTGAACCGATATTGCTTGATATCTGAAATTTTGTATTAGGGTCATGTGTTCATGTGTAGCCTAGACACATAGAAATGGTTTCGGAAATGTGTACAATAATAGTTCGAAAAGTACTAAATTTGGTTTTTGGGTGAGGGTAAAGAGATGAAATTCTGAAATTTGATATTTATATTGCTGAATGTATCTGTGTATGAGATTTGACGGTGGTTTGGGAATGCGTCCTACATATGTACGAACAGTACTAAATGGTACTAAATTTGGAATTGAGTGAAGAGATAGGAATGGAATCGTCAAGTTTGATATTGAAGTTTCCGTTGGCAGCTGAAATTGAGATATGGAGTTGGTTTTGGAAATGTGTACTTTAATTGTACGAAAAGTACTAAATAGTACTAAATTTGGAATTGTATAAAAGGATAAAGTTGGAATTCTGAAATTTGATTTCGGTATCTTGTATTATGCCATGAAGTTAGTTTCGCAAATGTGTACTAAAAATTATGAAACTTACTAAATTTGGTATTGGCTAAAGAGATAGCGCTGGAATCCTCAAATTTGATATGGTAGTTGAGAGAAGAAGTACCAGGAATGAATGAAACTTGCAAAATGCCACAAAAATATGCCGTTGAATATTGGAATAGAGATGGAATTCTAAAATGTGGCATCGAGGTCACTGTCTGTTGAAATCACGGTTGAAATCAAATGTACGAAAAGTATGATAAGAAATTTGGGACTGGGTCTTAGGATTTTATAGGAAGGCCACTGAAGGTATGTAGTTTTGAGAGAAGGTGGTGAATTTGAAAATGCGTACTATAATTTTTCGAAAAGTACTAAATGGTACTAATTTTACCGTTGAGTGTATGTATCGAGCTTAAATCCTAAAATTTGATATTAAGGTCAGTGTTGGTTCCTAAGATTTAGATATGGTGGTGACAAATTTTTAATTATGAAAATAATGTTTGGAAATTTTGCCCAAGAAATATTTGGTTAATTTTGAAACAAATTTATTTGCGGGCTCTTCCGACCTACGTACCAATATTTTTGGATTTTTTTCATTTTTTCTTATTTCGAGGGATCTATAAAAAATATATTTCATACGAGAAATTTACAATTTTTTTAAAAAAAAAATTATAATTTAAAAAAAATTTAAATTTATTGGTCTGAAGTCGTGCTATTTTTCACAATTTTCTTGGGGTTCTTAAGACTAGTAATTTGATTTTTTTTTTTGATAATTTTTGAGGGACTTTATGTCCAGAAGTTGCTGAATTTACAAAAAGTTCAAACAAATTTATTAGCGGACACTTCCGACCAACGTACCAATATTTTTGGATTTCTTTTTCATTTTTTCTTATTTTGAGGGATCTATAAAAAATATATTTCATTTGAGAAATTTACAATTTAAAAAAAAAAAAATATAATTTAAAAAAAATTATAATTTTTGGTCTGAAGTCGTGCTATTTTTCACAATTTTTTTCGTGTTCTTATGGCCAGTAATTTTATCGTTTAAATAAATTTGAGGGACTTTTTGTCCAGAAATTGCTGAATTTTCAAAAAGTTTTGAGAAAAGCACCTCATTTTTAGACCAATAAATCCTATTTTTTCAATACATTTGTTTTTATATACTAATAATTATTAATTTTTTTAGTATATTTTTGCAGAGGCCTAATGGCTGATCCTTGTTTCACATTTTTTACTTTGGATCATATTTATTTGCCAAAACTTAATTCCTTCACCAACTTCTCATGCAATTTTTATTCCATGTAGTGCTTGTGTCTTAAGTCTTTTGTATTTCGAGGCAATCTCTCACCGCTGAGTAAATAAATTATTTTCTTTTATTACAAATTTCCATTAAAAAATTGCGATTATTTGTTAATATTTCATAAACAGCCTCTTTCACATATAACGATTATTTATTACATTCCGACAAAGTGCAAACAACCAATTTCTTCCATTCTTATGAATATGAGCTTTAATCATCCGCTCAATGTTGATAACCACGTGCTTAATTGTTAATCATAAATTCTATTTTGACCACACACTTGACATATGGATAATTTACAAAACAATGTTCCTTCTTTGAAAGCATTTCGTTACACAGCTGGACCTGCATTGAATTCTCCTGTTATCCATGGATGTAAAACTTAAATGCTTGACTGGTAACAATGGTCACTACCGGGGCTAAATATTATGTTCACATATTAGGCCTTCATTGTGGGGCAGTCGGCAAATAGACAACAAAGAGAGAACTACAGCATCATCATTGGCATCATCACCATCCCCGTCATCATCGTCATCTAAGAATGTTGGCCCGAGCCGCTTAGTTTCTTAGTTTCATCTTCAGCTGGTCTCTGGAGCTCAGCAGATTATACAATCAATAATTTCATAACGGTTTTGTTAATGGTAACAAACCGCTTGAAAGATTTTTTTTTCGTACGGCCAAGACAAATGTCCGGACAGCCAGTCAACAAGCATTTGGTGGCCAAGAAAACAGCAACAACAACAACACGTTTTTCTTTTGCAAAACTCATAATGATGAGGTTGTTGTGAAAGTAGCAAAGTTTGAGCGGACAACAACAACAGCAACAGCGAAAAAAAAGAATAAAGAATGAAATGATAAAACAAATACTAAAACAGCAATGAAAGGGGGGAGGGGGGGTAGAGGAGAGCCCCAGCCAATGATGATGTTGTTAACAATTGGTGATGGTGGTGGCGGTGTTGACGTTGTGGCCAGTTGTCGACTTGATTCTTGTAAATATTGACCATTTTTTCTACTCTCCTACTTCTTCTTCTTCCTCCTCTTCTTCATGTGGTCGGGGTTGCAATCCAGAACTATATATTGGCCAATGAAAAGTATTTCAGACTGTTCTATTTTGTTCGCGCTCCATTGTACTGCAATGGAATTTTAAATGCCATAGCCGTTCTTGGAAACGTGTAATTAATAGTAACTGTTATAAATTACAAGAAAATCTCAAGTGCATTGCGCGATTTTGTGAACTATAGGGGGGAGGGGGAATTAGGTGACCAGCAGAAAAAAATTAAAAGTGAAGGAGCCTCTACAAAACTATTTCAAAGTATCTCAGGGGTGTTAACCCTTTGCAAATATTCTCCTGGGAAGAATATCCCAGACAAAAAATAAGAGAACTGATGAGGTTTGGTTGCTCTTTCCGAAACCAAGTTATTCCCTGCCTTACCCCCCTGGTAACCATTACTATCGTTCTCCACTAATAAACAAACGTTTTTTTTTTAACAACAATAAAGGAGTTAAGCCTGACCATTTTGCAACAACAAAATACTATGGTATCCCGAAAAAAACAAGTCAACACTGTTCTAAAAAATTTTCAAACGTCCAATATTTTTTTAGTATCCTTTAAGAAATTAAAATAAAATCCATGAACTGTTTGATCTGTCCAAAAATATTTCTAAAAATTCAGAATTGTTTAATGCCACCTAAAAATATATTTTAAAAAATTCCGAAAATATTTTAATAAATATACGCATATTTTAAAAAATTTAAATTTTTTAAATCCCTAAAAAATTATTAAAATTAAAAAAAAAAAAACAACTTAGAAAGTATCCGTCCGACAGATGTATACCTTCAGCCAATGTTGGATTATTTAAATGTATTTTGACTTCTGCTATGATTATTCAAATTGTTGACCCTCTATAAAATAGGTTCCGAAGCAATGGACCAATATTGTCTATATCGTATCGGATTTAAATAAATATGATATAAATATTGTAACGTGTCAGGTTTCGTCTATATTGGGTACTTCATTCACTTTATGTGAGATATGTGATAATTTTTAGAAAAATCGCTCACTGTTTTTAAAGTTTTGACAGATAATAGTATTGTGGGTGAGGTACCACAAGGATATATATATATCGTCTCCGCAACAGATCTTGTTTTAGCAAAAATCTTTGTATTTGTGAAATTTGAAGAGAGTTAGACGCTTATTTCGTTTTCTTCGATCGGGTTGTTTTTCAAAAATCTTGAACGCTATGTGGGGGATATAACACAAGAAATGGTCCGATCTGTACCATCTTTATAGCAGATCTTGTTTTTTATGGAAATATTGAGAGGAACCAAGTCTGAATGGAATCGGATGTTAATTTTGCGTTTTATAAGATTCAACATTTTGAACCTTGGTGGGGGAGGTACCAGAATGCGTGGACCGATATATCCCATTTTTAAACCAGACCTTGGGTTAAAAAAAATATTGTGTTGTGTGTAATTTCAAGAGAACAGGATACTTATTTTGGATTTTATGGTCGTTTTGGTTATTCATCACGTTGACCCTTTGTGGGTGAGGTACCAAAAGGAATGTTCCGATCTCTACCATATATATACAGATCTTGTACCAACTAGACCGATATATTCCATCTTTACACCAGACCTTGGGCTAATGAAAATATTGTAATTTACGTAATTTGAAGACAATCGGGCACTTATATCACATTTTATAATTATTCAAAATTTTGACGCTTTGTGGGGGAGATATTTTGATGGGGTGGACCGATATTGTCAATTTTCGCACCTGACCTAGAGCTGACGCAAATATTAGGATTGGAGCAAAGTCGAATTATCCTTTCTTTTTTCCTGCAGTAAATTATTTTCTTTGAAAATATTTTGTGGGGGAGGAACCAGAAGGAGTGGACCGACATTGCCCATCTCCGAACTCTATCTAAGTTTGACAATAGTATTGCTATGTACCAAGTTTGGACCAAATCGGATACTTCCTTCAAGAGTTATGGTGCGCATCAGACAGACGGACGGACGGACATCGCTAGGTCGACTCCAAATTTACTGAAACGGATTCGGGCCAAAGACACCTGGGGTCTAAAACCGTTATGTCGATGAAGCTCGTTTTGGTCGTATCAAATGATATATACCCTCTTTAGCCATATAGCTGAGGGTATACAAATTCAAAATTATTGGTATGTGACCTTAAATAAATTTGAATGTTCCCAAAAAATTCGCAACAAGAGCCCCTTCACAAATACTAATAAAAATGAATAAAGAAAGGTTAAAAGTCGTGCGGGATCAACTATGTGATACCATACTTCACTATGCGTATTTAGTAGAGCTACCCGCAACCGGTAAACGTTTGGAATCTGAGAAAACTTATATGTCGGAGTTATATCCAATTCCAAATGGATTTCCACCAAATTTAACGATGGCACTTGTACCAACCGTTTGGATACAATGGAAATAGAGATTTATTTTCTTTAGTGGCTTATAGTGCAATTTGATGAAGAATATCTTTGTCTTTGACGTCATCCTTCTAAAATGAAGCTTTCATGCACAAACTCACAAAAAGTGCGGCTTTAGCCCTAAATGTGTTTTTAATACATTTGAATTCCTGGCATTTAGGTAAGATGTAGACTTTAGTCGTCTTCTAGGACTAATAGTAAAATTTTATGACAAATAATTTTCTAGAAGATTTTTACTTACTTCGACCACGTTTAAAGGAAGTTTTAACCATATTTTGAAAAATGGACCAAAAAGACCCCATTTTTTGATAGTTATATTTTTCAATCAAGTAAATTCTCATATTTTTATCTGCAATATTGCCGAAGACCCTATGTACATAAAATGCACAGATTGCGAGGAATCTAAAACCGAAAATTTTCAAAAGTGGGGTAGGAGAAGGGGGATCTTGGCCCCTCTTTTTTGATTACTTTTTGATGTAAACTTTAAAAACGCTACTACACCTGTCTTCCTTTTTTTAGCTCCACTTTCATAATCTTCTGGATTTTCTTTATAATTTTTTTTGTGTTGCCCAGTGTTATCTTTCGCAAAAAAACGAAATTACTTCCATACATTCAATTAAAGCACAAACCACCCACTTCTATTGTTTAATTTTTTGTTGCTATTGTCTTTGTTTGTATTCTTTGCAACAGCAACCAATTGTCTTGTCACACACAATAGAATTTGTTAGGTGGTTTCTTTTTCTTTTGATTCTTCTTTGGAAAAAAAGGTGCTGCTGATTGTCAATATTCTGCCGGCCCACCTGCCTGCCTGCCTGACAGTCTGTCATGCACTGTTTGCATTTATGTTTTTATTTTCCAACGGATGGGTGGTGCGGTTTTTTGGAGAAAAGAGGCTAATGCAACCGGATGGCGAGGCAACAATGTTGCAAAGAGCTTTTATTTGAAGTCTATTTGAAATGAAGATGACAATTATTCAAAAAAATTTAAGGTTTATAAAAATAATGTTGTATGATAAATTATAGAAATTCTCGTTTGAGCAAAAATAAGTTAATTTGAAAAAATACAAATACAAATATTTAGTACGAAATTGTCTTGATTTAAAATTATATTGGATCATTACCACAAGAGCTGTCTCATCTTAAATAGTTATGACCTTTAATATTATGTCAGATTCCCCCTTTAGTTTTACCCTTATTTAATATTTCTTTCTCTCTTTTTTATTTTCAGGTAAATTATTACAAATTATCTTTAAAGGACAAAATACAAACTAAAATTGTTATATCTCCATGAAATGTGTATGTAAGTTTAAAAATAAAATATTTCGGATTATAACATTTGACATTGGTATGTATTGTGATATTGGTAGCAACCGGTCCAAATTTAGATTAAGCTCGCATATATCCATTCGCCAGATTTGACAGAGACCTCAATATCAAATTTCGGGGTCCCAGCCCTATCTCTTCACCCAATACCAAATTTAGTTTTTTTTACTTTTCGTGCAATTGTAGTAGAAATTTCCGAAACCATCTCCATACCTCAACTCCAGACATATCCATACAGACATATCCATATCGAATTTCAGGATTTCAGCTCCATTCCTTCACTCAATACCAAATTTAGTACTATGAAGCACTTTTCGTACACTTATAGTACACATTTTCAAACCCACCTCCATATCTCAATGTCAGATGTCAACAAAGACCTCAGTATCAACTACATCCACATCTCAATCAGAGATACAAAAGTAGAATTCAATATCAAATTTGAGGATTCCAGGTTTACCCCTTCACCCAATAGCCAATATAGTACCACTTAGTACTTTTCGTACAAATATTGGTATAATTTCGAAACTACATCCATATCCACTCCTTCTGGTACCTCCCCCACAAATGCTCCAAAATTTTGAATATCTATGAAAGTCATAAAATGCGAAATTAACATCCAATTCCTTTCAGACTTGGTGCATCTCAATATTTCCATCAACAAAAGATCTGTTGTAAAGATGTTAGAGATCGGACCAATTCTTCTGGTATCTCCCCAACATAGAGTTATGTTTATGATTTTAAATCAAACACATATTTTGTAATATTATTATTAAAGAGATTATTTTTATTATATTTATTAAATTCACTCCTGTCAAAGACTTAATAATTGACCGGTAATATTAAAAACGAGGTTTGATACTGAGCTTCAAATCAGAACTCACTATCTTAATTCTAAAACTTCATGTTATAAAGATATTTATTTGACAATAAGAAATAAAAAGAGAATAAAAATTAAATAAATTTAAGAGCAGGAGAATATTTTTGAGAGAGTAAGAGAGAGGGAAAGAGAATGTAAGTGTAAGTTCAAAAGAGAGCATCAATTAGAATAGAGATATTTTTATAATGAAATCAAAGAAGTTAATTATATTTAAAGAACGGGGATAATGAGACATAGAATTATTACAGTGGTGGCCATAGAATATGACTATAGGGTTCATGATTTAAAAAAAACAAAACCTTCAAAGAAAGCGAAATAAGCATCCAACTCCCTTCAAATTTCACATGTCCAAATATTTTTGCTACCACAAAATCTGTTGTGAAGATGAACTGCGAACTCCTTCTGGTACCTCGCCCTATTTGTCTCAACCAGAAACCTGAGATGAATATGGAATTATTTCGCATGAAATTGGATTTATATCCAATCTCGATTTCTTGTAATTTTGACCATACCAATATTTTTATCTGAATAAGATGAAGTATGAAAATGGAACAATTCGGTCGGCTATATCTTGTACCGCCCACGCACATTTTAAGATTTTCTAAAAAATGATCACATATCTCATATGAAATGAAGGAAGTAACGAATATAGTTCGAACCTGGCACGTTGCAACATTTATATAATATTCGGTATTTTGATGATTTCGTATTTGACATTTGTAATGGGAACTACAGTCTATGAGAGAAAATTGTTCATGCAGGTCTTCGTATAGCCTCCATATAACAATACCTACCGATATTCGGTATTTTGATGATTTTAGCGACATTATTTACCGAAATTGTTTCAAATTTCGTAATTGAGATCGTAATATGTACTACAGCCTAAGACAGAAAATTGACTGTGCAGGTCTTCCTATAGCCCCCATATACGGTACCTCTAATATTTCGGTATTCTGATGATTTTAGCGGTATTATTCACCCGAATTGTTTGAAATTTCCTATTTGAAGTTTGTACTCGGCACTACAGCCTATGCCTAAAAATTTCGTATGCAGGTCCACGTCTTCTTTAGCCCCTCTACAACAATACCTCCCAATATTCGGTATTTTAATGATTTTAGTTACATTATTCTCCGGAACCGAATTGTTTCAAAATTCATAATTGAATTCTGTTATGGGTACTACAGAAGGAACACGTCTTCGTATAACCCCATGTAAAGGTACCTCCCGATATTCGATATTTTAATGATTTTAGTTACATTATTCTCCGGAATCGTTTCAAATTTCGTAGTTGAAGTTCGTAATTTGTAATTCAGCCTCTGCCTAACAATTTCGTATGCAGGTCCACGACTTCGTAAAGGCCCCACATAACTATATCTACCTTTATTCGGTATTTTTCGCCGGAATTGTTTCAAATTTCGTATTTGAAAATCTTAATGGGTACTACAGCCTATGCCAAAAAATTACTTATGAAGGAACACACGTTCGCATAGCCCCCTTATTTGGAGTTTTCATTTGAGAGGTATTTTTCTACGATTTTTCTTTGAAATTTTCCCTTTAAGATGGTTGAGGGTATGAAAAGTTCCGCCCAGCCGAACTTAGCTGCTTTTCGCTTGTTTTTATTTAGGTTCAATCTATTTGCTATTTTCCACATAAGATATGAAAATAAGATATGTTACTTACCTTTTATTAGCAATCTTCCTTTGGCCTAACAAAAGACTTAAGCAACAAACACGTGTTTTGCGAGCAACCCAAAGAATTTCATAGTTTCTCTTTACAACCCAGCAGCAGCAGCGGCAGCAGCAACAAAGAAAGTAATTTAATAACAGTTTGCCCATTTGACATGCACTTTCATTTAACAAATTTGTTTGCAAAACATGTTATACAAATTATTTTCGTATTTCTCCACCTCCCCTCCCCCCCAAAAAACCCCCTTGTGTTAAATTATGGTAAAAAATATTATAATTGTAATAAGCATAACTAACTACATCTTTTTTTGCCGTAATTAGTCAAAGGCATGTAGGGAAGTTAGACAAAAAGCACTTTCAATTTTTACCTCCGTTACTCATAGAGCATATGTAATTTAAGGTATAACAAAATACCAGAAGCTTGAAAAACAATTTAAATATCATCATCATAGACGGCGTTGTCTAAGACGTCATACATGAGGGGAGGGAAGGTTGGAGGGAATGGTGGACGTACGAACGAACATTTGTTATGGTCTGTCAACGAAAAGCAAACTCTATGAAGTAAACAAATAGAAAATGTTGTAGCAAAACTATCTACAAAATAATTAAGCTTACACTTTACACACCAGCACATGCATACAGACATACATACATACATACATACATACATACATACTTACATAGAAATCTAATTATTCCCATATGTATGTATGTATGTCCGTCTCTCTTCATTTCTCTATAACACCTGAGTGAAGCCAAAACTTAACCGGTCGTCACAATGTGATTTGTCTGATTGTCTTACTGACTTTCTGTGACGAGATATGAGAGTATCACTTTCACTTTATGGCCCACAACAACAACAACAATAACAACAAATTGAAAACAGAGAAGTTGAACCAAACAAAAATGAAATTGAAACCATCCTCGTCTTCGTACGTTTTTTTCTATGGCTATGACTTCTAGATAAAAATCAAAAATATAAAAAAATAATAATAATTTTTCGAAAGTCATTACCCAACAAATGCTTAAAGGCAAGTGAACAGCAAGGGCAACAACAACAAACACAGAGAGAAAAAAAATTTTGGAAAAAATTGGTACGTTAAGGGCCATTAAGTGTTTGTTTAACCCAGTCCGCAAAACCATAACCTAAAGCAATGTTGTTTCCTTGCGTGGGAGTTGGACTTTTAACAACTTCATAAAAAAAAGTAAAGAAAGTCTAAAAGTCGGGTGGGGCCGATTTTATGATACCCTACAACCCTTTGCATATTTAGTAGGGCTTCATATAACAGATCGGATGAAGAATATATAGGGGAGCTATAGCTATATCTTAACCGATTTCGATGAAATTTGGCATACTTCTTTCTAGGCTCTATTTGGTCGTAAGTGCCAAATTCCATCGCATTCGGGCTAATATTACACGTTTGAGGCACAATAAAAGGCAAATCGGACGAAGACATATGTATGGGAGCTATATCCAAATCTAAAAAAATTGGCGAAGGTTTTTCTGAGCTATATTTGATAGATTTCCACAAATATCATTGTTACTGAGGGCATTTTAAAGCTGCGGAGGACAAACATATCAAATCGGATAAATAATATATAGGGGAGCTATGGCTATAACTCAACCGATCCCGATCAAATTTGGCATACTTATTTCCAGGCTCAATTTGGTCGTAAGTGCCAAATTTCATCCGATTTGGGCTAATATTGCACATTTGGTGCACAATTAAAAGCAAATCGGACGAAGATATATGTATGGGAGCTACATCCAAATCTGAACCGATCTCGAAAAAAATTAGCGAAGGTATTTCTGAGCTATATTTGATAGATTTTCCCAAATATCGTTGTTATTGAGTGCATATTACGGCTGCAGAGGACAAAAATATCAAATCGGATGAACAATATATAGGTTAGCTATGGCTATACCTCAACCGATTTTCACCAAATTTGACATATTTGTTTCTAGGCTCAATTTGGACGTTAGTGCCAAATTCCATCCCATTTGGGCTTATATTACACGTTTGGTAGATCGGAAGGAGATATATATGGGAGCTATATTCGAATCTGAACCGATCTCGATAAAATTTGGGAAAAGTATTTCTAAGCTGTGTCTGATAGATTTTCACAAATATCGTTGTTATTGAGGGCATTTTACAGCTGCGGAGGACAAAAATATCAAATCGGATGAATAATATATAAGGGGAGCTATGGCTATACCTCAACCGATTTTCATCAAATTTGTCATACTTGTTTCTAGGCTCAATTTGGTCGTAAGTGCGAAATTTCATCCCATTCGGGCTAATATTACAAGTTTGGTGCACAATAAATGGCAAATCGGACGAAGATATATGTATGAGAGCTATATCAGAATTTGAACCGATCTCGATATAGTTTTGGGAAAGGTATTGATGTGTTGTAGATTTGATAGATTTCCCCAAATATCATTGCTACAGAGTGCATATTACGGCTGCGAAGGACAAAAATATCAAATCGGATGAATAATATATAGGGGAGCTATAGCTACATCTGAACCGATTTTCACCAAATTTGAGATACTTGTTTCTAGGCTTAATTCGGTCGTAAGTGCAAAATTTCATCCCATTTGGGCTAATATTACACATTTGGTGCACAATAAATGGCAAATCGGACGAAAATTTATATGGGAGCTATATCCAAATCTGAACCGATCTCGATAAAACTTGGGAAAAGTATTTCTAAGCTGTATCTGATAGATTTCCCCAAATATCATTGTTACAGAGTGCATATTACGGCTGCGGAGGACAAAAATATCAAATCGGATGAATAATATATAAGGGGAGCTATGGCTATACCTCAACCGATTTTCATCAAATTTGTCATACTTGTTTCTAGGCTCAATTTGGTCGTAAGTGCGAAAATTCATCCCATTCGGGCTAATATTACAGGTTTGGTGCACAATAAAAGGCAAATCGGACGAAGTTATATATGGAAGCTATATCCAAATCTGAACCGATCCCGATAAAATTTTGAGAAAGGTATTGCTGTGCTGTATTTGATAGATTTTTCCAAATATCGTTGTTACAGAGTGCATATTACGGCTGTGGAGGACAAAAATATCAAATCGGATGAACAATATATATAGGGGAGCTATAGCTATAACTGAACCGATTCTCTCCGAATTTGATATACATGCTTCTAGACAGAATTCGGTGGGATGTGCCAAAATTCAGGTCATTTGGAATGATATTAATTATTAACCCAAAATCGGTTGAAGATATATATGGGAGCTATATGTCCAAATCTCAACCGATCTCGGTAAAATTTTGGGAAAGGTATTGCTGTGCTGTATTTGATAGATTTTCCCAAATATCGTTGTTACAAAATGCATATAACGGCTGCGGCGGGCAAAAATATGAAATCGGGTTAAAAATATATATGGGAGCTACAGCTATATCTGAACTGATTTTCACCAAATTTGAGATACTTGTTTCTAGGCTTAATTCGGTCGTAAGTGCCAAATTCCATCTCATTTGGGCTAATATTACACGTTTGGTGCACAATATTAGGCAAATCGGATATATATGGGAGCTATATCTAAATGTTGAACGATTATCACCAATTTCAATAGGGTTCGCCCTTGGGTCAAACAAATGACCTGTGCAAAATTTTATATGGATCGGGCAATAAATGCGACCAGTACTTTGTTTTCAAAAGTACATGGACAGACTGACGGACGGGCAGACACACGGATAGACGGATGGACTTTCATAAATCGACTCAGCATGTGATTCTACGCAGATCATCAAAAGGAACTATGGGTCTATCTCGTTTCCTTTTCCCTATTACAAACAAATGCACAAAAACATAATACCCTGAACACCTTGTGGTGTAGGGTACAAATAGGGAAAATAAGTAAGTTCGGTCGGGCCGAACTTTTAATATCTTCGATCATTTGGAAGGAACTTAAAAAATTTCAACAAATTCCGAAATACCGTTATAAGGCTTTATAAGGAGGCTATACGAAGACGCCACCCTGCATACGGAATTTTTAGGCATAGGTTGTAGTACCCATTACAAACTTCGAATACGAAAATTGAAAAAAATCGGGTGTATGATGTCGTTTATATCATCAAAATGCCGAATATCAGGGGGTACCGAATAAAGGGGACTGGCTATACGAAGGCATGGATCTGCATAGGCAATTTTTAGGCAAAGGCTGTAGTACCAATTACAAACTTCGAAAACAAAATTTAAAACAATTCCGGTGAATAATGCCGTTAAAATCATTAAAATACCGAATATCGGGAGGTACTGTTACATGGGAGCTATACAAAGACGTGGGCCTGTCGAGGTAATTTTTACGCATAGGCTGCAGTATCCGTTACAAACTTCGAATACGAAATTTGAAACAATTCGGCTGAAGAATGTCGCGAAAAACATCAAAATACCGAATAAAAGGAGGTAAGTAAAATGGGGGGCTATACGAAGACGTGGACCTGCATACGAAAATTTTAGTCATAGGCTGTGGTACCTATTATAAACTTCGAAAACGAAATTATAAACAATTCGTGTGAATGAGGCGTTTTAAATCATTAAAATACCGAATATCGGAAGGTACCGTATATGGGGCCTATACGAAGACGTAGACCTGCATTCGACATTTTTATGCATAGACTGTAGTACCCATTACAAACTTCGAATACGAATTTTAAAACAATTCCGGCGAATAATGTCGCTACAATCATTGAAATGCCGAATATCGGAAGGTGCCGTATATGGGGTCTATACGAAGACGTGGATCTGCACAGATAGTTTTCGGTCTTAGGCTGTAGTATCCATTTCGAACTTCAAATACCAAATATGAAACAATTCCGGTGAATAATGTCGCTAAAATCATCAAAATGCCGAATATCGGGAGGTAACGTTATATGGGGGCTATATAGGAAAACGTGGACCGACATGGCCCATTTACGATCTGAACCTGTCTACTGGCAAAATGAACATGTGTGAAAATTTTAGCCTTCTATCTCATTACGTTCGAAAGTTTGCGTGATTACAACAGACAGGCGGACAGACAGACGGACCGACAGACGGCCATTGCTATCGTCTGAGAATTTTACGCTAATCCAGAATATATATTTCTTTTGTACAATCTATCATGGATATTTCGAGGAGTTACAAACGGAATGACAAAGCTAACATACCCTCCATGGAATGGTGGAGGGCATAAAAAACAACAAATTGAATTTCTCGTTGTTGTTGGCACAAATGTTCTGCTAGATAAATTTAAATTAGGCAGAATTTGTTGTTTTTATTTTCCCTTTTCAAAAATAACTTTTTTCAACAACTCCAACTCTCTGGATCTCTCTCTCTCTTTCCCTCTCCCCTTAAAGTTCTTAGTGTGTCACTTTCTTGCTGGCGTTTATGGCAAATTATTCCCACACAATTAATCATAATAAGCCAAGTAGGGGTAGTGGAGGGGTTCATAAAGTCATAAAACAACAACAATAATAAACCACGACAACTCATAAAATCGTAAGCTGTCAGGTGTGATGGGGTTCTACTCCACTCTCCACATGGCAGGGCTGTGGGTAATTTATGAAGTTGTGAAAATAACACCAGATGACGGAGACCAGTCTCTTGAAGAATTTCCAGAATAGAAAAAAAAAATTAAAAACAATGTCTCAAAGGAACGGAAATAAATGTTAAACATACTCGAATAACAACAATAACAAAAACTTAATTAGTTATAAATTTTAAATGGATTATGAGACTACTCCGTGGGAAAATATATCCAATGGGGAAAATTGGGAAATTTAAATTTGAAACGGAAAATGAATTTCGCAAACAAATAAGTTCTACATAAATTGGAGAGAGGAGAGTACTACTCGCCACTGAAGGAAACGTCTGATTTATGAAGGAGCTTCAACACATCTATTTGTGAGATTTTTTCAAAATCTATTTATTGGGAACCTATGGTTCTCAAAAATTAATTTTTAAAAAATAGCCACTGAAGAATATTACTAATTTTTGAAGGATCTTCAAGACATCTATTTTTGGGATTTTTTCAAAATCTATTTGTTGCGAGCCTATTGTTCCCCATAGATAATTCTCAAAAGTTAATTTTTAAAAAATAGCCACAGAGTAATATCTCAGATTTCAATCAACATCAACACATCTATTTTTGGGATTTTTTTTTAAATATTTTTATTTGGGAATTTTGAGGTGCCTCAGAGATAATTCCCAAAAATTAATTTTTAAAATAAAAAATAGCCACTGAAGAATATTACTAATTTTTGAAGAATCTTCAAGACATCTATTTGTGGGATTATTTTAAAATCGATTTATTTGGAAACCTACGGTCCACCGAAAAAATTCATGAAAATTAATTTTCAAAAATGTTCACTGAAGAATACCACTGATTTATGAAGAATCTTCAACACATCTATTTTTGGAATTTTTTAATATTTTTTTTTTTTTTTGGGAACCTAAGATTTCCAGAATTAATTCTCAAAAATTAATTTTAAAAAAATATCACTCATTTATGAAAGATCTTCATAAATTTTGGAATTTTTTGGAAAATATTTTTTTGGAAAAATTGATGATCTTCCAGAAATCTATTTGTGGGATTTTTTCAAAATCTATTTATTGAGAACCTAAGGTTGCCCGAAGATAATTCTCAAAAGTTAATTTTTAAAAAATAGCCACTGAATAATATCTCTTTTGGGATTTTTTCAAAAACTATTTTTTTGCTAACCTAAAGTTGCCAGAAGATAATTCTCAAAAGTTAATTTTTAAAAAATTGCCACAGAATAATATCTCAGATTTCTGAAGGAGCTTCAACACATCCATTTTTGGGATTTTTTTAAATTTTTTTATTTGGGAATTTTGAGGTGTCTCAGAGATAATTCCCAAAAATTAATTTTCAAAAATATCCACTGAAGAATATTACTAATTTTTGAAGAATCTTCATGACATCTATTTTTGGAATTTTTTTTTAAATATTTTTGTTTGGAAATTTTGAGATGCCTCAGAGATAATTCCCAAAAATTAATTTTCCAAAATATCCACTGAAGAATATTACTAATTTTTGAAGGATCTTCAAGACATCTATTTGTGGGATTATTTTAAAATCGATTTATTTGGAAACCTACGGTCCACCGAAAAAATTCCCAAAAATTAATTTTCAAAAATGTCCACTGAAGAATACCACTGATTTATGAAGAATCTTCAACACACCTATTTTTGGATTTTTTTTAAATATTTTTTTTTTGTTTTGGGAACCTGAGATCCCCAGAGATAATTCTCAAAAATTAATTTTAAAAAATATCACTGATTTATGAAGGACTTTCAGCACATAATGTCTTAGAATTTTTTGAAAATCTCAAAATTTTCAGAAATATCCTTTGAAAAATATCACCGGTTTATTATGGATCTTCATCAAATCTATTTTTGGGATTTTTTCAAAATCTATTTTTTGGGAACCTTAGGATGCCAGAAGATAATTCTCAAAAGTTAATTTTTAAAAAATAGCCACAGAATAATATCTCAGATTTCTGAAGGATCTTCATGACATCTATTTTTGGGATTTTTTTTTTAAATATTTTTATTTGGGAATTTTGAGGTGCCTCAGAGATAATTCCCAAAAATTAATTTTCAAAAATATCCACTGAAGAATATTACTAATTTTTGAAGGATCTTCAAGACATCTATTTGTGGGATTATTTTAAAGTCGATTTATTTGGAAACCTAAGGTCCGCCGAAAAAATTCCCAACAATTAATTTTGAAGAATACCACTGATTTATGAAGAATCTTCAACACATCTATTTTGGGAATTTTTTTAAATATTTTTTTTTTTTTTTTTTTTGGAAAATTAATTTTCATAAATATCACTGATTTATGAAGGACCTTCAGCACATAATGTCTTAGAATTTTTTGAAAAACTCAAAATTTTCAAAAATATCCTTTGAAAAATACCACCGGTTTATTATGGATCTTCATCACATCTATTTTTGGGATTTTTTTAAAATCTATTTTTTGGGAACCTTAGGATGCCAGAAGATAATTCTCAAAAGTTAATTTTTACAAAAAAGCCACTGAAGAATATTAATAATTTTTGAAGGATCTTCAAGACATCTATTTGTGGGATTGTTTTAAAATCGATTTAATTTGAAACCTAAGGTCCGCCGAAAAAATCCCCAAAAATTAATTTTCAAAAATGTCCACTGATTTATGAATAATCTTCAACACTTCTATTTTTGGAATTTTTTTCAATATTTTTTTTTTTTTTTTTTTTTGGGAAACTTAGATCACCATAGATAATTTTTAAATTTTTTTTTTTTTAAATATCACTGATTTATTAAGGATCTTCAGCACATAATGTTTCGGATTTTTTTTTTTTTTTTTTTTTTTTTTTTTTTTTTTTTTTGAAAATCTAATTATTGAGAACTTAAGGTTCCCACTGATAAATCTCAAAACTTAATTTTCAAAAAATATTCACTGAGAATACCACCGGTTTATTGCGGATCTTCATCACATCTATTTTTGGAATTTTGTCAAAATATATTTCCTGGAAACCTAAAATCTCCCGAAGATAATTCTCAAAAATTCATTTAAAAAAAATATCCACTACATTTTTTTTTCAATCTCCAGCCATATGACATCAGAATAACAACATCAAAAACCGCAATTGAAAAATGTAAAAAAAAATATTGCCATATTCAAAAGATAGCAATAAAAAAAATTACAAATTCTTGTAACGTGGTTACTTTTGTACATACCCTCCCCCTGTAGAGATGATTTAATACAACATTAATTGAATATTTAATTAAGCGATGAAAAATTACAAAACTTTTGCATAACAAACAGCAATGAGAATAAACAAAAAAGTATAAAAAGACCATTTCGCATATATATGTCCGGATCCACAAAAAGATTTTTTTATGAGGCGTTGCGAAGACTGTAGATTTTTATTTCTCTGCCAAATGACTACAGAACTCGTAGATGGGCAATATCGCTTCACACCTTTTATAAGGCCGATATATTCAATAACAATAATTTGTCTTATGAAAAGCTAGGGGGTCTCAGACTCATCTCAGATTTAGAGAAACAAAATAATCGTGCATACTTGCCAAAGAGGTCAGCTGAGAATGTGCACCTTCGTTTGGCCACCAGAACTCAAGCACCGGCCATGGTGATGATGTGGGCCGCCATAACAGCAGATGGTCGTTTTTCGCTCGTATTAACCGATCGTGGCATCAGAATAAATGCCGAATATTATCGCGAAAATATTCTGGAGGGTGTATTAAAGTCTTGGACACGCAAAGATTTTGGCCGCAGACCTTGAACATTCCAACAGGACAAAATGAAGTTCCTCGCTTCATTTCCAGCGCATTTTCATGGCCACCAACATCTCGGGATACCAATCCGTTTGACTTTTGTGTATGGAGTATTTTGGAAACTAAGGTTGGCACTAAAAACTACCAAAGTGTCGATCACCTCAAGCAAGCGCTTCGCCGGAAATGGGTCAAAATACCGCAGAGCAGCATTCGGGCAACGTGAGACGGTTTCATTGGCCGTTTGAAGGCCGTAATTCGTGCCAAAAGTGATCAATTCGAACAAATCTAAATTTATTCTAAAATTTGATGCTATTTCCGACATCATACCACTAATCGTAATTTATATATATATATATATATATATATATATATATATATATATATATATATATATATATATATATATATATAGCTTGTGAAATAGCATCAAATTTTAGAATATAATATAAAATAATTAAAGAAAGCAATAGAATCTAAAATAGCCAAAAATTTGTAAAAATGTTTTAAAATACACTTTTTTTATTTTTATTTATTTTTTTTTTTCATTTTTTCCTCCTCCAACCTTAGCTAAAAAATAATAGAATCTAAAATAGCAAAAAATTTGTAAAAATGTTTTTTTTTTATTTTTTCATTTTTTCTCCTCCAACCTTAGCCAAAAAATAATAGAATCTAAAATAGCAAAAAATTTGTAAAGAATGTTTTTTTTTAATTATTTTTCATTTTTTCTTCCTCCAACCTTAGCTAAAAAATAATAGAATCTAAAATAGCAAAAAAATAAAAATGTTTTAGAATACATTTTTTTTTTTTTTTTGAAAATTATTTTCCATTTTTTCCTCCTCCCACCTTAGCTATCTCCAAAGCCTTCATTAAACAGCAAATAATATCTTCAAAGGTGTTTAAATTTTCCATAAATTGCATTTTAGCAACAAAACCAACAACAACAACAACCCAAACAATGTTGATGGTGATGATGGTAACTGGCAGCTCCTTCGGTGTAATAGTGGTTTTTGGAGCCATGGCGGCATTTTGCAATCGTAACCGCAAAATTCACACATGTTCAGTTACTCTGCGTGCATGGGTCCGTCTTTTATTTAACTCCCCCCCAATGCAAGCAACAGTAAAACTGTTGTTCACTGAAAACTCAAAACATTTACGATACTCAGGCATACATACATACGTATAGGCAAAGTAATAATAATAAATTTTAAGATAAAACAAAACAACAACAAAAAACACTATCAGAAAATGCAATGCAAGCACCGGCACACTGGTTTTAACAAAAGGCAGCAAAAACAACAACAAGAAATTGAGCAGCATGATATTGTAACAACATCGTTAAAATGCCTAAGCGTTTTTTGTGCCTCTTTTTTTTTTTTTTTTTTTTTTTTTTTTTTTTTTTTTTTTAAGAAATGATTTTTCAAAGCAGAACATTTTCTAGAAATCATTGAAAACCCACCGACAAAAGAATTTGCACAGCCGCTACCCCCGGCACCACCACAAACAGCAACGCTGCCACCCCACACAACATTAACACGAAATTCTTGACATCGTCAATTCTCAATGTTTGTTTGCTCACTTGTCCAACAACAAACAAACGCCACAACAACGTCATGAAAATCTGCAGAAAAATAATTAACTGGAATTGGTGCATAAATATGTCAATATAAATATTTACTGAAGGAATTTTTGCGCTTCGGAGTTTTTTCTTTTGATTTTCAGGGGGGCATGTGAGAGGTAACCATTTAAATAAGTTTCTGTTTTGGAACATGTTTAGGGTGTTCAAGCGGGGTAAATCTATTGAATGTTGTATGGATCGTCATTAGTTCAGGAGGCGTTTTTTTATAGTCTCACAATTGCTGTGAAAATATTTATTTAAATAATGTTATCAATAAAGGAAATACCTTTTTGGTAAACCAAAAACAAAAGACTTAAGACACAAACTCAATTGAAAGCAAAAACAAGTTAAATAGCGGCAAAAAATACCCTCCACCATTAGGAAAGAATTTAGAAAATAAAATCCTTAAACAATTCTGTTAAAATTTTAAAAATACCGAATATAGCCGTTATATTGGGGTCTATACGACGTGGACCTACATAGGCTTGTTTGTCATAAGTCATTACCATATTCAAATTCGAAACTTGAAATAAACGGCGATAATATATGTAAAATCATCCAAATATGTTATATAGGGAGGTACCGTTATATCGGAGCTATGCGAAGACCTGGACCAGCAATTTTCTGTCACAGGCTGTAGCTTCCATTACGAACTTCAAATACGACATCTTAAACAATTTCGGTGAGTATTGTACCTAAACCCGTCAAAATACCGAATATAGGGAGGTATTGATATATGGGGCCTATACGAAGACCTGTACCTGCATGCACAATTTCCCATTACGAACTCTAAATGCGTAATTTGAAAAAATTCCGGTGAATAATGACGCTAAAATCATAAAAATACCGAATTTCGGGAGGTACCGTTATATGGGGCTATACGAAGACGGCGACCTGCACAGACAATTTTCTGTCATAGGCTGCAGTATCCATTACGGATCTCATATACCAAATTTGAAACAATTCCGTTAAATAATGTCGCTAAAATCATCAAAATACCGAATATCGGAGGTACCGTTATATGGGGGCTATACGAAGACGTGGACCTGCACAGATAATTTTCTGTCTTAGGCTGTAGTATCCATTACGAACTTCAAATGCCAAATTAGAAACAATTCCGGTGAATAAGGTCGCTAAAATCATCAAAATACCCTCCTACTTCATTTCGTTCGGAAGCTAGAGTGATTTCCACAGACGGACGGACAGACGGCCGGGCATCACTAAATCGATACAGAATTTTATGCTGATCAAGAATAAATATACTTTGTGGGGTCTAAAATCCCTCCATACTATGGTGGATGGTATAAACATATTATGCAATTTTTTCATAGGCCATTATATATTCAAACCTAGCAAAAAAGGACCTATATAGCCCATTTTTAATACAAAAAGTCGCAAAAGATCTTCTGTAAAAGGAACACTTGTTTCGGGACTTCTCTAGAACCAAGAACTCCTTAAAGACTTCTGTAGAAAAATACTATTAAGAAGTCCACTACGACGTTTTTTATAGAAAGAAGGTGTCTGGATGTATTTTATGGAAAGAAGACCTCCGGATCGCTTCTATGAGAGGAGGACTTATTGTTGGAGGAGGAGAACTTATTTGTATAGGACATTTTTCGAAGGCCTTTTTTTGCATACAACTAGCAGGATTTCTTTCTCTATAAAATATCTAGTAACTTTATAGAGAAAGAAATCCTCCTAGAGGTTTTATATACAAAAAAGGCCTTCCAAAAATTTCCTATAAAAATAAGTCCTCTTCCAAGAAGTCTTCTGTAGAAAAATTCCCCCTATATTTCTTATAAGCCCTTATTAAGATTTTCTAATAAGGGCTTCCCGACACCTCATTAATTTCTTCTTCTATTGGTCATATATCTTGTATATACCTGCTATCGAAAACTCAAATTTAATATTTAATTACTTACGATAGCGCATTAGAAGTATTATATCCTCACTCAATTTCAAACGCATCATTTCAAATTGTCCGATAAAATCGCAGATCCGAAAAAATCGCATATATTTGTACTATTTTAAACTCAAATTAATTATTAATTTTTTTTTTGCAAAAAATATTTAAAGACGTAATCAAAAAGAATATCATAAACTACCGCATAATTGCCTGGTCATTAATAGAAACAAAAAACCGCATATTGCCACCGACCACAGGCCATAAAAAATAATACAATGGACAATTCTGCTGACCACCATTACCCGGCACTGACAATATGCCACTTGAAAAACTCATAACCTATGATTTGTAAGGAAATTTGTCAAACTTGGCTAATGGTTGTAAATAAATTACATTTTTTTTGTATTGTTGTTGTAATGCGTTTTTGTATTTTTGTGGCAAGAAGAAGAAGAGGAGCTGTTGCATCATCACTATTATGGTTTGCAACTTGCCAAACGCAAATTATTCAAATCAAAATCAACGCATTAAAACAATGTAAGGAAATGCAAGACAATGGTGCTCCTCTCACAAAGGGAAAGAGGGGGAGGAAGGGAGGGAGAGGAAGTACAAAAAAATATATTTTCAGATTTTCAAACATCAAACCCCCATAGTCAAATGTTGGAATGGCTATCTCCGTTGGCTTGGCTCTTCCTTTTTCGGGGGGTACGTTTCTTTGATGATAACCAAAGAAGCTGTTGTGTAAGATTTGAAACTCTTGCCTGTTGGCCTGGTCTTCTAGAGTGCGTAATGGCACACATGAAAAATTGTTATATAAATGTATATATACATGTGTCTGTATGTATGTGTGAGTGTGTACCTGTATGTTTACACACTTTGCAATTCAAGTCAAACATGAATGTTGCAACCAAGATGCAACACCAAATGCAGTGCCAACCTATTTCCTGAATGTTGGAGCTGGGTAACCAAGTTGTGTTTTTTTTTGTAGCTGGAAACGTCTTTAGGCAAGTTTTCGCTTTAAATTTGGGTTAAGCATTTTAATGACATTTACACGATAAACCCATTTCTTTGGCAATGCATTTGATTCGCACATAAATTAATGGCCTTCGGACCGAAATGGCGAAATGACTTTATTTTTCATTTTTCTTTTTCGTTTTTTTTTTTGGTGAAATCTTTGCCAGGAAGAAATGTTTTATTTTACGTCCATTTTTTATATAATTTAAAGATTATGACATAATGTTATGAATTGTATTTAATGTTTTTTCTTTTTTCCTTTTCAGATGGTTCGTGTAGCTTTCCCGGTTCCCCAGCCCATAGTACGGTGGTCTTTACAAATGCCAATCTAACCGATGGCACTGTGGCTTCTTACTCCTGCGAACGTGGTTTTGAGTTGCTCGGTCCTGCCCGCAGAGTTTGTGACAAGGGTGTCTGGCTGCCAGAGGGCATACCATTTTGTGGTAAGTTCAATTCGGGATTTTTTTTATTCCATTTTTGAAGAAGATCTTAAAAATGAATGAATATATATTGACCTTCTCAGAGAATAGTAGATTTACTCTTCTCTGAGAAGAGAAGAGTTACTCTCTCATAGGAGAGTAAAATTGCTCTTTTCATTGGAGTGCATAGAAGAGTATTTTATGGTCTTCTCATAGAAAACCCGAAGGTCTACTCATAGGAAACACGAAAGTCTTCACATAGAAGACCCGAAGGTTGTCTTCTCATAGAAAACGCAAAGGTTTTCTCATACAAGTCCCGAAGGTCGTCTTGTCATAGAAGACCCAAAGGTCTTCTCACAGAAGACTCGATGGCCTTCTTTTAGAGACTCGATGGTCTTCTCATAGAAGAGTCGACGGTCTTCGTATAGAAGACCTGAAGGTTGTCTTCTCATAGAAGACGCAAAGGTTTTTTCATAGAAGTCCCGAAGGTCGTCTTGTCATAGAAGACCCAAAGGTCTTCTCACAGAAGACTCGATGGTCTTCTCATAGAAGACTCGATGGTCTTCTCATAGAAGACTCGATGGTCTTCTTATAGAAGACCTGAAGGTTGTCTTCTCATAGAAAACTCGAAGGTCGTCTTCTCATAGAAGACCCGAAGGTCGTCTTCTCATAGAAGACCCGAAGGTCTTCTCATTGAAAACCCGAAGGTCTTCTCATTCTAAACCCGAAGGTCGTCTTATAGAAGACCCGAAGGTCGTCTTATAGAAGACCCGAAGGTCGTCTTATAGAAGACCCGAAGGTCGTCTTATAGAAGACCCGAAGGTCGTCTTATAGAAGACCCGAAGGTCGTCTTATAGAAGACCCGAAGGTCGTCTTATAGAAGACCCGAAGGTCGTCTTATAGAAGACCCGAAGGTCGTCTTATAGAAGACCCGAAGGTCGTCTTATAGAAGACCCGAAGGTCATCTTATAAAAGACCCGAAGGTCGTCTTATAGAAGACCCGAAGGTCGTCTTATAGAAGACCCGAAGGTCGTCTTATAGAAGACCCGAAGGTCTTCTCATAGAAGACCCGTAGGTCTTCTTATAGAAGACCTGAAGGTCTTCTCATAGAAGACCCGTAGGTCTTCTCATAGAAGACCCGAATGTCTTCTCATAGAAGACCCGAAGGTCTTCTCATAGAAGACCCGTAGGTCTTCTTATAGAAGACCCGAAGGTCTCCTCATAGAAGACCCATAGGTCTTCTTATAGAAGACCCGAAGGTCTTCTCATAGAAGACCCAAAGCTCTTCTCATAGAAGACCCAAAGCTCTTCTCATAGAAGACCCGTAGGTCTTCTTATAGAAGATCCGAAGGTCTTCTCATAGAAGACCCGAAGGTCTTCTCATAGAAGACCCGTAGGTCTTCTTATAGAAGACCCGAAGGTCTTCTCATAGAAGACCCGTAGGTCTTCTCATAGAAGACCCGAAGGTCTTCTCATAGAAGACCCGAAGGTCTTCTCATAGAAGACCCGAAGGTCTTCTCATAGAAGACCCGTAGGTCTTCTCATAGAAGACCCGTAGGTCTTCTTATAAAAGACCCGAAGGTCTTCTCATAGAAGACCCGAAGATCTTCTCATAGAAGACCCGAAGATTTTCTCATAGAAGACCCGTAGGTCTTCTTATAGAAGACCCGAAGGTCTTCTCATAGAAGACCCGAAGATCTTCTCATAGAAGACCCGAAGATCTTCTCATAGAAGACCCGTAGGTCTTCTTATAGAAGACCCGAAGGTCTTCTCATAGAAGACCCGAAGATCTTCTCATAGAAGACCCGTAGGTCTTCTTATAGAAGACCCGAAGGTCTTCTCATAGAAGACCCGAAGATCTTCTCATAGAAGGCCCGAAGATCTTCTCATAGAAGACCCGTAGGTCTTCTTATGGAAGACCCGAAGATCTTCTCATAGAAGACCCGTAGGTCTTCTTATTTAAGACCCGAAGGTCTTCTCATAGAAGACCCGAAGACCTTCTCATAGAAGACCCGTAGGTCTTCTTATAGAAGACCCGAAGGTCTTTTCATAGAAGACCCGAAGATCTTCTCATAGAAGACCCGAAGGTCTTCTTATAGAAGACCCGAAGGTCTTCTCATAGGAGACCCGAAGGGCTTCTCATAGAAGACCTGAAGGGCTTCTCATAGAAGACCCGAAGGGCTTCTCATAGAAGACCCGAAGGGCTTCTCATAGAAGACCCGAAGGGCTTCTCATAGAAGACCCGAAGGGCTTCTCATAGAAGACCCGAAGGGCTTCTCATAGAAGACCCGAAGGTCTTCTTATAGAAGACCCGAAGGTCTTCTCATAGGAGACCCGAAGAAGAGCAGCTGGATAGTCTTCTCATAGACGAGCAGCTGAATGGTCTTCTTCTAGATGAGCAGTAGTTGCTCTTCTCCTAGAAGAGCAGTAGTTGCTCTTCTTCCAGAAGAGCAGTAGTTGCTCTTCTCCTAGAAGAGCACTTGTTGCTCTTCTCATAGAAGAGCAGATGGGTTTCTCTTACCTCTATCTGACCTTTGTAAAAAGTAGTGCTTGTCTCTTAAGTCTTTTGTTAGCATCGCAAATGCATGTGGTATGGCATCAAAAAATGTTGATTTCTTATTTGCTGCCTAACTTGTCATTAAAGAAACAGTTACAATTTAATCTTTGTTATGAAAGCTGGCTAACGGAAAGCCAATTAAATTTCTCCAGCAGCTTGTCACACACACACGCAATTTTTTTTTACAAAAAGTATCAATCAAATATCAAAAAATTTATAATTGGTGATATTGGTTTCATTGTTAAATCCCAAAATCCATTCGAAAACATAACTGACAGGAAAAGCCTCCGCAAAATAGCTACTGTCAATTTTCAAATGTCGAACAACAACAACACCAGTCAGCCGACTCAAGTGGAGATGCAAATTTTTGAGGTGGCATGCCGTCAAGTGACCCATTCTCCATGGAGATTGGTATAAATCTCGGTTACTTTTGGTTTTTCTATTTCATTTTCAAATGTTTTTCTTGTGTGTAAGTGAGTATCTGAATGGAGAAAAAAATAACAATAACAAACCATGGCATTCTTTGGCTTCAAAAATTGGAGCAGAAACCAAAGCCACAAACGAAAATGTTGCTCTAGTTCGGTTACACACCAAAATTTATGGGGAAGCATCAGACCGACCAAAAGCCATTCCAAGGAAGAGAACAAAGAAACGCCAACAAAGAATCGACAAAATAAGTTATCTGTCCACAATTGGCATAGATCGATACATGATGTTAAGTCATGTTATGGCGAAACGAAAAAAAATTAGCAACATAACACAAATTTTTGGATTATAAAGACATGGGAAATTTGACCCACTTTTTGTTCGCTCTTGTTGTTCTGAAGAGTGTGTGTGTGGTCATCTCTGGGTCTTTTGTTAAATAAAATAGCATGACAATTATATTTGTGTCCAAGAGTCCACAAAAATAACACCGAACTAAACATGAACATCGAAAATAAATCAAGATTGATGTTTTGTTTGTTGTTGGAGGTGGTGAAAACATGGAATGCATTCTTTTTTTTAAAACCCAAAAATCGTGCACTTAATAGTCTTGCCTGGCATGCAGAGACATGCAGTGAAAACGCAAACCAAAAAATATTTAAATTAGATTTTTGAAACTCTAAAGGGGATCACTTGGTGTGATTGAAAAGTAGATTTGATGTGGAAACTCCCATTATTCCAGGAGGCCAATTTTTTTCATAGAAGACCGAAACTTTGCATGGAAGGCCAAGGTGTTCTCAATAAAAAAATATATAGAGAAGATCATAGTCGACGAAGATCATATGATCTCCATAGCAAACCAGAAGGTCTTTCACGATAGGAGACCAGAGGGTCTTCTCGATAGAAGACCAGGAGATCTTCTCCATAGAAGACACGAAGGTATTTTCCATAGAAGACCAGAAGGTCTTCTCCATAGAAGACCAGTTGCGGTCTTCTTCATAGAAGACCAGATGTTCTTCTTCTCCATAGAAGACCAGATGTTCTTCTCCATAGAAGGCCAGAAGGTCTTCTCCATAGAAGACCAGAAGGTCTTCTCCATAGAAGACCAGTTGCGGTCTTCTCCATAGAAGACCAGTTGCGGTCTTCTCCATAGAAGACCAGTTGCGGTCTTCTCCATAGAAGACCAGTTGCGGTCTTCTCCATAGAAGACCAGTTGCGGTCTTCTCCATAGAAGACCAGTTGCGGTCTTCTCCATAGAAGAAGACCAGTTGGTCTTCTTCATAGAAGAAGAACAGTTGGTCTTCTTCATAGAAGAAGAACAGTTGGTCTTCTTCATAGAAGAGGAACAGAAGGTCTTCTCCTTAGAAGACCAGAAGGTCTTCTCCTTAGAAGACAAGAAGGTCTTCTAGATAGAAGACCAAGGGGTCTTCTAATAGGAGACCAGAAGGTCTTTTCATTAATGATTTCATCTTTTCCATAGAAGACCAGTTGCGGCCTTCTCCATAGAAGACCTTTTCAATAGAAGACCCGAATGTCTTCTCCATAAAAGACCAGAGGGTCTTCTCCATAGAAGACCAGTTGCGGTCTTCTCCATAGAAGACCAGTTGCGGTCTTCTCCATAGAAGACCAGTTGCGGTCTTCTCCATAGAAGACCAGTTGCGGTCTTCTCCATAGAAGACCAGTTGAGGTCTTCTCCATAGAAGACCAGTTGCGGTCTTCTTCATAGAAGAAGAACAGTTGGTCTTCTTCATAGAAGAAGAACAGTTGGTCTTCTTCATAGAAGAAGAACAGTTGGTCTTCTTCATAGAAGAAGAACAGTTGGTCTTCTTCATAGAAGAGGAACAGAAGGTCTTCTCCTTAGAAGACCAGAAGGTCTTCTCCTTAGAAGACCAGAAGGTCTTCTCCTTAGAAGACAAGAAGGTCTTCTAGATAGAAGACCAAGGGGTCTTCTAATAGGAGACCAGAAGGTCTTTTCATTAATGATTTCATCTTTTCCATAGAAGACCAGTTGCGGCCTTCTCCATAGAAGACCTTTTCAATAGAAGACCCGAATGTCTTCTCCATAAAAGACCAGAGGGTCTTCTCCATAGAAGACCAGTTGCGGTCTTCTCCATAGAAGACCAGTTGCGGTCTTCTCCATAGAAGACCAGTTGCGGTCTTCTCCATATAAGACCAGTTGCGGTCTTCTCCATAGAAGACCAGTTGCGGTCTTCTCCATAGAAGACCAGTTGCGGTCTTCTTCATAGAAGAAGAACAGTTGGTCTTCTTCATAGAAGAAGAACAGTTGGTCTTCTTCATAGAAGAAGAACAGTTGGTCTTCTTCATAGAAGACCAGAAGGTCTTCTCCTTAGAGGAGCAGAAGGTCTTCTCCTTAGAAGACCAGAAGGTCTTCTCCTTAGAAGACAAGAAGGTATTCTCCTTAGAAGACCAGAAGGTATTCTCCTTAGAACACCTGAAAGTCTTCTCCTTAGAAGACCAGAGGGTCACCTCCATAGAAGACCAGAAGGCCTTCTCTATAGAAGTTCCGATGGTCTTCTCCATAGAAGACCAAGAGGTCGAAAAGCTCGATAGGAAAAGACCAGTTGGTCTTCTCCATAGAAGAAGACCAGTTCGTCTTCTTCATAGAAAAATACGAAGTTGGTCTTCTCCACAAAGAAGACCAGTTGGTCTTCTCCATAAAAGACGACCACTGAAGAAGAACAGTTGATCTTCTCCACTGAAGAAGACCAGTTGATCTTCTCCACTGAAAAAGGCCGGTTGGTCTTCTCCACTGAAGAAGACCAGTTGGTTTTCTCCATAGAAGACCTGAATGTAATCTCCGTAGAAGACCAGAAGGTATTCTCCATAGAAGACCAGAAGGTATTCTCCGTAGAAGACCAGAAGGTATTCTCCGTAGAAGAAGACCAGTTGGTCTTCTCCACAGAAGAAGATCAGCTGATCTTCTCTATAGAAAACCAGTCCCATACATTTTGTCCTTACTATTAAAACCTTCTCCCTCTTTATCTGTCTCTCTCCGGAAATACCTTTCAAAATTTTAAAATTATTCTGGAAATTTACCCTGTTTTATTTAATATAATTACAATATAAAATATTTTTCGATTTTTACATTTTTTTTCAAAATTTTATCCACGACGTAGAAGAAGAAGACACCAAAACTAAATCCACATTTTGAATATTAATATGTTCAAAAATCCCATGATAATATTCAGTGTTATAAAAATCGAAATTTTATGGCATTCTTCCGCCCCAGTTTACAAAGGGGAGATGGCTTTCAAATTTTCATTCAATTTCAAACAACAATAACACCCACCCAAAAAATAACTAACTTACACTCACACACACACATAAAACAACAACAAAATTCTGATTTAAGATGTACAATTTACGAAAAACAACAACAACAAATGCCACAACGTCTCCCATAACTATTTATTTTATATTCACAAATTATACAAAAACCGAATGTTCAAAACGCTACACCTAAGAAGAGTCTCTTCTTTTTTGGGGAGGAACCCAACAATCAAGAAAATAAAAGAGAACAAAATTAGCATATCAAATGACAAACCCAACCGAAAACTCACAAAAAAAAAACAGTAACAACAACTGATTTTACAAATCTCCACAACATTGTTGTTGTTGTTGCCAGAAGAAATTTTCAAAAATATTCAAACGAAAGAAAGTTCTTCTTTACTAGCCTATGAAGGAAGCGAAAAAAGAGTCAACAATAAATGACACCCAAGTTATTCCAAGTCATGACATAAATTCCAAAGGTTTTTCAGTTATTGTTGTTGGATTTTGGATTTTTGTTGTTGTTGTTGTTTTTCTCTTGTTTAGTGTCTGCTTTATTGTCAAACATTAACAGAAAGTTGTAATCTTTTTCTTCTGCTCCATCCGTATGACAGTGAATGGACTCTAATCGTTGGCTAAGCTTGTTAGCATAGCAGACAACCAACAACAACAACAAGGAGTATAGTTTTAAATTTAAAAAGCATGTGCAGATGTGTGTAACAACAATTTGGCTTTCTCAGCTGAACAATGTCGGGTTAATCCCAGATGGCATTACAAAAAAAAATATGTTTATGACAATTTTTTTGGATTTTTTGAATTATGGAAGAGAGGGGTGGAGGGGATAGTTATGGAGAATAATTTGCAATTATTAAATATTGTAAAATTTTAATAAAAAAAATAATAAAAAAAGTTAAATTTACAATTTACTTTTCACGCCGTTGAAATTTGCCATCTGAAAACAAAAGACTTAAGCAACGAACACGCAAATGAGTCAAATGATATTTTAGGTTCTAGTAGTATTTGAATTTTTTCGACTTGAAATAGTGGAGATTTCACTTTGATGTCTTAGAAGGATTTGTAGAGAACCCATCGCCAGACATATTTGCAGCCAATACCCTATCTGTACTCCTTGCCGGTTTTAATAAATTGACAATTAGGCTTTAATAAATTGACAATTAGAAAAAATTTAATATTTTTATTTTAATTCTGAGAAGGAAAAGAAATTAAAAAAAAAAATATTAATTAATTATTGAAATTACACTAATTAAAACAAATGGAAATGGAGATAAATAGAGGAAAATTAAAATCAGTATTTTTTAACGTATTTGAAATTACCCTTTAGAAAACATAAAGACTTAGGCAACAAACTTGAAAGGGAATTCAAGGACTTAAAAATTTCTAACATTTTTTAAGATTTTTAAGAATTATTATTTTGCAGAAAATCAAGGATTTTTAGGTATATTTTTTTAAAGAAATTTTTTAAGGCCGTAATAATCTTGGGTTCTTAAGAGCGTTTCCGTTTTTTTTTTTAATTTTTTAAGGAATTCCTGCAGAAATTAATTTTTTAGAACATCATTTTTAGAAATTACTTAAAATTTTTCCACTTTCTTCTGTTCATATTTTTAAGAACAATTTTTAATTTTTTTGAAGAATCTTCTTACCGAAAGTTAGGAATTTTTAAATAAATTTTTTTCAAGGACCTCCTGGCCAAAAATCATGTATTTTCAGAAATATATTCAAGTAATTTTTTTAAGGAACTTCCTACTGAAAATTTTTAAGGACCTTCTGAGCAAAAGACTCATATTTTTTAAGAATATTTTTTTTATTCCCTCAGCCATTTGTCTAGAGAGGGAATATATCGTTCGATGCGGCCAAAACGGGCCTTATTGAAATAACGGTTTTAGACACATAGGTCTCTTTGAACTAAATCCGTTTCAGAACATTTGGAGTCGATCTAGCGATGTCCGTTCGTCTGTTTGGTTGTTGCGCACGATACCTCTCGAAGGGAGTAACCGATTTGATCCAAACTTGGTACATTGTAATATTATAGACAAACATAGATCGAGTTCGGAAATGGGCAATATCGGCCCACTCCTTTTGGTACCTCCCACACAAAATGTCAACATTTTAAAAGCAAATATTTTGCTGTGCAGAGAGAGAGAGAGAGAGAGAGAGAGAGAATGGATCATCCAATTATGCTCCAACTTTGTAAATACTAATATTTATCTTAGCACTAGGTCATGTGAGAAAATGGACAATGTCGGTCCACTCCAAGTACCGTCCCCACAAAGGGTCAATATTTTTATTTGTATTAGATGATTTCAACATTTTCTAAAATTATCACATATCTCATCTAAAGCAGGAAGGAAGTAATCAATGTAGTCCAAACCTGGCGCGTCGCAATATTTATATCCTATTTATTTAGGTCCGATACGAAATTGACAATATCGATCCATTCCCTCGGAACCTATTCCATAGAGGGTCCACTATTTGAATAATCATGACAGAAGTCAAAATATATTTAAATAATCGACCATTGACTGAGAGTATACATCTGTCGGCAATACCTACTGATACTGTATAGCTACTGATACTGATTTATTTGACTTTTAGAACCCCTTTATGGCCTTATTGGAACCTATAGTCCATTTAAAAATCCACGTTTTTATATTCATTCACGTGGTCCTAGAGTCCCTAAAATGTGCGGGGTAATCGTAGAACACCTTTCACAACCCGCGTAATTTGAGGCCTTTTGGTGGCCCTAGAATTGCCCTGAAAGTCCAGTGATTAAGTAATTCAAGAATCCCTTTTGAAACACACCGAAAGCTCCACATTTTTAGAATTTTTTGGATGGTTTTTAAATCCCACCAAAAAATTCCTTCAAGACTCCTTTAACAATTTTCCGATTTAAATGAACTGTTGTGTTCCTTTAAAGTATCCTCAGGGTTATAGATCTTCAGACTTTTCCAGACTTCATCGTTTTGGCAGGCCTGATCCTAGAATCTGATAAAAATTCAAGTTTTCTTAGGCCTCTAAGTGGCCTCAGACTTCTATTAAAAATACACGTTCTCGAGGACATTTTTTGGTACAAAGCTGTTTATAAAAGTTGAATATTTGGAGATATAAAAAGCCTCCAGGCTCCTTTTAAAAAATTCCGCGATTTTAGAAAAAAAATATTATTTTTTATTTAAATAATCTAACCTGTCCCACGTGGTTATAGATCTTCAGATTTTTCCAAAATTCTTCGTCTTCGCAGGCATCATCCGAGAATCCAATAAAAACTCAAGTTTTCTTAGGCCTCTAAGTGGCCTCAGACTTCTATTAAAAATACACATTCTCAAACACATTTTATGGTACAAAGCTGTTTCTAAATGTGGAATATTTGGAGATGTTAGGGGGTCTCAGCCTCATTTTCAAAAAATCTCTGATTTTAAAAATCTTTTGCATTTATCTATTTCCCAAACGAAAAAAAAAATAAAATTTAAATTTTTTTTTAAAAAAATGTAAATGTCTTTTTTATTCAGCCCTCATTGCATTTAAAACTAAAGACTTAGGACACAAACTTCAAATAAAAATCCACTTTACAAACTTGGAGATTTCTCAAGACAATTTTTTTTTTGCACTGCAAAACGCCTAACCTCCATTGCTTTTTTTCATAAGGTACGAGAAGTACTAAAATTTATTAAAAATTGAATAATGGACAAACGAAATGAGCTAGAATTGAAAATGAAATAAAATTTGGAATGGCTGTCACTTATGGAGTGCAGGATCTATATACCAAAGGGTTTTTTTTGGAAATTTCAATTTTCAAAAGTTAGGAAGAGTTCTAAAATGGTACTACACTTCTAAAATGGTACCATGAACGGATAAAGTAAAATGAACTTGAAACTTGGTATGAGAATCAATGTTGGAAAGTAAGTTTGATATGTGTAATGAAGATTCGGAAAATGTGCGCTAAGTGTGCGAATTTTATTAAATGGTAGTAAATTTCGAACAATTCGGTTTAGGGTGACTGGTTGGAGCTGTATTTTTTAATTTTTTATTTTTTATTTTAATATTATTATTATTATTTTTTTTTGTAATTCCACATCTTTTTTTTTGTAATTCACATCTTTCCCAATCTTATCATACCACCCCCCTCTTATCATAATTAACAACAATTACCCATTTTATGCCATATAAAATAATCAAGCATTATCCCCCCACCCGATAATAATGATGTTGTACTCAATTCGTTTTTTTTCTGTCATCGTCTTTTGTTCCTGCTGTTGTTGTCACAGCTGTCTTTCGCCAGCAGCACCACCACAACCCATTGAAATCATGAGACATGCATTTCCACCACGCATTATCAACCTTGACCCCCTAGGAGAAACATGTTTTTCTTTTTCGTTTTCTTTCTTCATAGAACAATCAACCATGGCGAGGCATTGGAAAAAAGAATGGAACGTGGTTGGCAGCTCTCAACACAGTAACCTTAAAAACTGAAAAAAAAAACTTGAAAAAGAAAATCCAAAAATAGAATGAATGAAATTTTGTCAATGAACAATGTTTTGTAATGGAAAATAATAGTTTGCAGGAGTGGAGAGGGGAGAGAGGAGGGGGAGATGGGGACAACGGGTAGAATTTTATGTGCCAAATTTTGTTGCATTCAGCTGTAGGCGCACAGGTTTGCATGCATTAACTCAACCAGTTGGCGGTCAAATAGCCAGGGCACCAGCCATTGACCTATTTTGTTGCAAAGAAGGAGATTTTAGAAAAATATAAAAAATATGAACACATTGATAACATAGAAAATTTTTGTTTTTTAAATAATATATAATTTTTAATTTTTAAAAAATATTCTTTAGAAAATTAAATTAAAAAAAAAATATTAAAAAAAAAAATATTTTTATATAAACATTTTTAAAATTATTTAGAAAAAAATATATATTTTTTTAAAATATTATTTTTACATTTCACGTCATTTAACAATTTTTTTAAATTATTTGTTATATTTTTTAATTATATATATATATATATATATATATATATATATATATATATATATTTATTTAAAAAGCTACAAAATTTTTCCGAAAAAAATATTTCATATCAGACGCTACATCTTCTATTCTAAAATTAACTTTTTATCTCTTGTCTGATTACCGGAACTAATTTAAGTTTCACTTAACACCCAAGAACCCAAACATGAAAGTGAAAAAATAATAATAAACTCCAAACAAGATTTTTCTTTTCGAAAATGCGACATAAGGCGATGATGATAAGCGTTTAAAAAAAAAACATGGAAAATAATTACAACTTGTAATTTGGATTAATGACTAAAAGTGGAGAGGGTTTATCAAACCACACACACAAACAGAGAAAAAGAATGAAAAATTGTCTCCAACACAAAAATTGTTTTGGTGCTTGTGTCTTAAGTCTTTTGATTTTGGGCAGCGGATGTGTTGCATTTGGATACTATATTGTTATTTTTTTTTTTTTGGAATCTGTTTAGAAATTAATCTTCTTTTTGAGAGGGGCAACTATGAGAGATTTGAAGGAGACTGTCGAATACAATCTCAGTCCCCTTCGTGTTGGCCTCATTCAAAAGCCTACCACCTTGCCTTTGAATGAGGCCTACTCTATAGTTGGTGTTATTCCAGAGTAATGAACGGCTGAAGCTAGAATCTTGAAATTTTGTACGAGAGCCAGTCTTGGTACGATGATGTGTGATATGACTGGATTTTAGAAATTTGAACTAAAAGAATCTTGAAATTTTGCACTAGGGTCAGTCTAGAATCGTAGTCGAGTGAAAAGCTGGATTTTGGCAAATTCGTACTAAAATTAAGTAAAAATTAAATACTTTGTATCGGACAAACGGAATGAGCTAGAATTCTGAAATTTTAAATGAGAGTCGCTGATGGAGTCCAGGATAGATGTACCAAATGGTTTTTGGAAATTCGAACTTTAAGGTTACGAAAAGTTTTAAAATGGTACTAAACTTCTAAAATAGTGCCATTTGGTATTATGTGAACGGATAGAGCTAACAATTTAAAATTTAATATATGTATCTGGGTTGGGAAGGAAGTTCGATGTATGAAATTGAAGGTTTTGGAAAAGTTTACTAAGTGTGTGCGGACTGTACCGAATGGTACTAAATTACGGTACGGTTTGGTTTAGGGATGAACGTATGATGCTGGAATTTTTAATTTTTTGTATTGAAGTCTCTTTTGCTGGCAGGTTCGTGATAATGAGGTGCATTTGAAAAATATGTGCTACAAATGTACGAAAAGTACTAAATAGTACTATAAATGGTACATCTTGGTTTTGGGTGAACAGATAGTGCTAGAAATTTGGTATTGGGGTCGCTGTAAATGTGTAGCCTAGATATGTGGAGGTGGTTTCGGAAATGTGTACAAATAGTTCTGAATGATACAAAATTTGGTATTGGGTGAAGGGATTCTGAAATTTGATATTAAGGTCTCTGTTGGTATCTGGAATTGAGATATGATGGTGATTTTGGTTGTGGTTTTGGTAAATGGTTCTAAATTTGGAAGAGATTTTGGTTAAACAGATGCAGGTGGAATTTTGAATTTTTTTTATTGGGGTCCCTCTTGGTGGTAGATTTGTAAAAAAGAAATGGTTTTGGTAATATTTACTACAAGTGTACGAAAAGTACTAAATAGTACTTTAATTGGTGCAATGTAGTACTGAATCAACAGATAGTGCTAGAAATCTGAAATTTGGTATTGGGGTCGCTGTTTATGTGTAGCCTGGACAAATGGAAATGGTTTCGGAAATGTGTCCTATATTTGTACGAAAGGTACTAAATCGCACTAAATTTGGTATTGGTCGAAGCAATTGAGCTAAAGTCCTGAAATTTGATATAAATGTCACTGTTGGTAATTGGGATTGAGATATGGAGGGGTCTTTTTGGAATATGTGCTAAGGGTACGAAAGGTACCAAATGGTACTAAATTTGGAACATTTTGGTTTAGAGTAAACGAATGAAGTTGGATTTTTTAAATGTTGGTATTTGGGGTCCCTTTTTGGGGTAGGCTTTTAAAAAGGGGTCATTTTTGGAAGCGTGTACAAGATTACGAAAAGTACTAAATAGTACAACATTCGGTACAATTTAGTATTGGGTGAACAGATAGTGCTTAAAATCTGAAATTTGGCATTAGGCTCGTTGGTCATGTGTTACCTGGATATATGGATGTGGTTTCGGAAAAGGAATACTATAATTGTACGAAAAGTACTAACTGTACCAAATGTGGTATTGGGTAAAGGAATAAGGCTGCAATCCTTAAATTTGATACTGAGGTCTCTGTTGGTATCTGAAATCGAAATTTGAAAATGGTTTAGGAAATGTGTACTACAATTGTACTACAAAGTACTTAGTGGTACTAAATTAGGTATTGGATGAAGGAATGGAGGTGGAATTCCGAATTTTGTTATAGATGTCACTGTTGGTGTCTGAGATTGAGATATGAAGGTAGTTCTGAAAATGTGCACTATAATTGTTCGAAAAGTACTAAGTGGTACTAAATTAGGTACTGGGTAAAAAAAATAGGGCTGGAATCCTGAAATTCCTTACAGATGTCACTCTTGGTGTCTGTGGTTAAGATATTGAGGTGGTTTTGGAAATATGTACTATAATAGTACGAAAAGTACTAACTAGTACTAAATTTTATATTGTGTAAAGGGTTAGGGCTGAAATCCTCAAATTTGTTATTGAGGTCTCTATTGGTGTTTGGAAATGAGATATGGAGGTGGTTTAGAAAATGGGTGCTATAATTGTACAAAAAGTACTAAATGGTACTAAATTTAGTATTAGGATACAGATAAAATTCTGAAATTTGATATTTAGATTACTTATGGTATCTGTATTTGGGATCTGGCGGTAGATTGGAAATGCATCGGTTATTTGTACAAAAGGCACTTAATAGTACTAAATTTGGTTTTGGACGCTGGAATCTTGAAATTTGTTGTGGATGTCACTGGTTTTGCTTATGAGTACTATGATTGTACTAAAGGTACTAAATTTTTGCTGAAGTCCTCAAATTTGATATATATGTCACTGTTGGCGTGTGTTATTAAGATATGGTTGTGATTTTGTAAATGTGTACTGTAATTGCACGAAAAATACTAAGTAGTACTAAATGTGGTACTGAGGGATGGAATAGAGCGGAAATCCTGAAATTTGATATGAATGTTACTTTTTGTGTCTGTAATTGAGTGAAGGAGGTGGTTTTTCGAAATGCGTACTATGAACATACAAAAAGTGAGGGTAGAGATGGAAATCTGAAATTTTTGGGGACCATTGTTGGTATATAATTTTGATAGAAAAAACTGGATTTGGGTATGGATACTATGTTTCTTCGAAAAGGTCAAAATAATATGAAGTTTGATATTGAGATCACTGTTGGTTTCTACGTTTTAGATATTGTGGTGGCCAATAATTATTATGAAAATACGTTAAAATAATTGTGGACAGAGAAAATTGAATGTGGTCCTATTGTAAAATGGTTTTAATAATATCCTCCTCGGTAAACTTCAAAAATGATAGATTTTCAAGACCTTTTGGTGTAAACGGTAAACATTGTCCTGTTATTCTTTTCAAAAAAGGAGAAACTAGAATAATCTATAAAACCGTGAAATTTTGAAAATTTAGTACAATGTATGAAGTTTTGGTTAAAATTATTTGTCAAACTGAACAAACTTTGTATTTAAATGTGGACTTTTCGCTGACAAAGCCACCGCCTTTTTTCAAATTTCGTAATATTCAATATTAGCCCAATGTAAATGAGAGATACATTAGTCCCCACAAACAGTCGGAATTTTTTAACTTTCTTTGTGGTGTACTTTTTGAATATCCACTTTTTTAATCCACTTTTTCTTGTACAAAAATACAAGAATGCCTTATTGACCAAATAGGAATGCCTTATTGACCACTTCAATAGCATAATCAAAAAATAAATACAATATATTTTTTTTAAAAAAATCTCTTAAATATTACTTAGCCAAATATTGCCTAGTCACATTATTTCTTTTTCAAATTTCTTCAAACCTTCCATAGCTTATGCTCCATATTAAAAACAGTTTAAGATTTCTTTTTATATTGACTTCTTCTTTTTTTTTTTTGTTAAAAATGAAATAATTATTTTCTGATTAGCTGTGTGCTGCCGCCACGCTTCAATCGTGCTGTCTAAGGGGCGTTGTTGAAAATGGCATGTAGGCATGTGTCTTAAGTCTTTTGTTATTAATTAGAATTTAATAAGAGGTTTTTATTATGAAATGGGTTGGTCGTCGTTGTCGAGATGCTACACATTTGCGGTTAAATTCAAAAACATTCTTAGAGTTGTTTTTTTTTTTTTTGTAATATCATGGAGAAATGAAGGGGAATTTTTAGAAATTTAAAATTTTTGTATCGGATACTGCAGCAAGGGCGTTTCAACTCTGTAAGACTGTAATAAAAAGAATTGTAAATGCTCATAAATTCTTTGGCTATAATTCACAAACTAATAAAGTAATTTTCTTCAAACAATCTGAAAATAATAGAGTTTACCTTGAAGATTTTCTGGAAAATGCTTCTACTGCATGTCATTATCTATTGTTTGTGCGATAATAAATGACGAAGGCAATGTGGTAATTTTTTTTGAAGAAAAACTAATTATGGAGTCTTTAATGTGGGAAATTAACTTTACAATTTGAGAAAATTTACAAACTCTCTTATCATTTTGAAGGCTATTTTTGTAAATTTGCAATATGACCTACGTTAGCTGAAGGTTTCACCAAGTGCTGCTTTTTATAATTAAGAACACAAGAGTAGGCACAACAATTTTGAAATAAAAAAATTAAAATATATAAAGTGCATTGCAATTAATTACAACCTATATCTCGGATTTTATATTAATTTATTCAATATATATTTCCAGAATTTATTTGTGGTATTTGTTAATTACCATATCCTCTCTTATACATATACTAGCAAGTGCCCAGTACATCGTCAGCGAAAAGTCCACCTTAAAATGTTATATATTTAAGTAATCAAAATGCACAATTTGTTTAGTTTTAATTTTTTTAATCATAATTTCATACATCGTACTAAATTTTCCGACTTTCAAGGTTTTATATTTTATTCAAATCTTTCGAAAAGAATAATAGAAAAATGTTTAAATTTTACACAAAAAAATCTTTAAAATCTTTAAAATCTTTCATTTTTAAATTTACCTAGGAGATGATTATTAAAATCAAAACTATTTCAACGTCTCAATTTGTAAACCCTAGAGACAGATCTATCCCTTCAGCCAATCTCCATGTATTCATCCTAGGCAGCATTTAATACTTTTCGAACAATTTAGTAGGCATTTGCAAAACCACCAAAAGATTTCATGTATAGATACCAACAATGACTTTAATGACAAATTTCAGAATTTCAGCTCAATTACTTCCCCCAATACCAAATTTTTGTACTACAATTATAGCACACATTTCCCAAACCACCTCCATATCTTAATTCCAGATACCAACAAAGACCTCAATATCAAATTTCAGATTCCAGCTCCATCTCTTCACCCAATACCAAATTTTAGTACCATTTAGTACTTTTTGTACAATTATAGTACACAATTCCAATCTTACCTCATATTCTCAACTAAAGACACCAACAGTAACATCCATATTCAATTTGAGCTCTATAATTTCCCCCATTACCAAATTTGGTACCATTTAGTACATTTATAGTACGCATATCCAAATTCACCTCCATATCTCAACCACAGATACCAACAGAGAAATCCATATCAAATTACAGGATTCCAGCTCTATTTCTTCACCCATTACCAAATCAGTACCACTTAGTACTTTTCGAACAAGTGTAGTACATATTTCTAAAAACACATTCATATCTTAAGCACAGACACCATCAGTAATCGAAATTAAATCTAATTAATAAATTCATCTAAATTTTTCTTTAAAAAATGTTGTGGATTATTTCTATTTTTTTTTTTTTTAAATGTTCATCTCTATACAAAAAATTGTTGATCTCTTCGAACTATCTATTTATTCGACGTATTCCACTGTCTCCCAACGTAAACTTTAAAAACTTACATTTATTACACTTCATAACATATACAAACTCCCATTCAAATCCACAACTTCACATAACATCATAAAAATAAAAATCTCCCCTAATAACCGGATATGAGATTTAAATTAAAAATTACAACCTCCATAACAGTTAAATCTTGATAAAAAAAAAGAAATCCATTTTGGAACAATTCAAAATTCTTTCCAACCATTACTTAAAAGAGGCAGCCCACAAGGCACTATTTTAGATGCGCTTCCGAAAAGAAGATGACGACGACGATGGTTTATTCTTCATCTTTCGGAAATTTACAAAGAAATACACGATAATGAAAATAAAATCATTGAAGAGAAGAAGGAGAGGTGAGGGGCGGACAAAAGATGATAGAGTATTAGAAATCTGCCGAAGAAAACTCCTCAGCCATCTCTCGGTGGCCACGTGATACCTGTAATAACTTAATAATAAATCCCTCCATAGCAATGCAATCAGCTGGGCTGAGGTAGGGATGCCAGTGTGGAAGTAATGAATAAACAAAATCCCTTATGTGGGAAAATGTGGTTACCATTTTAGTTAGCTTATGGCCACCTTCGAAATCGGTATATTTTTAAAAAGATGAGCCTTTGTGGATATATATCAAATCAGATTTTGATGGATTTTTTTGCGAACTTTCCAGGGCTTCGATAATTCGATATTGGCCATATCAAAAACAGGCATATTTAGATGTTTGTCAACCTGAATTTTTGTTTATTTTTTGAGAAATCAGGAGGGTTGCTGATATGCCGTCCGAAACTACTTCTTTTAGGGATCTCAACTATACCCAAGAGAAAAACTAAATTTTTCATTCAAAAATTACAAAAAAGTCAGAATATTAACCCTTTCGGGGACTTGGGTCATCGCCGTCATGTACACACCATACATTATTTTATCCTAGAGAAAACCACCTCCATATCTTAAACCACCTCCATATCTTAATTCCAGATACCAACAAAGACCTCAATATCAAATTTCAGATTCCAGCCCCATCTCTTCACCCAATACCAAATTTTAGTACCATTTAGTACTTTTTGTACAATTATAGTACACAATTCCAATCTTAAAACAGAGCCTTAGATTGAAAATTAATTTCTTTGAAAATCTGAACATTTTCAAAATCCCATTCAAACCAGCATCCATAATAATTTTTCAATTTTTTTAATATATCCCAGAATTTCGGTATTTAAATGATTATTTATCTCACAATATCTATTCAGAGACCCGAAATCGCATTGCATTTTCAGAATTTGATTTTTTATTAATTTTTTATAATTAATTTTTTGTATACCCTCATCCAAATGACTACAGATGGTATACATTTGATACGGCCAAAACGTTCTTCATCGAAATAACGGTTTTAGACCCTAGGTCTCTTTGGACCAAATCCGTTTCAGGACATTTGGAAGGGAGTATCCAATTTGGTCCAAACTTGGTGCATCGTTATATTATTGTCAAACTTAGATCGAGTTCGGAGATGGCCAACATCAGTCCACTCCGTCTGGTACCTCGCCCACAAAAGGTAAAATTTTTCACAGAAAATAATTAGCCGTTTAGAACACGAAGGGATCGTCCAACTTTGTGCAAACTTTGCGAATCCCAACATTTTTATCAGTGCTACTTAAGGTGCGTAAATGGACAATATCGGTCCACGTCATAAAGTACCTCCCCCACAAAGGATAAAATTTTAGAATAATTATAACTCTTATAAATTGTGAAATAACACTCCGATTGTCTTCAGATTACACATATCGCATTATTTTTATTAACCCAAGGTCTGGTGTGAAGATGGAATAAATTGGTCCACTACTTCCGGTACCTCCCCCACTTAGGGTGACAATTTTGAATATACACTAAACTCATTAAACACAAAATTAACATCCGATTCCATTCAGACTTGGCACATCGCAATATTTCTAACAACACGAGATCTGTTATAAAGATGGTAGAGATCGGACAATTTCTTCTGGTACCTCCCCCACAAAGGGTCAAAGTTTTGAATGACCAAAACGATTATAAAATCCGAAATAAGCATCCGGTTCTCTTCAGATTTCACACATCCCATTATTTCTACTAATACAAGATCTGCTGTAAAGATGGAATATATTGGTCCATTCCTTCTGATACCTCCCACACAAAGGGTCAAAATTTTGATAACGATAAAGCTCATAAAAGGTGAAATTAACATCCGATGCCATTCAGACTTAGTACATCTCAATATTTCTATCAACACAAGATATGTTATAAAGATAATAGAGGTTGGACCATTCCTTCTGGTACCTCCCCTACATAGGGTACAAGATGTTGAAAAACAAAACGCTCAAAGAAAGCGAAAAAAACATTAAACTCCCTTTGCTAACACAAAATCTGTTGAGAAGATGATATGTATCTGCGAACCCCTTCTGGTACCTCATCCACAAAGGGTAACAATTTTCAATACTTTTATCGATCGAAATCACTATTTTTTTTTTTTTTTAATCTGTTATACGGCAATATTCCATCCAACTCGACATCCCTAATTTTCCGTTTTTGCAGAACTATCCTCAGCCCAAAAAGAATAATAATAAAAATAATAAAAAAACTCAAGCTGAGTTCAAACAATACCACTTGTTGCCTTAACTACCGATAATAAGAAGAAGACAAAAGACAACAACAAAAACATCAACAAAACAAACTTCAAAACCACAAAAGGTGGTAATAAAATAATGGCATGGTTCTCTATCTTATCTGGGAATAATAAACCAATTCTAACTGCCACCACATGTGGCGTTACTCCCAGTTCCAGCAACCGGGCAAATAATCAGCGCACCGGCATTTAGGTGGAGAATGGAGAATAGAACGAAAAACAAAGCTTAGAAAAGCAAACAAAAAATAAGTAGTAATAGAAGCTTCCAACGATTATGTTACAGTTTCTCCAAGGGGTGGCCGGACAGACTTTCTTCTGCATGCCTGTTGCTGGTGCTGCTGATATTATCTTGGCCAGCTTAAGCTGCGATTTTTTGCCTCCTCTTTCTTTCATTTTCATTATGTTTACGAGGCGATTTAGTTTATCTACTTGCAGAAATCTGGGCTATTTCTTAGCCAGTTTTTTTTTTTGTGAAGTTTGTTGATCTTAGTAGCTATAGAAACCACATAAAAATGCACGAAAGTCGGCTAGGTAGTTGGATATCCAGTAAATTGCAAATTATTTGCAAAAAAGAGAAAAAGAATTACAAAAAATGGTGTAACTTCTTATTATGCTTGGGCTGCTGTCGTCGGTGTCTAGGCATGTGAGTGAGTGCCTGCCTAGAAGTGAGAGAGTGTGGCGAGGATTGATGGCATGGCATGCCAGGCCATGGCGTGCCTTAGTTCGTTATTATAAATTGTAATTCTTATGGAACACTTTGCATGCATTTGCAATTCGTAGATTTTGGGTGCAATTCAGATTTTGCCACAGTCAAACGGGGTAAAGAAAGGTGGGGGGGGGGGGGGGGCTACAGTAAAAATGTAAATATAAATCTATTGAAAAAAATCGACGTCAGTTACAAAGGGATTTTTTTCTGAAGGAAAAAAATTGTAACTCAGTCACTGGGAAACAAAAATGTTTCCTTTCCGAGATAATATCTCAGTTGCTGATCTGGACTATATCTGGTACCTCAGGCACATTTTAACACTTTTCTAAAAATAATCACATATCTAATGTAGTGATGTGAAAGAAGTGGTAGATATAGTCTAAACCTGGAACTTGGCAATTTTTATATCATATTTATTTAGTTCCGATACGAAATGGACAATGTTGGCCCACAACTTCGGAACTTACTCCATAGAGGGTCAGCAATTTGAATAATCATGTAAGAAGTCAAATATATTTAGATAATCGAACATTGCCTGAGGGTATACATCTGTCGGCACAACCTACTGATACTTTTTTAATTGTTTTGCTGTTAATTTAAGACGTTTCTAATATGGGTAAGAATATCCCTTTAGACTTAATTTTTTGCGAAAGGTGTCAAAGGAAGAATTATTTTAAATCAAATTTCGTTGCGAGTCTCCGAACACAAGAAATTTGTATTTCCAATATATACCATAAAAAAATATCGTCAATTGTTGTAAATAAAATACTGGTTTAATTTCTAAAAATTTTGGGATTATAGCCTAACTGTATGTGAGTATATGCAAAAATCTCCAACAAAGGATCATTTTACAAGTACGACATTAAAGACAAAAATATTCTTCATCAAATTTCACTATGAGTCACCAAAGAAAAGAAATCTCTAATTCCATTGCGTATCAAAAAATTGTTTGCAAAAATGATCCGAAAAAAAAATCAAAAATATTCTCTGATTTTTTATGATCAATGTTTCCTCGGACTTTTTTTGAGTTGACTTCCGAAAGTAACATAAAATTTCGTTTCCGACGAAATGTGTCAAAGAAGGAAATATTCTACACAAAATTTCACTAAAAATCTCAGAATAAACCATATATCTAGGTGCAATAGTTTTTGGAAAATTATATTCGAAATTTATGTAGTAAAAGTATAAATTATGTCTTTGCTTTGTTTAGTGTTAATTCAAGACGTTTCCAATCCAAGTCTAAATCTCCCTTTTTACTTCATTTTTTGGGAAAACTGTCAAAGTAAAAATTATTCTAGATCAAATTTTATTGTGAGTCTACGAACACAAGAAATTTGTATTTTCAATATATACCATGAAAAAATATCGTCAATTTTTGTTAACAAAAACCTGATTTAAATTCTAAAAATTTTGGGTTTATAGCCGTACTTTATGTGAGTATATGCAAAAACCTCCAACAAAGGATCCTTTTAGAAGGACAACGCCAATGACAAAAATATTCTTCATTCAATTTCACTATAAGTCACCAAACAAAAGGAAATCTCTAATTTCATTGTGTATCAAAAAATTACATTTATGTTCCCAAAAACCCCGAAAATATGTCCACATTTTTGATCAATTTTTCCTTGGACTTTTTTCGAGTTGACGCCTGTAAGTAATATAAAATTTCATTTTAGATGGAAGTTGTCAAGAGAAGAAATATTCTACACAAAATTTCACTATAAATCTCAGAATAAACCATATGTCTAGGTGCAATAGTTTTTTGGAAAATTAAATTCTAAATTTATGCACTAAAAGTGAAAATTATGAGTTTGATTTTTTAGTATTAATTTAACACATTTCCAATCCAAGTCTAAATCTCCCTTTTTACTTCATTTTTTGGGAAAGTGTGGAAGTAAGAATTGTTCTGGATCAATTTTCGTTGTGAGTCTCCGAACACAAAAAATTTGTATTTTCAATATATACCATACAAAAATCTCGTCAATTGTTGCTAAGAAAAATCTGATATAAATTTTAAAAAATTTGGCATTACAGCCGTACTTTATGTGAATATTAGCAAAAATCTCCAAAAAAGCATCATTTTAGAAGAATGACGTCAGAGACAAAAATAGTTATTATCAAATTTCACTATAAGTCACCAAAGAAAAGAAATCTCTAATTCCATTGCGTACCAAAATAAATGCATAAATGTTCCAAAAAAAAAAAAAAAAAAATATGCCCCAATTTTTTGATGAAATTTTTCCTTGGACTTTTTTCGAGTTGGTGCCTGAAAGTAACATAAAATTTCATTTTCGGCTAAATGTGTCAAAGCACGAAATATTCTACACAAAATTTCACTAAAAATCTCAGAATAAACCATATATCTAGGCAATAGTTTTTTGGAAAATTATATTCTAAATTTATGCACTAAAAGTGAAAATTATGTATTTGTTTTTTCGTATGGTTAATCTAACACATTTAAAATCCAATTCAAAATCTCCCTTTTTACTTCATTTTTTGGGAAAAGTGTAAAAGGAAGAATTATTCTAGATCAAATTTCATTGTGAGTTTCCGAACACACGAAATTTGTATTTCCAATATATACCATGAAAAAATATCGTCAATTGTTGCTAAGAAAATCCTGATATAAATTTTAAAAAATTTGGGATTACAGCCGTACTTTATGTGAATATAAGCCAAAATCTCAAACAAAGCATCATTTTAGAAGAATGACGTCAGAGACAAAAATATTCATTATCAAGTTTCACCAGAAGTCACCAAACAAAAGAAATATCTAATTCCATTGCGTACCAAAAAAAAAATTGCATAAATGTTCCAAAAAAAATATATATGCCCCAATTTTTTGATCGATTTTTCCTCAGACTTTTTTTTGAATTGACGCCTGAAAGTAATATAAAATTTCATTTTCCGCAAAATGTATTAAAGGATGAAATATTCTACACAAAATTTCACCATAAATCTCAGAACAAACCATATTTCTAGGTATAATAGTTTCTATGAAAATTACATTCGAAATTTATGTAATAAAAATGAAAATTATGCCTTTCCTTTTTTTAGTGTTAATTTAACACGTTTCCAATCCGAGTCAAAATCTCCCTTTTGACTTCATTTTTTGGGGAAAGTGTATAAGTAAGAATTGTTCTAGATCAAATTTTATTGTGAGTCTACGAACACAAGAAATTTGTATTTTCAATATATACCATGAAAAAATATCGTCAATTGTTGCTAAGAAAAACCTTGATATAAATTTTAAAAAAATTGGGATTACAGCCATACTTTATGTGAATATAAGCAAAAATCTCCAAAAAAGCTTCATTTTAGAAGAATGACGTCAGAGACAAAAATAGTTACTATTAAATTTCACTATAAGTCACCAAAGAAAAGAAATCTCTAATTCCATTGCGTACCAGAAAAAAATGCATAAATGTTCCAAAAAAAAAAAAAATGCCCCAATTTTTTGATCGACTTTTTCGGACTTTTTCCAAGTTGACGCCTGAAAGTAACATAAAATTTCATTTTCGTCAAATGGTGTCAAAGGATGAAATATTCTACACAAAATTTCACCATAAATCTCAGAATAAACCATATTTCTAGGTATAATAGTTTCTATGAAAATTACATTCGAAATTTATGTAATATAAGTGAAAATTATGTCTTTCCTTTTTTAGTGTTAATTTAACACGTATCCAATCCGAGTCAAAATCTCCCTTTCTACTTCATTTTTTCGGAAAAGTGTCAAAGGAAGAATTATTCTAAATCAAATTTCTTTGTGAGTCTCTGAACAAATGATATTTGTATATCCAATACATTCCATAAAAAAATCCAAAAAATTTTGTAATTCCGAAAATATTTTCCTTGTCTAAAATGATGGGGATTTAAAGTTAAGTTAAGTTTAAAGTTATTATAAAATTTAAAAATATAAGAATATGCTCTTTAAAAAAAATATTAACATTATTCAAATGGGGCTTATAAAGTTTTAAATTTTATCCAAATGATGCAAATAAAAATATTTCCTTATACAAATGAGCCGGATAAAGTATTTTAAATTTAAAAAAAAATGGATAATAATTTTACCACTTCCAAATGATCCGTGGCTAACATTCAATTTATCAAAATATTTTATTTAATTTTTTTTAAGCCATTATATTAATTAAATAATTATTGGATATTAGCCAAATTTTCTATTTTTTTATTATTATTATTTTATTGTTGAATTTTTTTATTATTTTTTTTTTTTTTGTTTTTTTTTTTTTTTCTATTTCCAGTACTGAATGTGGCCGCCGGCAAGGCACCCATGCAAATTTCCACCGAAGGTTCCGGTGCTCCACAAAAAGCCATCGATGGCTCCACCTCGGCCTTTTTCACACCCGAGACCTGTTCACTGACCAAAGCCGAACGTTCGCCATGGTGGTATGTAAATCTATTGGAACCCTATATGGTGCAGCTGGTGCGTTTGGACTTTGGCAAATCGTGCTGTGGTAAGTAGCAGTAAATTGTGGATATGTGTATAAGTTATTAAGTACGTCCGTGTGTGTGTGTGTGTGTAGAGGAGATCAATAACCTGCCGTTGGCTGTGGAATGGTAGACAAGCAGCCAACGAACAAGCCAGCCAATAAATAACTCTAACTGTCGTCTTCGGGCCATGTTAGTTAACAGTAGTTGCGTTGCGTCAGTGGGTGACTTTAGAAAAATAAGTGGAGAGAGGGAGGGGGAAGGAGAGTGGGAGAGGAAAGAAGTTAATAGACAATTTTCAAACCTGTTACTCTTTTTTTTTCCTAAGAAAAAAAATACATAATCCTTTTGCTCCCCTTCTATGGCTGAGTTTTGAAATGAATAGGTCCAGCGCCAGTCTTTTGGGTCTGGTAGGAAAAATGGCAAAACAATCAAAGCCACCAAATACCCAACATCTCTGCTATGTTACCTCCAAAGCTTTTGGTTTTTGGCTCACATGCTTTCACTTCGGCTGGTCTTAATAAAGTGTTATGTGAGTTTTGTTGTTTAGCTCCACAAAAAAAAAAGCAAAACAGCAAAGTCACACATACTTCCACAAAGAAAACAACAACCACACTTCTATACCTTCCCCAAAAACCAACAAAAACACAGAGGACCCAAAAGTAATGATGTTTGCCCAACATCAAACAACCATCCAGCCACCAAGTAATTCATTGACGGTGAATGTGGTTGCCGCCGCATCTGAACTCATCATGGCTTTGTTTTTCTTCTTTTTGTTGCTGGGAAAAAATACCTGATTTTTTTCTTTCTTTTTTTGCGCAGCCAAACACCGAGCCAACCTCTGGCGCACAATTTATGATTACTTTCACTGAAACGGGTACTCTTCTCACACTCCTCTCCAGCCGCTCACGGGAGGTGCTTTGATGCAATGCGCCATGGCAGTCAAACTTGTAAAGTCGCTTGTCGTTTTGATAATGACCAACCGAAAAGTACCCACACTTTGTAATACGGACGGCCTATGAGGATGATGATGACGAGACGGACGCAATGCAAAGCCATAATAATGTTGATGATGGAGGGGGGGTGAGGGGGATGATGACCACGATGGCGGTGCCTCTGTCTGCTGGCGTTGATGTGCAATCAATGCAATCACTTTGAGAGAGTTATTTTTGAATGGACTTTTATCTTATTATCGTTGCCTAATATCCATTAATGGGTAATTTCTAAAATTATGACCACGAGAGCTTCTTTTGACCAAATAACCAAACAAAACAATTCGGATTTTTTTTGGTTGCGGAACATGTTCCTATATAGAAAATAAATTCTTTATAAACAAGATATCTTTATAGGAGAGCTAAAAGCTGTCTTTATAGACGAGCTAAAGGTCGTCTTTGTAAACGAGCCGAAGGCAGTCTTTATACATGAGCCGAAGGCTGCCTTGACGAAGGCTGTCTTCATAGATGAACCGAAGGTTGTCTTTATAGACGAGCCGAGGTCTGTCTTTATAGGTTAGCATAAAGAGGACTTTATGGACGAGACAAAGCCTGTCTTTATAGACTAGCATAAAGAGGCTCGTCCATAAATCCAAAGGTCATTTTTATAGACGAGGCAAAGGTCGTATTTATAGACATTTTTTGCGCATAGAAAAACATTTGGAGACTTTTTTGGTATAGGAAAAAAATTGGAGATTTTTTAGTATACAAAAATAATGGAGACATGTTTCGCATAGGAAAAAATTCAACATGTTTTCCAAAAAAAAAAACTGGAGACATTTTTCTGATAGAATTTGGTGGCATAGAAAACATTTTGGGAACATTTTTTCGTGTAGGAAAAATGTGGAGACTTTTTGGTATAGGAAAAAATTTGGAGACGTTTTTGGTAGTTTCCAAATTTTTGGAAACTTTTTATGATACAACAAAAATTGGAGACATTTTTCGGATAGGAAAAAATTTAATTTTTTTTTTTTTTTTTGAAAAAATCCCTAGAAAAATATTGAGTAATTTTTTTCTCCTAGAAAAACTATTGGAGAAATTTTTTTCGCACAGAAAAACTGTTATAGAATTTGTATTCAAATAGAAAAACTATTGGAGAATTTGTTTTCGAATAGAAAAAACTTTGGCGAAATCTTTTTCGCATAGAGAAAAACTTAAAGAAAGTTTTGAATATTTTGGAGACTTTTTTAGTATAGGAAAAAAATCAACATTTTTTTCGAAAAAAAAAACTGGAGACATTTTTCTCATAAAAAATTGAAGGCATTTTTTCCCAAAAAAAAAACATTTGGAGACATTTTTTCGAAAAAAAAAAAATTGAAAACTTTTTTGTATGGGAAAAAATTTGCAGACGTTTTTGGTAGTTTCCAATTTTTTGGAAAGTTTTTAGTATTCAAAAAAATTTAAGACATTTTTCGCACAGGAAAAAATTCAAAATCTTTTGAAAAAAATTGGAGACACGGATTTTCGCGTAGGAACAAAATTTGGAAACTTTTTTGCATAGGAAAAAAATTGGAGAGTAGGTACTTTCCAATTTTTTGGAAACTTTTTAGTATACAAAAAAGTTGGAGACATTTTGCGCACAGGAAAAAATTCAAATTTTTTTGAAAAAATTTTGGAGACTTTTTTTCTACAAAAACAAATTGAATATTTTTTTCCCATAGAAAAAAATAGATTCATTTCATTCGCATAGAAAAACAGTTGGGGACTTTTTTCGCATAGAAAAATTTTTATAGAAAATTTTTTTTTTCGCATAGGAAAACTGTTGGAGAATTTGTCTTCGAATAGAAAAAAATGTGGGAGACATTTGTTTCGCATAGAAAAAATGTGGGAGACATTTGTTTCGCATAGAAAAAATGTGGGAGACATTTGTTTCGCATAGAAAAAATGTGGGAGACATTTGTTTCGCATAGAAAAAATGTGGGAGACATTTGTTTCGCCTAGAAAAAATGTTGGAGACATTTGTGTCCCCATAGAAAAAATGTAGGAGACATTTGTTTCCCCATAGAAAAAATGTAGGAGACATTTATTTCGTATAAAAAAACTGTTGGAGACATTTGTTTTACCATAGAAAAAAATTTTGGAGACATTTATTTCTCATAGAAAAATTATTGGAGACTTTCTTTCGCATGTTGGAGACATTTGTTTCGCATAAAAAAGTGTTGGAAACATTTGTTTTGGATAGAAAAAATTGGAGATATTTTTTCAGATAGAAAAAAATTGGAGACATTGGTTTCGCCTAGAAAAAAATGTGGAAGATATTTGTTTCGCCTAGAAAAAATGTTGGAGACATTTGTTTCGCATAGAAAAAATGTTGGAGACATTTGTTTCGCATAGAAAAAAAGTCGAAGACATTTGTTTCGCATAGAAAAAAATATTGGAGACATTTGTTTCGCATAGAAAAAAATGTTGGAGACATTTGTTTCGCACAGAAAAAATGTTGGAGACAATCGTTTCGCACAAAAAAAATGTTGGAGACATTCGTTTCGCACAGAAAAAATGTTGGAGACATTCGTTTCGCAAAAAAAAATGTTGGAGACATTTTTCGCACAGAAAAAAATGTTGGAGACACTTTTTGCACAGAAAAAAATGTTGGATACGTTTATTTAGCATAGAAAAACAAAACGTTTTTTTCTTAAAAAAAAATGGAGATATTTTTGGCGTAAAAGGATTTTTCGAACGGAAACAATTTTGGAGACATATTTTGAATCTACATTTTTTGGAGACCTTTTTGGCACATACATTATTTTAAAGACATTTTTACATAAAAAACATTTGGAGAAATTTTCTTTTCTTTTTTCGCATAGCAAAAGTTTTGGAAAAATTTTTTTCGCATAGAAAAAATTTTGGATACATTTTTTGAGCGTAGAAAAAATTTTTGGAATCATTTTTTGGAGACAATTTTGGGTATAGAAAAAATTTGGAGACATTATTTGGGTATAGAAAAAATGTTGGAGACATTTTTATCGAATAGAAAAAAAATTTGGAGACATTTTTTTCGCATAGATGAGTTCAGTTTGTAAATTTTGACTGATTCTCTTCCAGCTTCGAGTGACATACATTTCTTGATATGAGTCAGCTGTCTCCCTTTGACATTGAGATCTATTACTGATAAAGCTCTCCTGTAACGATTTTTATCATTCTCTCATCACGACTCTCCCACACGAACATGCGTATTTAAAACTGGAAACTGTTTACCTCTTTTCTTTCTCTCATTAAAAATAAAAACTATCTTTAACATTTATCTCTTCTCTCCTTTTTTGTTTTGCAGGCAACAAACCCGCCACCATTGTGGTTCGCGTTGGCAACAATCGTCCCGACTTGGGTACCAATCCAATTTGCAATCGTTTCACGGGTCTGCTGGAGGAGGGACAACCTCTCTTCCTGCCCTGTAATCCTCCCATGCCGGGTGCCTTCGTTTCGGTACATTTGGAGAATAAGACGCCCAATCAGCTGTCCATTTGTGAGGCATTCGTTTACACTGATCAAGCTTTGCCCATTGAACGTTGCCCCACGTTCCGTGATCAGCCCCCAGGCGCTTTGGCTTCCTACAATGGCAAATGTTATATTTTCTATAATCGTCAACCGTTGAACTTTTTGGATTCTCTGGCTTTCTGCCGTTCACGGGGTGGTACTTTGATTAGCGAAAGTAACCCCGCCCTCCAGGGTTTCATTAGCTGGGAATTATGGCGTAGACATCGTAGTGATGTGAGCTCTCAATATTGGATGGGTGCTGTGCGTGATGCTGTCGATCGTTCTACCTGGAAATGGGTTAATGGTGAAGAGGTGGCTGTGTCCTTCTGGAATCATCCTGGCGGTGATGAGGATTGTGCTAGATTTGATGGCTCCAAGGGATGGTTGTGGAGTGACACCAATTGTAATACGCATTTGAATTTCATCTGTCAACATCAGCCCAAGACTTGTGGCCGACCGGAACAACCACCCAATTCGACAATGATTGCCTTGAATGGTTATGAAGTTGGCGCCCAAATTAAATATACCTGTGATGCTAATCATTTGCTGGTTGGTCCATCGACCAGGACGTGTTTGGAGACGGGTTTCTACAATGAATTCCCACCGGTGTGTAAATGTAAGTGGAAAATGGTTGCTAATTTATTTTTGTGGGACAATTTTGACTCAAAACTTTGTTTATTTGCAGATATTGAATGTGGCTTGCCTGCCTCCATACCTCATGGTGGCTATGATCTACTGAATGGCACAGTTGGTTATCTGAGCCTGGTTAAATATCGCTGCGATGAAGGCTATGAAATGGTGGGTCGGGCCCTGCTCACCTGTGACTTTGATGAACGCTGGAACGGTCCCCCACCAAGATGTGAAAGTAGGTTTCCATTTCAGAATTTTGAGTCGATAAATGTAACTAAATTCTCTCCTCTCTCTTTTCTCTCTCTCCAGTTGTTGAATGCGATACCCTACCCGGCAACTACTACAACACCATTATTTCGGCGCCCAACGGTTCTTATTACGGCTCTAAGGCTGAAATTACCTGTCCACCTGGCCATCGTTTGGAGGGACCCAGTACTCTTACCTGTTTGTCTTCGGGTCAATGGAGCAGTGCCCTGCCACGTTGTATTAAAGTGGAACCCTCTACCACATTGCCACCTCCACCACCACCTAGCACAGCAGCACCCACAGTGCCTTCCACCACTTCCTACCGGCCCAAGATTAGCAGTACCACTACCAAGAAGACCTATAGGCCCACAGCCACCACCACAACCAGCAGCAGCAGCAGTACGGCATATCCCACCAGTCCCCAAGTGGAAATCAATGGAGAAAGTAAGTCTATCCAAAAAAATATAGACCTCTTAATTTAATACAATTTTCCCCATTTCTCCCCCTCCAGCCGATTCCGATGAAGATGTCACCTATGTGGTGCCCGGCACGGTACGCGAAGAATTCCCACCACGCCGCACAGTGCGCCCCGTGCTCACACCCAACAAACCCAAGACCACACCGGCCTATGAAACACCCAGTAGACCCACCACAGCCTCGAGTACCTCAAGACCACCCACCTACTACAGTCCTCCAACGCGTACTCGTGCCCCATCATCCACACCAGCCACCGAGACCACCACCCGCAACATTCAAAATGTCATCCAAAATGCCCATCCTCAGGATAATGAAATTGCCGACAGTGTCAATATTCGCCACAATCAATCGCCCAATGTCAACGTGCCCTTCTCCGTCGAAAATACCAATCACAAAGAGACCAAGGAAGCCAAACTCAATTTGGGCGCCATTGTGGCTTTGGGTGCTTTCGGTGGTTTTGTCTTTTTGGCTGCTGTCATCACCACCATCGTCATATTGGTCAGAAGGTAAGTTGAAATGGTAGAGGTTAGAGGGTAACTTTCCGACTGTTTTCGCTAGCTTTAAGTTTATTTATGCTTAGCTTTTTTCGCACTCACATTTTACCAAATGCTTTGCCGGTTGTTTTTTGTTTTCGTCTTATTTTTCTCTCTCCTAAAGAACTGCCTGCCTTGCATTTTTGCGTTCGTATTTTGTTAATGTTGTTTGTTCATTTTTATATATTGGTAGCTTCTGAAACGAGGCCTCATAAAATTTATGTTGGGGTATGGAGGTCATTATTTTCACTTTTCCTAGCCAGGGGTACAGATTAAAGCCTCTCAGTCTCTCATTCTGGGAAATCCGTGGGGATGGATCTCCCTCTCTTAGAAAAGAGGTACCTAACAAAGGTTTAAGCCTCTCAGCCCCTAGGTCTGGGAAATCCATGGAGCTGTAATGAGGTTCCTAACAAATATATATGTAATCGGAACCCCAAAGTAGTTGGATCCTTGGAATTCGACCGCTTTTTAACCGAACTTAATATTTTGAAATAATAAGGAGAGCTTCACCCCTAAAATTTCCGGTTGATTAGAATATATTTTTTAGGTTTTTTGCGGAGAACGTCCAGCAGGGGTACGACTTATATAAAATTTGCTCTATTAGAGCACTATTCCTACATTTTACTTTCAATGTTTCAAAATTAATTGAAATAGTGTAACACATCTTCCCTTTCCCAATTTTAATACCCCCTACCATATGGCTACAGAGAGGGTTTATATCGACCAAAACGTGTCTCATTCAAAAATCGCTTTAACACCCTAGATCTGTTTATCCATTTCAAGACATTTGGAGTCGATCTAGGGGTGTCCGTCCGTCAATCCATCCGTCTGGCTGCCTGGTGTGCACGATAACTCTTGAAGGAAGTATCCGTTTTTGTCCAAACTTGGTATTTCGTAATATTCTTATCAAACTTAGAATGAGTTCGGAGATGGGCAATATCGGTCTACTGCTTCTCTTACCTCCCCTCACAAAAGGTCAAAATGTTCACAGAAAACTAATTTACCTCAAAGAAATAGAAGGAATCATTCGATTTTGTGCAATTTCTGTAAGCCCCAATAATTTTTTCAGTGCTAGGTCAGTTGCCAAATCAAGTACCTACCCCACAAAGGGTCAACATTTGGAGTAATTATAACTCTTATACCATATTTCTAGCAATACTATATCTCATGCCAAGATGGTATATGTAGGACCACTTTTTCTGGTACCTCTCCCACAAAGGGTCAAATTTTTGAATAATTATATCTCTCATAAAAAGCGAAATAAGCATCAGATTATCTTCAAATTTCACACATCCAAATATTTTTATAAACACAAGACCTAGTTTGGATATGGGATATATCGCTCCATTCCTTCTGGTACCTCCCCCACAAATGGTCAACGTCTTGAATAACCAAAACGATTGTAGAATCCAAAATAAGCATCCGGTTCTCTTCATATTTCACACATTCCATTATTTCTACTAATACAAGATCTGCAGCGAAGATGAGATATATCGGACCACTCCTTCTGGTACCTCCTCCCACAAAGGGTCAAATTTTGAATATCCACGAAGCTCAATAAACGGGAAATAAGCATGTGATTCCTTTTAACTTCGGCATATCTCAATATTTCTATCAATACAAAATTTGTTGGAAATATGGTAGATATTAGTCGACTCCATCAGGTACCTCCCCCACAAAGGGTTAAAATTTTGAATAACCCAAACGACCATAAAATACAAATCAAGCATCCAATTCTCTTCAAATTTCACATATCCTAATATTTCCACTAAAGAAAAATCTAGTGTGAAGATGGTAGATATCGGACCACTGCTTCTGGTCCCCCCCCCCCCACATTTGGTCATAACTTTGAATAACCAATTTCTTGTAAAATTTCACACATCCCAATATTTCCACTAAAACAAAATCTTGTGAAATAGGACTACTACTTCTGTAACCTCTCCCACAAAGGGACAAATTTTTGAATAATTATATCTCTCATAAAATGCGAAATAAGAGTCCGATTGTCTTATAATATCCCACATTCCAATATTTTTATTAACACATATTGTGGCCTGAAGATGGTCCACTTCAAACTCAAAACTTAGAATAACTAAAACGCTTATAAAATTTTACTCGACCCAATATTTTTATTAAGACAAGATCTGGTGTGAAAATGAAATTTTTGATTTCAAATTTTTTTCTATCCGAAAAAAATATGTTTTCAAATTTTTTCCTTTCGGAAAAAAATTGTTTCGAACTTTTTTAATTCGAAGTTTTTTTTCGGAATTTATGTTCGAAAATTCTATCTAATTTTTGTTTTATATTTGATTGCTTGAGATAATTTTTCTATTTGAAAATAATGTTAAGAATTTGATTCTTTTTAAAGCAGAATTCCAAATTTTATGTATTGGGACGAAAATATTATTTTTTGCTTGAAAAGAAAATTCCGAACCTATTTTCTATTTGAACATTTCCTGTCCCAAAAATTGTGTCCAAATATTTATTTCTATGAAAATATAATCCAATTTTTTCTATTCTTATAACTTCTATCGGAAAAATCGAGAAAAAAAAACTGGAATATTCTTGTAGGTTATGGAACGGAGGAAATAAGTTTCTAAATTTTTTCCATTAGAAAAAAAATTTTTCTAACTTTAAAAAAATATTTTTGAAATTTCAAATCGAAAAGCCTAGGATTAATTTATTTATATTCGATTTTTCGATATTCTGAAATTTTTGTTATCAGCACGACTCTCTATGCCAATATTTTTTTTTTTTTTTTTTTTTTTTGAAAACATTTTTTTATTCACATGCCTTCAATTGGTAGATTTTGACATTTTATATTCTAAAATTATTATTTCATACTTGTGTGAAAAGTTCCCTTAGATCAATTTTTGTTTGGTCACACCATTCCAAGTTTTCTTCTCACGAAACTAGGAGTACCACCTTCAAAATCAAGTTCACCCACAATTGTATTTTTCTCTCTTTCTCGCGAACACCAATCTTTAAACGAAAACACATACATACATCGAAGAATTGTTGTATTTGATTTCCTGTGCTTCCCCTCTTTTTTCTTTCTCTCTCTCTCTCTATGTTCTCTCTCTCCGTGTAGCACCTCGAACAGCAAACGGCGGCACAATGCAAAACATTTCTCATATCCACCACCACCACCATCGTCATTACCACCATACTACATTCCCAAATCACGTCTACGCTACATGCCACCACCCATGACCATGATGACGACGGCCACCACCCAGTTCAATGCTTCGACCTTTGATCCCCAAAAATCGTATTTGGGCATTGGTGGCAACATGGATAGCATTCGGCCCCAAAGGCTATACGATCATTATAGCGTTAGTTCGAGCATCAAAAAGGAACCATTGCCCTCGATATGGAGCACGGGCATTCTTGCACTGCCATTCGATGATCAGAAATGGGGAAGGCGTGAATTGAGCACATGTGGTCGTAGCTATGCCACAAGGGCGGGCATTTTCAGCAGTGAACAGCAACAACGTCAGCAGGACGAAAAACAAAATGCCAAAAATCAAAGGGATATGAAGGATGCGTGTGAGAGTATGAGTACGACGAGTAATAAACACATTATGGATAGTGACCTCTATTAGAGAGGGGGACGTACGGGGGAAGGAATATCCCGCTACACAGTGCCAAAGATCAGAGAATAGCATTTCAAAATATTAACCATACGAAACCAAAAAAGAAACTAAAAAAAACACACGAATTGAAACGTACAATTTCAAGGCCATAATTCATACCAAAAAAAAATACTAAAAATACAACAACAAGAAAAACAAGTGAAATTTCCAAAGCAAATTCGAAAAGTCTCCCAAATTTACTGTTAAGCTCCAACAAGTAAGCCGCATTTTTGTTCTCGCTATTTTACATTTGGCGATAATTTTTCGTTTCGTTTTATTTTACTCTACAAAAACAAACCACACACACTCTCTTACTCTCTAAACAATCAATGTGATAACCCAACAAACAATTCCAGACAAAAAAAAACTTACAATTAATCCAAATCAAAAAAACAACAACAAACAACTTCATGTCATTTCATACAACAACAACATTTCATTCAGAATTTGGTTTGCAAAATGCCGCCTGTTGCTGTTGCACGTCTCTGTTTTAATAATTTTTTATTTTTTTTTTTTTTTGGTTTTGAGCACATCAGGGGGCGTATGAAGAAGCATGGTCTCCATGGTGGGGCGGTTTGAGGGTTTTGCACGTCTTCTTATTATGTGAATAACTCCATATTTTATTTTAGGTTCTCTTCTGCTAACTCTATCTCCTCTCACTCTCTTTCTTCATTTATCTCTTTTTATTATGTATCCTTTTTATTTGATTTTTTTTTTGGTTTTTACAATCACCCAGTAGTGTGTAGATTTTTTCTCCATACCTTTTTTTACACTCTCTGTCTGTAGCTAACCTCTAATTTGTTGTCTCTTATTATACTCTCTTATATTTTGAACTCATTTTAATTATCTCCCTTTCTTTGGATTTTCTCTCATTCATCTCATTACAGAAATCGCACCACTCAACATTATCGCCACAGAGCTTCACCCGATTGTAATACCGTTGCTTCGTTCGATAGTTCTACATCTGGTTCCCGTAATGGTCTCAACAGGTAAGCTGTATTTTTGAAATTATCTCAAATTATGAAAATTTCAGTTCCAGTGAAAAAGTTACAGACCAACTAAGGGAGAATTCTCTTTAAATACAGGGTGGCCCAGAAAATTCGAAGTGGAGTGAATTTCTTACAACTTTTTATTTAAGGCCTATTTTATATCCTCCACAATACATAAGATGGAGGGTATATTTAGGTCGTCGTTCCATTTGTATCTCCTCGAAATAATAATTTGAGACCTAAATTAAGATAGGAAGCTAAAAATTTACACACATCAGTCTTTTGTGCAGCCAGGTCAAGTTCGAAGATGGGCTATATCGGTCCACGATATCGTATGACCCCCATATAACGGTGCCTCCCGATATTTGGTATTTTGATGATTTTAGCCACATTTTTAAATGGATTTGTCTGAAATTCCACACCAGGAGTTCCTTTTGAGTACTTTACTCGCTGGAGAGGTCCACAATATCGTATATCCTCCAAATAACAGCACCCCCGATATTCGGTATTTTCTTGATTTTGGCCATATTTTCCAATGGAATAGACTGAAATTTCACACAAGGAGTTCCTTCTGAGTACTTTACTCCCTGCAGGAAAATTGTCTATATAAGTCTTCAATATCGTATATCCCCCCTACAACTGTACCTCCCGATATTCGGTATTTTGATAATTTTAGTCAATTTTTTTAATGAAATTGTCTGAAAATCTACACAAAGAGTTCCGTCTGGGTACCTAACTCCCTGTAAGAGAATTGTCTACATTGGTCTACAATATCATATATCCCCCAAATGGTACCTCCCGATATTTGGTATTTTTATGATTTTTTCAACATTTTTTAATGAACTTGTCTGTAAATCCACACAAGTGTAATATGCACACCATAAGAATGATGTTTGGTATCAGATACAGCCCAGAAATACCTCTGACAAAATTCTATCAAAATCGATTCAGATTAGGATATAACTGCCATACATATCTTCAACAGATTTCAGGTTAATTGTGCAACAAATGCCCAATATCCCTCCAAATGACCTGAATTTTCGCACTTCCGACGGAATTCATCCTAGAAACAAGTGGTTCAAATTTGTTGAAAATCGGTTCAGATGTAGTTATAGCTCCCATATGTAGGTTTCATCCGATTTGGTGTTTAAGTCCCTCACATTCGTAATATGCGCTCTACAACAATAATATTTGGTACCAGATATTCTATAGAGCTCGGAAGTTCCTTCTGAGTGCTTTACCCATTGGTAGAGTCTTGTCTATATAGGTCTACGTTTTAGTATAGCACCTATATAACGCTACCCCGAAATATTCGGTATTTCCAGGATTTTCGCGGTGTTATTCACCTTCATACAACGGTACCTCCCTTTATTCGATATTTTGATGATACTGGCGACATTATTCACCGGAATTGCTTCAAATTTCGTATTTGAAATTCGGAATCGTTACTACAGCCTATGACAAAAAATTACTTATCCTGCACCACGTCTTTGTATAGTCCCCATATTAAGGTTTTCATTTGAGCGGTATTTTTCAACGAAATTTTTTGGAAAATTTTCAAGTTCCTTCCGAATGGTGGATGGTGCAAAAAGTTCGGCTTCAAACTTAGCAGTTTTTTTACTTCTTAAATATTCTTTTGTTTTTGCTGGTATTTTCTATTTACACAGCGAACTAATTAGGCTCTATTTCAGCTACCCTACAGTCCTACTCCAAATGATCCAAGCCCTCGGAAAATAGTCTAATTTTCTCCTACATGCGGCTTTACGATGTGGTTTGATTGAGTACTTTGTTTGAGTACTTACTCGGCTCTTTCCTCAGTAGCCACCAATTCGAACTTGAGCTCCATCATTTGATTTTGTAGGACACCGACATTTATATTCATTCACATCATCCTTCAATTTTAAGTCTCGTTCAACCTGGAAGTTCAAAAACATTAATCTTTCTTTAAGGTCAACATTGGCATCGACAGCAACCTTCAGGCTACATCAAGTTTGATGTTAGTTGCTCGTAGTTCTGACATTCATCGCTTTGCTTTCTCTAATAACTGGGCATAATTATAAAACACAGCAATGTTCATAGTTGAAGCTACGTTTAAACTTTTCATATTCTTATTTCCATCTTTAACCTTCATCGGTTCGTGACTCAAAGCTTCGACATCCATACATCGCAAAATCCTCGTTCACGTGCAGTTAAATTGTACATTTGACACCATCAGTTGCTGAGACATCTTTTGTCAGAGGATCTCAGATATGAAGCTCCCCCACCGGTTGATAAATGTCCTCTCTATGGGAACTATTCCAGCTATAGTTTCACTCTTGAAGACAATTTTTAGGCTAGCTGACAAAATTTCCTCGACGTTAATGAAAATTCTTCAACATTTATGCGGAGATTTTTTCTTCTTTGAGAAATTTTTGTGAATAAAATGCAGGTCGCATTTATTATCCGATTAAGATGAACATTTTCCAAACTATATTTGTTGGGTCCAAGGACGAACCCTATTTGAAATTGGTGAGAATCGGTTCAAATTTAGATATAGCTCCCATATACACCTTTATCCGATTTCAGGTTGTTTTGTGCACCAAATGGCCAATATCATCTCATATGGACTTAATTTAGACACTTCCGACCCAATTCATCCTAAAAGCAAGCGCTTCAAATTTTGGAGAAAATCGGTTCAGATATGGCTATTGCTCCCATATATATGTTTCATCCGATTTATTATTAAAGTCTCTCACATGCGCAATATGTATTTGACAACAATGATATTTAATACAAGGTATCTTATAGAGGTCGGAAATACCTTTGCCAAATTTCATTCAGATCGGCTAAAATTTGGACATAGCTCCCATATCCTCTATCGATTTCGGGTTAATTGTACGCCAAATAGCCAATTTCACACCAAATGACCTGAATTTTCGCACTTCCGACGGAATTCATCCTAGAAACAAGTGGTTTAAATTTGGTAAAAATCGGTTCAGATGTAATTGTAGCTCCCATATGTAGGTTTCATCCAATTTGTGGTTTATGTCCCTCACATTCGTAATATGCGATCTACAACAATAATATTTGGTACCAGATATCCTATAGAGCTCGGAAATACCTTTGCCAAATTTCATCCAGATCAGCTAAAATTTGGACATAGCTCCCATACCCTCAATAGATTTCGGGTTAATTGTGCTCCAAATAGCCAATATCACACCAAATTACCGGAATTGTGGCATATCCGACCGAATTCAGTCTAGAAGCAAGTGCTTCAAATTTTGGTGAAAATCGATTCATATATAGCCTTAGCTCCCATATATAAGTTTCATCCGATCATGCACTCTATAGAAATTGGTAAAAAAATGTCACCGTCAAATTTTGTGAAAATCGATTCAGAATTGGATAAGCCTCCCATATATTAGTACCCTCTGAAATCAAACTATAACTGCTCTAAACCCAAATGTTGATAGGTGGTATGCTCCACTTCAAATAAATTCTTTTGTCACGGAAGCTCTACTAAATATGCAGAGTGTGGTAAGGTATCATATAGTCGGCTCCGCCCAAATTTTGACTTTTCCTTACTGATTTTTACTTGATATAGATTTAAGAATGCAAAATTGCTAGATTTCGTTTTCAGAATCTTCTAAAATACATTTTCTAATTTTATTTATTTATGTTTCCTCCTATTTTTTTATAGATACTACCGTCAAGCCTGGGAAAACCTCCACGAGTCTGCCTCCAAGAATAGTTCACACAATGCCTTGCGCCGCAAAGAGACTTTGGATCCACCAGCCATGACCAGATCTAGGGATAATCTAAGGGATAATATGCAAAGGTCTAGAGATAATTTGGATCGGTAAATTGAAATTCGGAAAACAAATAGCAAAAGTGGTCACTTAATCCCAAATTTGTAAAATTTTTCTCCCTTTCAGTGTTGGTCGTGACAACTATGGCATGCGTGATAATTCCGAAATGGTCGTCTCCGATGTCTGTCTAAAAGGTAATGTGAAATTCGTGGCGAGTTGAGGAGTGGCATTATTTTGCGAATATTTTGTAAAATCTGAAATTTTTTCATTCGGGCTTTCAAGCTAATAAAGACTTTTCATTTCCCCCTTTCACTTAGAAAAGAAACGTCACCATCATCATCACCACAAAAACGGTTCTTCACGCAATGGTGAATATCGTGATCATTCGGCGGGTAGGCGGGACCATCATCGACACAGTGGAGGACATTATTGACCAGCTATGATAATAACCATCAATGTAGAACAATAAAAACAAAACCAACAACAAAACATATTACAAACGGGATGCAATATTCACAAACTAAGAATACATTAAATGCAGAACAAACAAAAAAAAAAACAACAACAAAAACAACGAAATATAATTATATAATTTTTAAGTTTAATTTTTATTGTTAGGTTTTTATTTTTGTAATTTTTAAGAAGCAAAAAAACACTATCACTGTCCCACTATCCAAAAAAAGATGGCAAACGCAAGAACAACAACAATTACCCCAAAAAAATGCTAAAGTCAATAGAATTTTTTTCTATAATTTAAACAAAATAAACGAATTAGTTAATAAGTTTTTTTTTTCTTAGAGGAAAGTTATTGCAAAAGCTTTTTGAGTGCAAAATGTGTTAATGTTTGAAATCTTTTGCTTTGTAAATTATAAAGCTTTCGGATAAAGCATTAGCAAGACAATCTATTACCCAAACACAAACGCTTGGCTAGGCCTTCTCAAAGCTTCTTGGCATTTCACACTTCAAAATTTAAAAAAAAATGTTTTGTTTTTTTCTAATTATGAATAACTTGGTTTAATTTATACTGCCTCCAAAAGACCTCGGTCTTTTGCTGATTTAAGCTAAATCGATTTATTCATAAAAAATTATTTTGAAAAAAAAACCCTCCCAAAACTTATATAAGTGTGCCATTACCGGCATCTTTTTTAAATATTATTTCCAAAAAACAACAAACAATTGTTCATTTCAATATCACCTATTATTATACTCTACTCGCATGAATTTTTTTCCCTTCGTATACAAAAACAAAATCACATATTAAACTATTGGCATCATTTTATTTATGTTATACCATTTAAGTCAAGTTTTTTTTAGAACAGCATTTCATTATATTTTTATATTGTAATATTATTTTGTATTTGTTTAGTTTTGAAAACAAAACAAAAAACATAACTGAATCCCAGAACAGCAATATTTTTGTAACTTAATTTTGTGTTTCTTTTCTTGTGTAAATAATAAATTATTTATAAACTGATATACCTACATACAAATTATATGAAGAAGACATACACATAAATACTAATTTACAAATTTAATTAAAATAAAATAAAAAAATGAAAATATAAAATCGAAAATGAACAAGAAATTGTTTTATTTGCAAGAAGGAACAGGGGTCTACCTACCGCATGCGATATCGAGAAGCTAAAATATCGTAATCTTATTTTTGAATGACGGCGTTCGATATCGAGTACTTGACATGGAAGTGTCGAATGCAACCATGCGAATTTTTGCCTGCGTATATTTTTTTATCGTATACTACAATTTCATTCATCAATTTCCAAAAAATGGAAGTTTCTTTAAAAATATTAAATACTTGAATAATTATTATATTTCAGATGTTGTAGGGCAAACTCCAACAAAATAAACTTCCAGCAAAAAATTATTTTGGCCGATTTTATGACATAGACATATGGTAGCATAGCATAGACATATGGCCAGTAAAGTGCAGTTCTGATAAAATATATTCAAAAGCTACCTTTGGAACACGAATGCGATGTTTAAACCTTCAATGAAGAATGAATTAAGAAAACTATAACAGCGGTTGTAATATATATAAAAATGAGTGTACTTACATATTTTCTGCCAAAGATAAAGGATTGCTTTTATGGCGAATTTGTTTTCTTAAGATGTTTACATTGAAATCATCTTCTGAATCTGACGATGACATAAAAAAGCACAATTCCATTTTTGCAAAATTTCACTTTTTCACGAAATAATTAACAACATATTTTGTTTGATCTTGAAGATGGCCAATTTGACATTTTCAAATGTAACAAAATCGATACTAAATTACGATCGAATGCAATCATCCCAACAATAAATTAGGGTCGTAATTCATGTCGATACCATTCTGCATTCGATAGCGAAAGTTGTAATTAGGCCCCTGCTTATTTTGATTGCCTTACTTAAGAAAATGAATGAATTTATGATACTTTTAGGGGATAATAAAAGTTTATAAAACAATACTTACCATTAAAGTGTTCGCCTGCTGTTTGGAGATATGAAAAAAGAAAAGTATTGCCATATTTTGGGAAAGTTATCGGGTATGTTCAGTGGGAGAGCGAAGGCTTAACTGGCAGCTTTGAACATCTGATATGAAATAGATGCAATCGTCGGTGGAAACTTTGGAAAATGGGGGAAATTTAAGACCGTATGTATGGCAAAACGCGGAAAACTTAAGTCATTAATTGGTCCATAGCCTAGCCACTGAATTCAAGTCGAAGTAACCACGAAACCCCATACTATCAGGCATTTGAAGAGAAAATACAACCAATGACATTGGAAATACGTAACCCTCTATAAATTCCTCGATCATTACCAAGATCTAAGAGAAGAATGCAGTGACGACTACATGAACCTCAAAATAGAAAAAGAGTAAAAATTATAAAAAAATATACCGAAAACTGATTTGTTTAAGAAATATAGTAAAAATCAATTCTTATTCTTTAAATTACATCTCTTTCCTGAAAAATTATAGAAAAGGATTTGGAGCAGTGATTAAAAAAATAGCATTCTAGGATCTATCTTTAGTGAGCTATCTTAGGGTAAATCGTTTCATTAAAGAGTGGCCAATAAGGACTCTTAGACCCTCTCTATAATTTTAACATTGTTTATGACTATCTTCATTTTTATACCCTCAGCCATATGGCTAGAGAGGATATATATCATTTAATGCGGCCAAAACGTGCCTCATCGCAAAAACAGGTTTAGACCCTAGGTCTCTGTAGACCAAATCCGTTTCAGTACACTTGGTCTGTCTGGCTGGCTGGTGCGCACGATATCTCTCGAAGGGGTATCCGATTTGATTCTAACTTGGTACATCGTAATATTATTGTCAAACTTAGAACGAGTTCGGAGATGAGCAATATTAGTCCACTCCTTCTGTTACCTTTAAGACAAAATGTCAATATTTTCAAAGAAAATAATTTTCTACACAGAAAGAGAAATTTTGCTCCAACTTTGCGAAACCTCATAACAGTGCTAGGTCAGGTGCGAAAATGGACAATATCGGTCCACTCCATCAAATACCTAACCCACAAAGGATTAAATAATTATAACACTTTTAAAATGTGATGTAACAGTTCGATTGTCCTAAAATAACACACATTGCAATATTTCTACCAATCCAATATCTGGCCTACTCCTTTTGGTACCTCCCCCACAAAGAGTCAACATTTTGAATATCCATGAAGTTCATAAAAAACGAAATTGGCATCCAATTCCATTTAGACTTGGTACATCTCAATATCTCCATAAACACAAAATATGCCATAAAGATGGAGAACGAACCATTCCTTTTGGTACCCGCCCCACATGAGGTTCAAGATTTTTGAAAAACAACGCTCAATGAAAGCGAAATAAGCATCCAACTCTTTTCAAATTGCACATATACACACATTTTTGCTAACAAAAATCTGTTGTTATAGTGATTTTTATCTGCTAATCCCTTCTGGTACCTCACCCACAAAGAGTCACAATTTTCAATACTTTTTCTGTCACAACTTGCGAAACAAGCCAGAGATTCTTTACAACTTGCTAAATCTTAATATTTCTCTCAACCAGAAACCTGAGATGATTATGGAATTTATGATTTCGCAGAAAATTGGATATAAATGTTCGATTTTCTTCTAATGAAAATGGAATACTTCGGTCGACTATATCTGGTACATTTTAACATTTTCTAAAAATTATCACATATCTCATACAATGTGAAGGAAGTAACCCATATAGTCTAAACCTGATAAAACAATATTTGTATCATAGTTATTTGGGACCGATACGAAATGGAGAAAATTGGCCGATTCCTTCGGAACCTACTCCACAGAGGGTCAACAGTTCAAATAATCATATCAAAAGTCAAAATATATTTAAATAATCCGACATTGCTGAGGGTATACATCGGGCAGCAAAACTGACTCAAACTGACAGATAACGTTATATGGGAGCAATACGAAGTCGTGGGCCTGCATAGACAATTTTTTTATCATAGGCTGTAATACTTATTAAGATATTCAAATGCGAAATTTGAAACAATTCCGCTAAATAATGTGGCTAAATTGACCAAAATACCGAATATTGGGTGGTACCACCATATAGGGTCTACCCGAAGACGTAGGCATGTATACGCAATTTCATGTCAAAGATTGAAGTAGCCATTATGATCTTCCAATACGAAATTAGTAACAATTTCGGTCTATAATGTCGCTAAAATCATCAACATAACGAATATTGGGAGGTGCCGTTATATGGGGGGATATACGAAGACGTGGACCTGCGTACGCAATTTTTTGTCATAGCTTGCAGTACCTATTGCCAACTTCAAATACGAAATTTGAAACTGAAATGGTGGAAAGACATTGCCCATTTACGAACTTAACCTGCCAATTGGCAAAACACACATGTGTGCAAAATTTAGACTTTGTATATCAAAAAATCACCCCTTCGAATAAATATTTTGAAAACTCCCGCTATTTCCCTTACAAATTTTTAAAAAATTGCTGGTAGTCCGGAAAATATATTTAAATACTCCCTGATGTTCTCAAGGTCGTATATAAAGTAATCATTCCAAACGATACTTTTGGCCACTCATAAAATCCTTTTGTTTTTGTCGATAGAGCTCCGACCGATGTGAATATATAAAGACAAACTTGACCTCGCTTTTAACGTGTCCTCGTTCTTTGGTAAATATACTTTTTTCTGCTGTTTATAAATATCCACTTGTTTGATTTGTTTGTAAACACACAAATATAACAATTTTGAAATCGATTGTTTTAGTAACCAAATTTTCGCAGGATGGCAACTACAACGTTGCTAGGACAAAACTTCAATTTGTTTGTCAATAAATTTTCAAACTATTTTCAATTCAACATCAATATTTTGAAAACGAGAAGAAAAAATATTAAAAAAAAATTAAAAACTCAATACGAAAATGTCCTCATACAAGTTTAGCAATGAAAAATTGAGCTCAAAGATTAAACAACTGGATATTATGAATCCCAGTGGACGACTAAAATCTAAACGTCCCTCAGTTTCGTTTAAAAAAGATAACGCCGGAGGACAAGACAAGAAACCTAAACTCGAAGACAAAATACATCAAAATAGCCAGGAAGGCATTAAAACCGGTGCATCCCTAATACCCGACTTGAATGTCCTTGTGGAGCGGATGCGTTCCCAAAAGGATGACAGCTTCATTTACCTCACCTATATGTTGCCGAAGACAAGTGAATATTTCACCCCGTACAGCCTTAAGGAATACACCTGGGCCGAGTTGCCCAACAAACAGTTATATTTCACCATGAGTCGTCACGGTGTAACCTATTGGCATTTGTCGGAGAATTTCTTCACACCTCTGTTGCAATGGCAACAGGAGTTTCAACAATTTCTGAGCATCATTAAGATTCGTACATTTGCCGTATTTCGGCTATGGAAGGGTTTTAAGGTGTGGGAGAAAACGGTCAAGTGGAAGAAGCAGACGGAGGCTCGCATGCATTTGCAGGAGCATCTTTTTATCGCCATACCGCACTTGGCACGAGCCATACTTCGGCTGAGGGAGGAGATTGTTATGCTGGAGAGGAGTAATTTCGTCAATGTTACAGGTAAGTGGAAGAGAAGTGAGAAAACTTGTGGATTATCGGCGGAGAGAGAGAGAGGCTTTATAGATGGCCAGAAGAGAGTTCTAATAGACGACTGGAAGAGAGAGTCTTTTATAGACGACCAGAAGGGAGACTTTATGAGCGACCAGAGAGAGCCTTTATGGGGATCAGATGACAGTTTTTATAGAAGACGAGAGGAGAGTCTTTAAAGATGGCCAGAAGAGAGTTTTTATAGACCTGATGAGAGTCTTTATAGACGACCGGAAGAGAGTCTACATAGACGACCACAAGAGACTCTTCATCGATGACCAGAGGAGAGTTTTTATAGACAACCACAAGAGAGCCTTTATAGACGAACAGAAGAGAGTCTTTATAGACGACCAGAAGATAGTCTTTATACACGACCCGAAGAGGGTCTTCATAGACCAGCTAAAGAAGATCGTCTTTATGGACGAGCTATAGAAGGTCGTCTACATAGATGAGCAAAAGATGGTCGGGTGTTTAGATGAGCCGAAGTTCGTCTTTGTGGAAGACAAGACGAGCTGAAGTGAAGGTCGTCTCTTATAGACGAGCTAAAGTGGAGGTCATCTCCTATAGACGAGCTAAATTGAAGGTCGTCTCTTATAGACGAGCTGAAGTGGAGGTCGTCTCCCATAGACGAGCTGAAGTGGAGGTCGTCTCCTATAGACGAGCTGAAGTGGAGGTCGTTTCCTATAGACGAGCTGAAGTGGAGGTCGTCTCTTATAGACGAGCTAAGGTGGAGGTCATCTCCTATAGACGAAGATCGTCTTCTTATAGACGATCTCTGAAGGTCGTCTTCTTATAGACGAGCTGAAGGTCCTCTTCTTATAGACGATCTCTGAAAGTCGTCTTCTTATAGACGAGCTGAAGGTCGTCTTCTTATAGACGATCTCTGAAGGTCGTCTTCTTATAGACGATCTCTGCAGGTCGTCTTCTTATGGACGATCTCTGAAGGTCGTCTTCTTATAGACGATCTCTGAAGGTCGTCTTCCTATAGACGATCTCTGAACGTCGTCTGAGTTTGAAGGGAGTATTTTTAGACAACCAGAAGAGAGTGTTTATAGACGATCCGAAGGTCGCCTTTTTTTGTTAACTAAAGGTCATGTTTTCACCGACATCCGGGTCGTTTTAATAGCTGAGCTGAGGTAACTCTTCTATGGATAGAGGACTGAATGACCTTTCTTTGGACCCCACTTAAGATTTAATATTGTCTTTTTTCTTCCTTTCCATAGTCATTGAAGATTGGCATCCCTTCTATTTTCTGGAGATACAAATGAAAATCTATGAAAGGTTAAATGTAACATTTCGAGATTTTCGGGAAAGGACGAGAAAGAACCTATGTAAGTAGATGCAAATAATATTTCACAGTTCCCTAATTTATATTCTCAAATTGATTCCTTAGATGATGCCTGCCTGAATGCCATAATTGCCAATGGGTTCTTTGCCGATGATGAAGTCAATCATTATCCATCGATAAAGAAAATGCGCGATGCCATGAGCTTTATGGATCGGGCCAAGAAGAAGAGTTTTTGTAAAATACTTTCCAAGTAAGTTTCGATTTTTTTTCCTATAAAGTTTACATATTTTGGGCCAAGTAAGGAAATCTCCTTTTGGAAATGTAAGTTAGCGAATAAGGTAAGATAATTTTCTTCTACAGCTTCCTGAGCTACTGCGACCACATGATGTACAACATGCTGCACAAAGTCACTGTGAATAGTTTTCGGGATTTGGCTAAGGCCTTGAACATTCACGATGCCTTGGGACCATCGAAGGAGGTGTTGCAGGAAAACTTAACCTTGAACGAACAATTGGAACCTGAAAGACCAGCCGATGTTCCTCAAGTATTTATAAATTACCTAAATAATTCGATATGTTTAGATGAATCTATTATCCTTTTTAGAGTCCTTTCTTTGTGACCACATTGCATTTGTTACCCGATCGTATTGAAATCGAACCATCTGAGTAAGTAGATCGTATGGAGAAGCACTCAATTTTTTCCCAGGACTTTCTTAGCTTGGATTTTTTATGAATAACTGGGAAGGGTTTTTATGAAGAATACTTTTCCACGACTTCGATGTTCTAATACCATTTACACCCAACATACATAACAGTGTGTATACAGGTTATTATACAGGGTGAGATAAAAAAATGCAAAAAAGTCAAACGCCATAATTATTACATTTTTATACCCTCAGGCATATGGCTACAGAGGGTATACATCATTTGATACTGTCAAAAAGTGCCTAGTCGAAATTGCGGTTTTAGACCCTAAGTCTCTTTGGAACAAACCCGTTTAGGACATTTGGAGTCGATCTAGTGATGTCCGTCCATCTGTCTGTCTGGCTGGTGCCCACGATAACTCTCGAAGGGAGTATCCGATTTGGTCCAAACTTGATACATCGTAATATTATTGTCAGAGTTAGATCGAGTTCGGAGATAAGCAATATCGGTCTACTCCTTCTGGTACCTCCCCCACAAAAGGTCAAAATTTTCAAAAAAAAATATTTTTTTGCACAGAAAGAGAAAGGATAATATTTGTTCAGTGCTAGGTCTGGTGAGAATTTTGAATAATTACAACTCTCAAAAAAAGAGATGTAAGAGTCCCATTGTCTTCAAATGTCACACATCCCAATATTTATATTAACCCAAGGTCTGGTGTTAAGATGGAATATATCTGTCTACTCCTTCTGGTCCTCCCCCACAAAAGGTCGAAATTTTGAATATCCATTAAGCTCATAAAACGGATTCCGTTTAGACTTGGCACATCTGAATATTTCTATCATTAAAAAAATGGTAGAGATCGGACCATTCCTTCTGGTACCTCCACCACAAAGGGTCAACGTTTTAAAGAACCAAAATGTTTATAAAATCAGAAATAAGCATCAGGTTATCATTATATTTCACACATAACATTATTTCCACTAACAAAAGATCCGTTGTGAATATGGAATATATCGGTCCATTCCTTCTGGTACCTCCCCCACAAAGGCTCAAAATGTTGAATATCCATGAAGCTCATAAAAAACGAAATTGACATCCTATTCCATTCAAGACTTGGTACATCCCAAAACGAAAACGTGAACCTACATACGATTTTTTGTCATATACTGTAGTACCTATTACGAACTTTAAATACGAAATTTGTTGCAATTCCGTTGAATAACGGAATACCGAGTATCGAGAGGTACCGTAATATAGGGGTTATACGAAGGGTGTAGTAACCATTAAGATCTCCCAATACGAAATTTGAAACGATTCCGGTGAATAACGCTGCTGAAATCATCAAAATACCGAATATCGGGAGGTACCTTTATGTGGGGGCTATACGAAGACATGGACCTGCATACAAAAATGTTTGTCATAGGCTGTAGTACCCATTTCGAACTTTAAATATGAAATTTGATTCCGGTAAATAATGTCGCCAAAATCCTCAAAATACCGAATATCGGGAGGTGCCATTATATGGAGGCTATACGAAGACGTGGATCTGCATGGCACATTTTCTGTGTCAGGATGTAGTATCCATAGCAAACTTCATATACCAAATTTTAAACAACTCCGGTTAATAATGTCGTTAATCAAAATATCGAATAACGGGAGCTACCGTTATATGGGGGGTAGACGAAAACATGGACCGACATGGCCCATTTACGAACTTATCCTGCCTACTGGTAAACTATGCATGTATGCAAAATTTTAGCCTTATATCTCAATTCGTTCGAAAGATAGGGTGATTACAACAGCCAGACAGACGGACATCGCTAGATCGTCTTAGAATTTTACGGTAATACAGAATATATATACTTTGTAGGGCCTATTATAAATATTTCGAGGAGTTACAAACGGAATGACAAAGTTAATATACCCTCCATAGGATGCAGGAGGGTATAAAAATCAAATAATTTCTCCATATTTTAAATGATCTTGTAATAGTAAAAATCTGGAGAACTAAGTTTTGTGGATTTTTTTTAATACCAAAAAAAAATTACCCTGGCAAATTAAAACAAATTCCAAGGCAGTAACAGAACCTGCATTTTTTTTTTTAAATATTTTTCCAAAAGACCACCAATCGTAATTTTTTTTTTAATTTTTGAAAGGTTTATTGAACATGGAATTTATTTGAATGATTTATCCAAGACCTATTGCACCATGGAGTTTAAAATTTATTTTTCCGGGATCCGTAAAAAATATTTTTTTCTTTTGACCCCAGTTTTTGTGAATATTTTTTTCCTAGGGCTTTATATCCCAGATTTTTCTTCACACCTTTTTTATACCCTTTACCATAGTATTGAAGTTTGTCATTCCGTTTGTAATACCTCGAAATATACATTTTAGACCCCACAAAGTATTTATATTCTTGATCAGCATAAAATTCTATGTCGATTTATCAATGTTCGCCCGTCTGTCCGTCCTACCGTCTGTGGAAATCACTCTAGCTTCAGAACGAAATAAAGTAGGTTGATAAAATTTTATTCAAATGTGTATTATGTATGCAGGACTTTTGGTATTGAAAATGGGCCATGTAGGTCCATATAACGGTACCTCCCGATATTAGGTATTTTGATGATTTTAGCGACATTATTCACCGGAATAGTTTCAAATTTGGTATTTGAAGTTCGTAATAGATACTCCAGCCTATGACAGAAAATTGTCGGTGCAGGCCGAAGTCTTCGTCTAGCCACCATATAACGGTACCCCCGATTTTCGGTATTTTGATGATTTTAGCGACATTATTTACAGAAATTGTTTCAAATTCCGCATTTGAAGTTCGTAGTGGATACTACAGCCTATGACAGGAGATTGTCTGTGCAGGTCCACGTCTTTGTATAGCCCCCATATAACGGTACCTCCCTATCTACGGTATTTTGATGATTTTGGCTACATTATTCACCGTTTATTTCAAGTTTCGAATTTGAATATGGCAAATTCGTTCTAAATGGTGTAGGGTATTCAAAGCTTGGCCCGGCCGAACTTACTGCTTTTTACATGCTTAAAAATATTTTCCACCAATCGTATTTTTTTTAATTTTTTAAAGGTATATTGAATATAGAATTTATTGTAATGATTTATCCTATTGCACCATGGAGTTTAAAATTTATTTTTCCGAGATCTGCCAATAACGTAAAAAATATTTTTTTCTTTAAAAATACCTCAAGACCTCATTTTTTTTTTTTTTTTTTTTGACGCACTTTTTTAGATCTTATGATCCTAGATTTGTTTTAAATATTTTTTAAGGACTTATAAATCCATAATAAACTATTTGTGATTTAATTGGTATTTTTCTGAATTTTTATTTATTTTTTTATTTTTCAGAGAAGTAATGAAGCACATTTTCACCCGAATTTCAACTCTAATCTTGGAAACTGTTATGGAAATTGAGAATTTCACCGATGACAAAACCTATACACAGTTTACAGAGTGAGTTTTTTTCCAATATCAAATGTGATTTTTATGCAAAATAAATCATTCACTTTTTAGACCCTCAATTATGGGACGGCAAGAAGAACGATTATCCGGAGTGGCGCCCGATTTGAATTTTCTCTTGAGAACAGATCAAGAATTTCAAGTTAATCGGTGAGTTTTACTCGGGTCCTTAACAAAAAATGAAATAACACAAAAAATAAAATTGTTTTCATTTGAAATATTTCTCATTTTTTGTAATTCCGGCGAAGGACATTTGTTGATGGATATTTGATTTGATATTTGTTTCCTTTTCCTGGCAGGAAAATATTATACTCCTACATTAGAACGGCCTATGAGAAAGCGGAAATTTATACTCTGAGATTTGAAACGATACGCAATAATTATGAAATAGACACCCAAACCGATCCGAATATTTTGAAAACGGAAAGGGGTAAGAAGGGGATTTAGGAGAGAAGTTGATAATAAAAAAATAAAAAATTATTAAATTTATTCAGATTTGGGCAAACTGAGGGCCTACTGTGAACGTTATTGCAACAATGTCAAGGCCTTGGATGGCATACTCTCCACGGTACACCTGGGCCTGCTGAAACTGAATCAGGGCAGTTTTAAGGACACTGTGACCCCGGTTTGCATAAAATTGCAAAATGTCTTGGCCAATTATTTGCCCAAGTAAGTTCTTTCTCCAGGACAAATTTCAAAGAAATGTGGTTCTAAAAAGAATTTCCCTTCCAGATTGGCCACCGAAGAGGTGGAACGCATCAATGAGGCCACAAATGATTTGTCGGGACGCATTACGGCCGAACCCATAACGACCTTGGAAATTGTCTCTCACATACGATTTTTGGATGTTGTCGATGAGGAAATGCAAAGTCTCTTTGCCGATGTCGATTATGCTCATGATGTCTTCATGATCATCAAAGACTTTGCCATACCCATTGATGATGAACGCAAGGAAGACTATATGGATTGTGAAGATTTGGTTAATCGCACAAATGATAAGCTAAAGGAGATCCAAGCGAAGAGGCCGGAATTTGTCAAACAGCTGGAGGAGAAAATGAATGAAGATATTCAGCTGATATTTGAAGAGACTCATGAAATCTATTTGGAAGTCCAGGATCCATTTTTAATTGATGTAAGTAATGGGGGTGGAGGGGGTTTGGGTTTTATTGGCTAAACATAGATGGCCTTTGAATGGGCGGACAAGCCTCGTCGATTGGAATGGGCCCAAAGAGTCATGGGTCCGTCGAAAATGGGCAACCCTGTAGTATCTTCGGCAATGTCGCAGATAAAAATACGGAGTATATAAAAGAAGACCTAATAGAATGTACCTATATCGGCATTTTGAAAGCTCACATCGCAAAGTAACCTAAATAGAGGAGACACGTTCCCCCCCTCTTCCACAATTTTGAAAATTTTCGAAATAAGATTCCTCGGAATCCGTACACTTTAGGTTTATAGTGTCTTCGGCAATGTTGCAGATAAAAATACGGAGAATATTTCGGTAAAAAATTGTAGCCCTCAAGCGGGCAGAGAAAGGAGTCTTTTTGGTCCCTTTTTTCAAAATATGGCTAAAAACCCCCTTTAAACGGAATCATAGCAAGTCAAAATATTCTACAAAATTATTTGTCATAAAATTCTACTATAGGTACTAGAAGACGTCAAAAATCTAAGACTTACCTAAAAGCCAGGAATTGACCTATATTAAAAACACATTTTAGGGTTAAAGCCGTTCTTTTTCTGAGTTTGGGCAAAAATCTACAATAATGCATCATTTTAGAAGGATGACGCAGATAAAAATACGGATAATATTTTGGTATGAAAGAAGAGCTCAAAAATAGAAGGCACAAATATTGGCATTTTGAAAGTTTACATCGGAAAAGTAACCTAAATAGAGGGGACAAGTTCCCCCCTCTTCCACAATTTTGAAAATCTTCGAAATAAGATTCCTCGGAATCCGTGCATTTTAGGTATATATTATCTTTGGCAATGTTGCAGATAAAAATACGGAGAATATTTTGCTAAAAATGTGTAACCCTCAAGCGAGCAAAGAAAGGGGTCTTTTTGGTCCCTTTTTAAAAATATGGCTAAAAAATCCCTTTAAACGGGATCATAGCAAGTCTAAATATTCTACAAAATTATTTGTCATAAAATTCTACTATAGGTCCTAGAAGACGTCAAAAATCTAAGTCTTACCTAAACGTCAGGAATTCACCTATATTAAAAACACATTTTAGGGTTAAAGCCGTTCTTTTTCTGAGTTTGGGCAAAAATCTCCAATAATGCATCATTTTAGAAGGATGGCGTCAGAGACAAAAATATTCTTTATCAAATTTCACTATAAGTCACCGAAGAAACAAAATCCGTATTTTCATTGTATACTTTATGAAACTTTCAGGCAAAAAAAAGTTCGAGAAAAAATTGGTAAAAAAAATAGGGAATAATTTTTTTGAGTTTTTTATTGGGAATATTTATGCAAATATTTTTTTTTTTTTTTTTTTGATATTTAATGAAAATACAGATTTCTGTTCTTTAATGACTTATAGTGAAATTTGATGAAGAATGTTTTTGTCTCTGACGTCATTCTTCTAAAATGATGATTTGTTGGAGATTTTTGCCCAAACTCACACAAAGTACGGCTTTAACCCTAAAATGTGTTTTTAAAATATATGAATTTCTGGTGTTTGGGTAAGTTTTAGAAGCTTCATGTCTTATAGGACCCATAGTAGAATTTCATGACAAATAATTTTGTGGAATATTTTGACTTGCTACCATTCCGTTTAAGGGGAGTTTTTAACTATTATTTCAAAAAAGGCCCAAAAAGACCCCTTTTTTAACTCGCTCGAGGGTTAAAAATTCAAACCAAAATATTCTCCGTATTTTTACCTGCAATATTGCCGAAGACACTGTATACCTAAAATGTACGGTTTTCAAGGAATCTTATTTCGAACATTTTCAAAAGTTTGGAAGAGGTGGGAACATGCCCCCTCTATTTAGGTTACTTTGCGATGTAAACTTTCAAAACGTCTATACATGTGTCTTCTTTTTTTTAGTTCCACTCTCTTAATCTGCTGAATTTTCCCCGTTATTATTGAAAAAATTTAAATTTATCGCCCAGTGTTATTACTGAGACTATTAAAAGGATGTGGCGCCCAACTGTTGCGCCTCTTTAAATTATAACTCATGCATTTTTGGTTTATATAATTACGTGTCTTCTTCTTCTTTTTTTTTTGGGTTCTACTCTCATAACCTGCTGGATTTTCCCCGTAGTTATTGAAAAAATTAAAATTTGTCGCACAGCGTTATTAATGGGAGTAATAAAAAGCTGTGGCGCCCAACTGTTGCCGCTCTTAAATCAATACTTTGGCATTTTCGTTCATATTTTTACATGTCTTCTTCTCCTTTTTTAGTTCTACTCTCATAACCTGCTGAATTTTCTCCGTAATTATTGAAAAAAATTAAATTTGGCGCCCAGTGTTATTAATGGGAGTAATAAAATGATGTGGCGCCCAACTGTTGCAGCTCTTTAAATTAATACGTATGCATTTTTGGTTCATATAGTTACGTGTCTTTTTCTTCTTCTTTTTTTTGGGTTCTACTCTCATAACCTGCTGGATTTTCTCCGTAATTATTGGAAAAATTGAAATATGTCGCATAGTTTTCTTAATGGGAGTAGTAAAAGGATGTGGCGCCCAATTGTTGCACCTATTTAATTTAATATTTCTGCATTTTTAGTTCATACAGGGTGAGATACAAAAAAACTACATTTTTTTAAAATTGTATTTAATGAAAGCAAAAAATGTCGGAAATGCACGGTCACACGCTGCCCGAATGTTGCTCTGCGGTATTTTGGACCATTCCCGGCGAAGCGCTTGCTTGAGGTGATCGACACTTTGGTATTTTTTAGTGCCAACCTTGCTTTCCAAAATATTCTAGACACAATAGTTCAACGGATTGATATCCGGAGATTTTTGTGGCCATTGTGCGCTGGAAATGAAGCGAGGAACCTCAATTTGTAACCATTCTTGGGTGGCGCGTGCTGAGTGCGATGGTGCTGAGTACTGTTGGAATGTCCAAGGCCTGCGGCCAAAATTTTTGCGTGCCCAAGGCTTTAAAGTATTTTCGCTATAATATTCGTCATTTATTCTAATGCCACGGTCGATTAATACGAGCGGAGAGCGACCATCGGCTGTTATGGCGGCCCACACTATCACCATGGCCGACACTGAGTTCTGTTGGCCAACCGAAGATGCACGTTTTCAGCTGACCTCAAGTAAACACGATCATTTTGATTTTGTTTGTTTACAAACTGCTGGACAACGAATGTTTTCTCCTCGTAGACGGAGAAAACCAAATTCGGCAGATTACCACTTTCGCCCAAGCGAGGCAACTCTTTAACTCTTTTGAGCCTATTTTCTTTCTGTTGCGGTGTAAGTTCTTGCACTTTTTGGAATTGCAATGGCTTTACCCTGAGCTCATTTTTCAATATTTGCCTAATAGCATTTTGCCATATGTTCAGCTCAAGAACTATTTTTCGGCCACTGCGACGAGGGTTTCGATCAAGTAGCTCCTTTACTTTTCGAACCATTTCTAGTGATGTTGCTGTTTTTTATCCGTAACGGTATCACGGAGCGGTTGTACGAGACACAAAAGATTTATTCATATTTAAATGCTGGAGTGCTCTAACAGTAGCCGCTTGTGGTTCTCCAGCCAAACATAAAGAAATCACACTATCACGCTTGAATTCTGTCACGAATAAGTCTTTTTTTCTGGAAAATTCTCACCAAAATACTTTTGTACGCTTCTAGACAATATAATAAGCTGTCACTGGAATAATTTTAACAGCTGTCGGACAAGTGGCTTAGAAATGACAGCAGTCTGAAGTTGGTTGCAGTTTTTTCATCTCTCCCTGTATAGTTGTGTCTTTTTTTTTCTTTTTTTTTTTTTGTTCTTCTCTCATATTCCGCTGGACTTCCCTCTAATTATTTTCTCTGTTACCCAGTGTAATAGACTGTGGCTTACTATCCTCATCCCAATCTAAATTTGATTATTTTCACTTTAGAGAGATTCCGAACGTTCTTTGGTCAAATCACGGCTCAAGGATCTTTTGGAACGCCTCGAACGTTTGCACGAACACGCTGCCGAATATATACGCTATCAAAAAGAGTTTAAAATCGATATTACCATGTACACGGAAATGGATATGGCCTTTACGGAAATTAAGTTACGACAAAGTCTACACAATTCTGTCAACGAATGGGAGGATGCCTATTATCGTTGGATCCTGATGGATTTCAATCAACTTGTCGTTAATGAGCTGACGGACCTGACCATAAAAACCATTAAGAATTGTATGCAATATGAAAAATATTTACCGGCAAATAATATTGTGCCTGAGCTGAAGCAGGCTGCGGAGAATTTTAAGGTGAAGCTACCGGTTATTGGTTATCTGAGGAATCCCAATTTTAGGGCGGTAAGTGGTGCAAATCTCTCTCTATATCTCTCTCTCTCTCTTTAATTCAAATTCCTTTTATTTTGGTTCTCTTGTCTTCTCTGCCACTTAGCGCCACTGGAGTGAGGTTGAAACAATTTTGGGCCGCAAATTCTTCCAAGAAGAGGGCATCCTCCTCTCCGCCTATGAAGAGTGCCATGCCTTTGATGAGGAAATTGCCAATTCCTTAATGGAAATCTCATCGCAAGCCACCGGCGAGGCCCAATTGGAAAATATGTTAAAATCTCTGGAAGCGGTGTGGAAGGAACAAGAACTCTCCGTGGTCTGTCATCATGATCAGAAGGATGTTTTCATATTGGCTGGCACCGAGGAATTGCAGACAATTCTGGATGATTCCAATGTCAACATTAATACCATTGCTGCCTCGAAATATGTAACGCCCATTAAGAATAAAGTCGATGAATGGATCGGGGCCTTGGAACAGTTTGGCAAGACCTTGGGTGGGGGTTATTTTCTATATTTTCTTTGAAATAATTATTTAAGTCTCTTTCCATCCCCTAGAGGTCTGGATGGATTGCCAAACGTCGTGGATTTATTTGGAGGCCATTTTTGCCTCACCTGATATCCAGCGGCAATTGCCGCAGGAGGCCAAAATGTTCTTTGCTGTGGATAAAAGTTTCAAGGAAATGGTGCGCACGGCCAAAAAGGTATCTCTGGCGCTGCCGGTTATGTCCTCCAAGGATAACTATGATATTTTATTGGAAAATAATCGCAATTTGGATTTAATCACAAGGGGTCTGGAGGCCTATTTGGAGGTTAAAAGGGTTGTGTTTCCAAGGTAGGAATTTCTAAAATTTATCCACCACACCACATAATACCCCCCCCCCCCCCCCCCTCTCGTGTTTTAGATTCTATTTCCTCTCCAACGATGAGCTGTTGGAAATCCTGGCCCAAACACGTATTCCCCAAACCGTACAACCCCACTTACGTAAATGTTTCGATGCCATACATCGCCTGGAATTCGGCCAAAAAGATGTGGGTGATGGCAGTGGACGCACCGTGGCGACCAATGACATCTTGGCCTTCATATCTCCTGAGGGAGAAAAATTACTTTTCCAAAAAGGTCTCAAGGCTCGAGGAGCTGTCGAAGAATGGTTAAGTAAAGTCGAGGAGGGTATGTTCGCCTCGGTGAAGAGAGCCATGCGTTTTGGCTATCAATGTTATCCGCACAAGCAACGTGATGAATGGTTTCAAGATCATCCCAATCAAGTGGCCTTGACCATTTCCCAACAGCAATGGGCTGCCGATATTCATTATATTTTGGATAATCCAAAATGGTCGGAAGAGAAGGTTATGCAAGAGATGAAATTATTCGAAAAGAAATGTTTAAAAAATCTAGCGGCCTTGGCTTCTCTCACGCGGCAGAATATTAGCAGTTTGGTGAGGAAGGTACTGACCGCATTGATAACCATTGATGTACATGCCAAGGATTCGGTGTCGCTGCTGATTGAAAAACAGGTTGTGAAATCGTAAGTAAAAGGGATTTGGGAGTTTCTCATGACTTCTTTTGGAAAATTATAACTTCTTTTGGAAATGTTTCTCTCGCCTCTAACGTTCGAGATCCTTGAGCCATGATTTGACCAAAGAGCGTTCGAAAACTCTCCAAAAATGAAAGGAACAAAATTTAGATTGGGATAAGGATTGTTGTTCACAGTCTATTACACTGTTTCCCTCCCTTCTTCCATTTCCCTCACTCTCACTCCCTTTTCCCCATTCCAGCTCCGATTTTGATTGGCTAAAAATGCTGCGTTTCTATTGGTCAATTGAAACGGAGGCAATCTACTCTCGCATGGCTTCGGCCAACATACCGTATTACTATGAATATTTGGGAGCCGGAGGTGTTTTGGTTCTGACACCCCTAACCGATCGTTGCTATTTGTGTTTAATGGGTGCCATACAAATGGATTTGGGTGGTGCGCCAGCGGGTCCAGCGGGAACGGGAAAAACAGAGACCACCAAAGATCTGGCCAAATCGGTGGCCAAGCAGTGTGTGGTCTTTAATTGCTCCGATGGTTTGGATTACAAAATGATGGGAAGATTTTTCTCCGGCCTGGCCCAATGTGGAGCCTGGTGCTGCTTTGATGAATTCAATCGCATTGATATCGAGGTGCTGTCGGTTATTGCTCAGCAATTGATTACAATACGCAATGCCAAGGTGGTGAATGCCAAGAGGTAAGTTTGGAGATCCTACAAAAAGATTTGAGGTGGTAAAAAAATCAGTAATATTTTGCAGATTCATTTTCGAGGGCCGTGAAATAAAGCTCAGCAAATCCTGTGCCGTTTTCATTACCATGAACCCCGGCTATGCTGGACGCACAGAACTCCCCGATAACTTGAAAGCCCTATTCCGCCCAATATCCATGATGGTCCCCGATTATGCCTTAATTGCCGAGGTCATTTTATATTCCGAGGGCTTTGAGGACCCTAAGAGTTTGGCCCATAAAATGGTGCAAATGTACAAACTTTGCTCCGAGCAGCTGAGTCAGCAAAATCACTATGATTTTGGTATGAGGGCGGTTAAATCAGTTTTGGTAATGGCTGGCTCTCTGAAGCGGGCAGCCCCAGATCAGAGGGAAGATATTACCCTTATTGCCGCCCTGAGGGACTCAAATATACCCAAGTTCTTGGCCGATGATGCAGTGCTCTTTTTGGGTATACTCAGTGATTTATTTCCGGGAGTGGAGTTGCCAGACTCCTCACATCCTCAGTTGGAGGAGAGTTTGGTATTCAATTTAAGGGAGAGGAATTTACAGGCGGTCCAGGCCACCTTGAGGAAATGTATACAACTTTATGAGACAATGTGTGTTCGCTGGGGTGTAATGCTGGTGGGTCCCACAGGTGGTGGGAAATCCACGGTCCTGCATGCCCTGGAACAGGCTCTGGGTCATTTATATGAACAAGGGGTGGAGGGTGCCAATTTCCGGCCCGTAAACATACAATGCATGAATCCCAAGGCAGTTTCCATGAATGAGCTGTATGGTTATGTGGATCCCAAAACCCTGGAATGGCAGGATGGTCTCCTGGGATTGGCAGTGCGTACTGCAGTCAATGTGGAGGGTGAGAATTTATTATATATATTTTTTTTGGAAATAATATCCTCCAATTTTTGATCTTCCAGAGGAAATCCATCAATGGATTGTCAATGACGGCCCCGTGGATGCTGTTTGGATTGAAAATCTCAACACCGTACTGGATGACAATAAAATGCTGTGCCTGGCCAATTCGGAGCGCATAAAACTCACCGCCTGGGTCCACATGGTTTTCGAGGTACAAGATCTGGTACAGGCCTCTCCCGCCACTGTATCCCGTTGTGGTATGGTCTATGTTGATCCCGAAGATTTGGGATGGCAACCCCTACTCGATTCGTGGAAGATGGGAGATATACAAAAACAAATACCCAACAAACCTCTGGAATACCTCGACCAATTATTTAGTTTGCATTTTGCGACTCTCCTGGAAGTGGCCAAAAAGCATGGCTCCTTTGTCATACATCAAGTGACCAGCTCCAAGGTACGCCTATGCTTGGAATTACTCTCTTCGCTAATTGAAATGATACGCTGGCACGATGTGGAGGAAAGAGACTATCAGGCGTTGCTCAAGAAAATGTTTGTTTGGTGTGTCCTATGGTCTCAGGGCTCTAATTTTAGGGATAAGGAAAAACTCGTTTTTGAGCAATTGATTCGCCAAGCCATGGGTCCTTTGGAGTGAGTTGTGGAAATTCAAAATGAATTAAATTTTAATTTTTGACCTCCTTTCCAGTTTGCCAGATGATGCTTCATTGTGGGACTATCGCATTAACATGACCAGCCGTAGCTGGGAATCTTGGTCCAGTATCATTGATGAATTCGTCTTTAATCCGGAAGATAAATATTTCGATATGCAAGTACCCACGGTGGATACCACGAAATATGGGTGAGTTCTCCAGAAAAAATTACATGAAAGGCTATTGCTATTAGGAATTTTAAGGAATAGCTACTATTTGAGGTGTAATGATCGGTTCCCCCACCTCTGTCATGAAGAGGAAGCCCCAAAAGAAAAAAAGACCTTCCCATCATCATGAAATCCAACCGTCCGGACAATTAAAAACCACACGGATGTGTTGCCACAGATTTGCCCAGATCCTTGGTGGTCTCAGTTTTTCCCGTCCCTGTTGGACCCGCTTGAGCGCCACCCAAGTCCATTTGTATGGCACCCATTAAACACAAGTAGCAACAATCGTTTAGGAGAACCTCCGGCTCCCAAATATTCATAGTAATAGGGTATGTTGGCCGAAGCCATTCGAAAATATATGACCTCCGTTTCAAGCGACCAAAGGAAGCTCAGCATTTTCAGCAAATCAAAATCGGAGATGGAAGGGAAAAGAAGGAATGGAATAACACTCCCACTCCCGAGTAAAAACGAGTAAATCTATGTTAGCATCCAAACTACGTATATCAGATAAACTTAAGCTTCGCCTCGGCCATATTTACTTCTAGCCGAGATCACAAATACACCCATATACCCATAATTTTCCCGTGTTTCCTACTAAGGACTTAGCTTAAAAATTCCTTTGAATCTTCTTCCACTTTCAGCTACATCTCCGACTTACTATTTCAACGAAAATATCCCGTCATGTTCACAGGCGAGACGGGAGTGGGCAAAACCGTACTGGCGGTATCTACGTTGAAAAAATTATCCCAAGGCAATATTGTGCCGGTGCAGATTAATTTTTCCGCTCAAACTAGCAGCGCGCGAACCCAAGAAATGATCGAAGGACCACTGGAGAAACGTAAACGCACACAGCTGGGAGCACCGATTGGGAAGTCGGTAATTGTGTTCATCGATGATGTGAATATGCCCAAATTGGATACGTATGGCAGTCAACCGGCCATTGAGCTGTTGAGGTATGTAACTGCGATTAGGATAAAAATATTTGAGAATAATAAAACCAGACCTTCGGATAACATCTGAGTTCACATAATTTTTGTCTGCTCCCAGGAGAGCACTCGCTCAAATTCGAGTAAATTTCACTCTCTGTGTCAATTCGAGTGAGTGCTCTCCTGGGAGCAGAAAAAAATGGAGCACACTCAATTTTTTGATGACGTTGGAATACGAGTGAGCTTATTTTCCTCGTTTGTGAGTGAGAGCCAAATTCGGGCAGAATCTTCTCTTACTGATCATGTATTCACGATTCTTCCCCTCTTCCTCTTTCCATTCAGTGAGTGTACTCCTGCTCAATTTAGGGCAATTCTGCTCTCACTATCACATTTCAAACAGGAGTGGCTCGGATGTGCTCCCACACAAAACAAATGCGTGGAGAGTAGACTTCGAAAAAACTTTCACTCTTCGAGCAATTCTGATCCTGAGCAAGTTTCGCTTCCGATGGTAAAAAAGCAAATCTGTGCTCTGCATAAAAATATGTTTCCATTTTCAGACAATTTCTGGACCTCCTAAGGTTTCTACGATCGTAAAAAACTCTTTTGGAAAAAAAATTGTTTCTGTGGTCCTCGGCTGTGCCTGTACTCCACCGGGTGGTGGTCTCTCAATTCTTCCCCTCTTCCTCTTTCCACTCATTTACACTCTTAGAGGAAACTCCTGTTCAATTTAAAGCAATTCTGCTCTCACTCTCACCTTTCAAACGGGAGTGGCTCGGGAGTCCTCCCACACAAAACAAATGCGTGGAGAGTAGACGTCGAAAAAACTCCCTCTCTTCGAGCAATCCTGCTCGTGAGCAAGTTTCGCTTCCGAGTGAAAAAGAGCAAATCTGTGCTCTGCATAAAAAATATGTTTCAATTTTCAGAAAATTTCCGGACTTGCAAGGTTTCTACGATCGTGAAAAACTCTTTTGGAAAGAAATTGTTGATGTGGTCCTCGGCTGTGCCTGTGCTCCACCGGGTGATGGTCTCTCAATTCTTCCCCTCTTCCTCTTTCCACTCATTTACACTCTTAGAAGAAACTCCTGCTCAATTTAAAGCGATGCTGCTCTCACTCTCAAATTTCAAACAGGAGTGGCTCGGGAGTGCTCCCACACAAAACAAATGCGTGGAGAGTAGACTTCGTAAAAAACTCCCTCTCTTCGAGCAATTCTGCTCCTGAGCAAGTTTCGCTTCCGAGTGAAGAAGGGAAAATCTGTGCTCTGCCTAAAAAATATGTTTCCATTTTCAGACAATTTCTGGACTTTCAAGGTTTCTATGATCGTGAAAAGCTCTTTTGGAAGGAAATTGTTGATGTGGTCCTCGGCTGTGCCTGTGCTCCACCGGGTGGTGGCCGTAATCCTTTGACACCACGCTTTGTAAGGCATTTTGCGCTGTTTGCCCTGCCGAAACCCAATGATGAGACATTGACCACCATTTTCAATGGCATTTTGACAGGGTGAGTATTTTGGGGATCTACAATTTTAAAATTAACCTAATTTTTTTCCGCCACAGCTTCCTAAGCAGTTTCTCCTCCACCATACGCCCCTTGTCCGAGCCAATTGTCAATGCCTGTGTTGATGTGTACATGCGCATTGCCCAGGAAATGTTACCCACCCCCGATAAGTCACATTACATCTTCAATTTACGAGATCTCTCCAAATGCATCCAGGGTATTCTGCAGGCCAGCAACCTCCACTACAACATGGAAATGCAAATTTTACGTCTCTTCTATCACGAGACGACGCGGGTCTTCCATGATCGTCTGATCAACGATGATGATCGTAGACTCTTTAAGCGAATCATGCACGAAGTGTGTCTGAAACATTTCAACAAAGAAGTCTGCCGCGATGAAGAGCCACCAATACTGTTTGGAGATTTTATGGTTTTTGGCAAGGCCCGTTCGGAACGTATCTATGAAGAGATTAAGGATCATAGCAAACTGGAAAGTATCCTTATGGATTATGTGGAGGATTATAACACCATGACGGGTAAGAGGATGCATTTGATTTTGTTTCAAGATGCCTTGGAACATACGGTGCGGCTGGCTCGCCTGCTGAGAAGTGATCGAGGAAATGGTCTTCTGGTTGGAGTGGCTGGTATGGGAAAGCAATCGTTGACGAAATTGGCCGCCCATGTCAACGAATACAAATGCATGCAAATTGAGTTGAAGAGGAACTATGACATCAATGGCTTCCATGAGGATTTGAAAATTATCTACCGGCAAGCGGGGGTAAGTGAGGACTTCAAAAAATAAAACTGTGCGACAAAAAAATAATTACGGAGAAAATCCAGCAGATTATGAAATTAGAGGTAAAAAAAGAAGACAGGTGTGTCGGCGTTTTGAAAGTTTACATCGCAAAGTAACCTAAATAGAGGGGGCAGTTTCCCCTTCGGATTAAGATTTCTCGAAATCCGTGCGTTTTAGTTATATAGTATCTTCGGCAATATTGCAGATAAAAATACAGAGAAAATGTCGGACCAATGTTTTAACCGTCAAGCGAGTCTACGAGGGTTCTTTTTAGTCCTTTTCCTGAATGGTTAAAAACTTCCTTTAAAGGGATTGGTCCTGCGGTAATTTGGCCCATTCCCGGTGAAGCTCTTGCTTGAGGTGATGGACACTTTGGTATTTTTAGTCCCAACCATGCTTTTCAAAATACTCCAGACACAATAGTCCAACGGATTGGTATCCGGAGATTTTATTAGCCGTTGTGCGATGGAAATGAAGCGAAGAACCTCATTTTGGATGGCGCATGCTAAGTGCGATGATGCTGAGTCTTGTTGGAATGTCCAAGGTCACCAGCCAAAATGTTTGCGTGCCCAAGACTTTAATACATCCTCCAGAATATTTTGGCGTTAATATTCGGCATTTATTTTGATACCACGGTCGATTAATACAAGCGGAAAGCGACCATCGGCTGTTATGGCGGCCCACACCATTACCATGGCCGGTGCTTGAGTTCTGGTGGCCAACCGAAGGTGCACATTTTCAGCTGACCTCTTTGGCAAGTAAACATTATCATTATGTTTGTTTACAAACTGCTGCTGGACAACGAATGTTTTCTCATCGGAGACGGAGAAAACCAAATTCGACAGATCACCACTTTCGGCCAAGCGAAGCAACTCTTTAGCTCTTTTAAGTCCATTTTCTTTTTGTTGCGATGTAAGTTCTTCCATATTTTTGAATCTTAATGGCTTTACCCCGAGCTCAATTTTCAATATTTGCCGAATGGAATATTGTGATATGTTTAGCTCATAAGCTATTGAGTGTCGACCACTGCGACACGGGTTTCGATCAAGTCGCTTCTTTACTTTTCGAACCACTTTCGAAATGACAACAGTCTGAAATTGATTGCAGTTTTTTCATCTTACCCTGTATATTATGTCTGCAGGATTTTTGGTATTGAAAATGGGTCATGTAGGTCCACCTTCGGGTATAGCCCCCATATAATGGTACCTCCCTATCTGCGGTATTTTGGTGATTTAAGCGACATTATTCACCGTAAATGTTTCAAATTTGGTATTTGAAATTCGTAATGGATACTACAGCCTAAGACGGAAAATTGTATGTCCAGGTCCACGTCTTCCTCGTATAGACCCTAATATAACGGCTACATTCGGTATTTTTTTTTAAATTTTAACGGAATTTTTAACGGATTTTATTTTTTTTAATTGCCAAATTCGTTGCAAACGGTGCAGGGTATTTAAAGCTTTTTTACTTGTTAATACTTATATCTCTCATAATAAGGTAGGCAGTCTGATCCTTTTTGTAAATATAATTTAAACAATTACATCATTCTTCTTTTCCTTATTTTTCTTCAGATGTTGAGTTATTTTAAAACGTGTTTTAATCTCTTCACCAAATACTTGCAGATTGACAATCAACCTGTGGTATTTCTAATGATCGATACTCAAATTGTTGAAGAAGAATTCCTGGAGGATATCAATAATATTTTGAATTCAGGAGAGGTGCCAAATCTCTTCGAGGGAGATGACTATGAAAAGATTATTCTGGATGCCCGCGATCAATGCAATGCTGTCAACAAAGAGGTATTTCTCTAGAAACTTCAAGGATTTCTACTAAAACGTCAGTGTCCATCCAAGCACGTTGGCGAAATAACAGTTCAAGCTTTTTCTCTCTTTGTTCATGGAGAGAACATTACTTTAATTAACTATATATCGCTCTCTCTTACTATTATCTTTATCTATCTCTCTCTCTCTCTTTGTTCAACAAGTCAGCATTGATTTTCCATTCTCTCCCTCTCTGTCTTTTTTTTTTTGTAAACCCATATACTAATCACCTCTCTCTCTCGCAGGGCTGCTCTCGTGATACAATCTACAAATTCTTTATTAATCGGGTGCGTAACAACTTACATGTTGTGCTCTCCATGTCTCCGGTTGGAGATGCTTTCCGTAGACGTTGTCGCATGTTCCCATCTTTGGTGAATTGTACCACCATCGATTGGTTTTCCAATTGGCCAACGGAGGCCTTGTATTCGGTGGCCTTGGGCCTGTTGGCAAAGAATACCGAAACGCCGGAAGAATGTCAGGCCTTGGCCACGACCACAGTGTTTATGCACAAAACTGTGGAAGATGCTTCGCTGAGGTTCTACAAAGAAATGAAGCGGCACTACTACACCACGCCCAGTAGTTATTTGGAGCTGCTGAAACTCTATCAGAGTTTGCTGAAGGCTAAGACCCAGGATTTGGTCAATAAAAGGAAGAGAATTGCAAATGGCCTCAATAAGATCTTGGAGACCAATGAAATTGTAAGCAAGACATTTCCAAGAGGAGTATTTTTTCCACTAAGTTGCCTTATTCTATCTTCAGATCGCTGTCATGCAAAAAGAATTGGAAGTCATGGTGCCCCAACTGGATGAAAAATCGGCCAACATGAAAACCCTGCTAGAACGTTTGGCCGGTGATACCAAACAGGCGGATATGGTAAAGGAAAGTGTGGTGCGTGACGAGGCCAGTGCCAAGGAAAAGGCAGCCGTTTGTCAGGCCATGTCTGATGATGCCAACAAGGATTTGGAAATTGCAATGCCAGCCTTAAAAGAATCCGAAGAGGCCTTAAAGGGTCTGACCAAGGCAGACATAAATGAATTGAAGTCTTTTACCACGCCACCGGCTTTGGTGCAATTTGTTATGGAGGCTGTGTGCCTACTATTGGGCGCCAAGTAGGATATTTATTCGAAAGCATAATATTAGGGTTTATTGTTTTAATTTTCTCTTCTCTTTAGACCCACCTGGGCCTCAGCCAAAACCATAATGGCCGATGTGAATTTCATCAAACGTCTTTTTGAATTCGACAAGGAACACATTAAGGAGGACACGCTGAAGAAGGTCAAAAAGTACATTGACCACAAAGATTTTGTGCCAGCTGTAAGTAAATCGCTCCTCCTAAAAGTATGCTTTATTTTTTATTTTTTTTTTACAGAAATTCGAAAAAGTCTCCAAGGTTGCCAAATCCGTAAGTCTTTGGGTAATTGCCATGGATAAATTTGCCAAGGTCTATAAGGTTGTGGAACCCAAAATTCGCCGCAAAGAACAAGCCGAAAGTGAACTCAAAGAAGTCATGGCCGAGCTGAGAGCCAAGCAGCAAGAATTGGCTGCCGTTGAGGCTAAAATTCAAGCTCTTCGAGATAATATCGATCAGAAAAGTCGTGAGTTTCAGGTTATACAAGATGCCGTGGATTTGACTTATGGCCGTTTGAATCGAGCGGGAAGATTAACCTCGGCTCTGTCGGATGAAGAAGTGCGATGGAAGGAAACTGTGGAGGTAATAACTTCGTTTAGCCTTACCAATTAAAGCCTCTAATTGACCAGTTGATAGATACATGAAGGTCCTCTGGAAGAGTTTATCTACAACGCCTCCTAGTTGTTGTTGTAGCAGCTCATACTGCTGTGTTCGTTTTGACTTCTCTCAATCAGGTTCTGGCTCTAAGTCCAGTCTCAAAAAGGGGGACAGGAGTTAGGTGAGTAGGTTTAGCTGGGCAGCGAAATAGCTGCAGCGTCATGTGGACTTGTGCCACAAGCTGGGCAGATGATCTGCACATTGCTGTCAATTCGTGCTCAGTACGAATTGAGGCGGCTGCACCAGGCGGCTGCAGATATTAACTGTGCCAAAACTACTCGGGTTTGTCGGGGCAGCTATCGTTCTCCAGCTGCCATGAGAGGAGGACGATCTCATAATACTACCATGACCTCTAAGACCGCCTCAGAGTGAATACTATTCAGTACTGCTTGCCAGGCCTGTTGATCTAGAGGCTCTGTCTTAAAACCTCTATCTCTCTCTAGATTTCTAGATCATAAAGGCCTTTTCTTACGGGTTCTGCTTCAAAGTCCAGTCTCAAAAAGTACGGGTTGAGTCCACAATGATACTTGAGTTAGGTAAGTAGGTTTGGCTGAGCAGCGAAATAGCTGCAGCGAGTCATGTGGACCTGTGCCACAAGCTGGGCTGATGTTCTGCACATCGTTGTCAATTCGGGCTCAGCACGAATTGAGGCGGCTGCACCAGGCGGCTGCAGATATTAACTGTGCCAAAACTACTCGGGTTTGTCAGGGCAGCTATCGTTCTCCAGCTGCCATGAGAGGAGGATGGTCTCCAAGTACGGTATTCTCTCTATATCCTACCATGTCCTCTGAGACCGCGTCAGAGTAAATAATATTCAGTGCTATTTGATAGGCCTATAGAGGCTCTCTCCTTCTCTCTCTCTCTCTCTCTCTCTCTCTCTTATACCTCTGTACCTCTCTCTAGATCATGAAGATATTTTCTTACGGGTTCAGCTTCTAAGTCCAGTCTCAAAAAGGACACATCCTTAACGGGTTGAGTCCACAACATGTTAATTGAATAGGTTTGACTGGGCAGCGAAATAGGTACAGCATGTCATGTGGAACTGTGCCACAAGCCGGGCAGATGTTCTGGACATCGCTGTATTTTCGGGCTCAATATGAATTGAGGCGGCTGCACCATCCGGATCTTAACTATGCAAAAACTACTCGAGTTTGTAGGGGCAGCTTCTGAGACCGCGTTAGAGTGATCTAGAGGCTCCCACTTACCCCTCTCTCCAGATCATGAAGGTCTTTTCTTACTTGCCTAAGCGGAGGATGCCTATCCACCAGATGGTGATTCGGATGGGTCTGTCTGTAACACCCAAGCTTTTTATTATGCTGTCGCACTGCTTAGACCACCTCCATGGACAAGACCTACATGTTCTCTTAGTTGTAAAGGTTTTTCCTGGGTCTTTTACCTTTATAGGACCTCCAGAAGGTATTCTGGCTGTTAAATACCTCTTGTTCACTGCAGAAATTCTATATAACGAACGTCGACCCATTTTCCATTTTTTTAATGATATTTTTCCCATATTTCAGATCCTCACCCAAGAGCTGGCATATGTTCCGGGCGACGTTTTAGTTTCCGCTGCCTGTGTTGCCTATTTGGGCGCCTTTTCCACTGAATATCGCAATGAACTCTGCCAGCGATGGGTTGAAAAGTGTCGCGAACAAAAAATACCCTCCAGTGCGGAATTTCATCTCCTCAAAGTTCTAGGCGATCCCTATGAGATACGTCAATGGATCATGGATGGTTTGCCCAAAGATGATATATCCATTGAAAATGGCCTATATGCCACACGGGCCCTGAGATGGCCTTTGATGATAGATCCCCAGGAGCAGGCAAATCGTTGGATACGCAACATGGAAAAATCTAATAATTTACACATCCTGAAAATGAATGATTCGAATTTACTAAGGGTGATGGAGAATTGCATACGTCAAGGATATCCGATACTCTTGGAGGATATCAGCGAGAGCATAGATCCCTCTATTCGCCCGGTGTTGCAGAGAGAAACCTATGTTTTTGAGGGTAGAACCTATCTGAAGCTGGGAGATGTCATTATCGATTATGATGAACGTTTCCGGCTGTATATGACCACCAAATTGGCCAATCCTCATTATCTGCCTGAGATTTGTATTAATGTGACTTTGGTGAATTTTTTGGTCACCGAAACGGGATTGGAAGATCAGCTGCTGGCGTGAGTTGGAGCAGATTTTTATTTTAGGAAAAAAATATTTTTAATTCGTTCTCCCTTTTTTTCTTACAGCGACATCGTGGCCATAGAACTCCCAGCTCTGGAAATCCAACGAAATGATTTAATTGTGAAAATCAATGCCGACAAACAGCAGCTGCTGGCCCTGGAAGATAAGGTCCTAAAACTGTTATTCCATTCCAAGGGTAATATTTTGGATGACGAAGAGTTGGTGGAAACTCTGAATGATGCTAAGGTAAGAGCCGATCCCAAGCAAAAAAAACTCTCATATAAATTCGGGAAAAACTGAACCCAATTATGGAAGTAGAGCTTAAAATAGAGGACACGTAATTCGGGGTTTTTGAAAGTTTACATCGCCAAGTAACCTGATATGGGTTCCAGAATACTCTAGATGATACTCTAGATTTTTCCTAAACATCAGGACTCAATTTTATCTCTCTCTCTCTCTCTTTACCCTCCAGGAAACCTCTCTGATTATTGCCACCCGGCTGGTGGACACCGAGGAAACGGAAAAAGTCATAACGGCCACCCGGGAAAAATATCGCAGCCTAGCATCTCGTGGGGCCATACTCTACTTCGTAATAGCCAGCCTGGCCGATATCGATCCAATGTATCAGTATAGCTTGAAATATTTCTCACAAGTGTTCTGTGCGGTGATACGCCAAGACCACCCGAAAATGAATACCGAGGATCGTATTGCTCAATTGAAGCTGGATGAGCTGAAGGCCCTCTATGATAATGTGTCAAGGGGGCTCTTTGAGAATCACAAGCTAATCTATAGTTTTCTGCTCTCACAGGCAATTGAACGGCAGGAGGGTAGGGTAAGTCAACAGGAATTTAATTTCCTGACTCGAGGTGTTGTAGGCACGGTTAGAGAGAGGATGAAACCGGCCCACTTAAAGTTGAGTCAATTTGAATGGGAGGCCTGCCTGTTTTTGGAGGAGAATTTCCGGGCATTTGAGGGATTTACGGAGCGTTTGGATGAGCCCTTCTTTTTGCAAATGGATAATAATCGGGAGGTTAGTCAAAGAATTTCTATATTTTGAAATTCGTATAAGGTTACCTGTATTCTTTCCCCAGGTCTTTAATTTTTGCTCGGCCAAGGGTCCTCCGAGCGATTACTGGAATCTGAGATTAACAGCTTTTCAAAAACTAATGTTCATCCGAGTCTTTCGCAAGGAAAGATTCCTCCTAAATGTTGTGGTCTATTTGAGAATAACAATTGGGCGCCATTTTACCGAAGTTTCGGCCGAGGGCAGTCAACTCAAAGTTGTGTAGGTCGAAGTCTAACTGAAACTCTAAGGAATTTTTAATTTCACATTTTTTTCCAGATTCTTGGATACCTCCAATGTAACACCCCTGGTTTTCGTGTTGTCCAGTGGTTCCGATCCCATGGCCAATTTCCTTAGATTTGCCGAAGATATGAAATACATGGACAAATTCTATTCCATTTCGCTGGGCCAAGGTCAAGGACCCATTGCCGAAAGTTTAATAGAGAAAAGTTTGAGGCTGGGCCATTGGGTATTCCTGCAAAATTGCCATTTGGCCACCTCCTGGATGGGTCAAATGGAGGCGATTGTACGCAACATAACACTGGGTGAAACTGTGGCCCATGCGGATTTTCGTTTGTTTCTATCCTCCATGCCACAGAAAAGTTTCCCCATAAGCGTTCTACAAAATTCCGTCAAGGTGACCAATGAACCTCCGAAGGGCATAAAAGCTAATGTTTTGGGTGCCCTGGCAGATATTAATCCCGATTTCTTTGAGCATCACATTCTGCAGCAAAAATGGCGGGCCATTGTTTTTGGTTTGTGTGTTTTCCATGCTGTGCTCTTGGAGCGCCGGAAATTCGGACCCCTCGGATGGAACATAACCTATGAATTCAATGAAAGTGATCGAGAATGTGGTCTCAAGACATTGGATTTCTTTATAAATCGGGAAGTGGAGGAGAAAATCCCCTGGGAGGCCATATACTATATCAATGGTGAAATAACCTGGGGTGGTAGGGTCACCGATTCGTGGGATCAGCGTTGCCTGCGCACCATATTGAAAATTTTCACATTTGAGAAAATTCTTGAGGAGGACTACAAGTACTGTCGTGGAGATCCATATTACCGGGATCCACGCAAGGCCAGCATACAGGAGTACAAGGATTATGTACTGAATTTCCCCACCCTTGAGGATCCGGAGATCTTTGGCATGAATGAAAATGCCAATTTGGTGTTTCAAAGCAAGGAGACAAATTTCTTTATAAATACCCTAATGGAGGGCCAGCCACGCTCTGCAGCCGAGGAGGGTCAGGCCCAGGAGAATGATTTGTGTTTGGATATTATCAGGAAGATACAAGAGGTTCTGGCGCCCAAGATCAACAAAGAGTCCTTGCATGCTTCTTTGGTGACGGTGAGTATTTTTAAGAACTTAAATATTAAAAAGGGAGAACCTCATTTTTTCCCTTCCCAGATTGATGCCAAAGGCCAAATGCCCTCGCTGACCACGGTCTTGGTGCAGGAAATCGATCGCTACAACATTTCCCTACGCCTGGTCCACGATAGTTTGGTAAATCTCGCCAAGGCCATCCGGGGATTGGTGGTCATGTCTGAAGAGCTGGAAGAAGTCTTTAAGTCCCTCCTAGCCAATATGGTACCCAAGCTATGGGAAAAGAAAAGTTTCCTATCCATCAAACCACTGCCAAGTTATATTGCGGATTTTCAAAGGCGTATAGATTTCATCCAAAACTGGGCGAATGAGGGGAATCCAAAATCTTTTTGGATAAGTGGTTTTTATTTTCCGCAATCTTTTCTCACGGGGGTGTTGCAGACGCATGCGCGGAAGCGTATACTACCAATTGATTCCCTGAAAATCGATTTTCAGGTTATCGAAAGGATTCTGGTGCAACAGGAATTTTTCGAAAGGAGAGCAAATGGAATGGAGGTAGGATTTAATTATTGCGGATATTCTCTTTAACAAGACGTCCGCGATTTTTTAACCAAAAAATAAACCCCCCTTTTTTTCCTATAACAGGTTGATGACCTCTATGGCGATTTACCGGAATCCTCCGAGGCTGGTGTCAACGTGCATGGCATTTTTGTTGAGGCTGCCCAATGGAACCGCCAAAAAGGAGGTCTATGTGATGCCAACATTGGTGAACTCTATACCCGAATGCCGACCATACGTTTTATACCCTGCCTACAACTGGATCGCGGTCAACGTTACGAGGCTCCCCTCTATAAGACCCAAGCCCGCTCTGGAGTTCTATCAACAACTGGTCATTCTACGAATTTTATTCTCTCCATACTTTTGGAAAGTTCTCTGCCTGCCGACTTTTGGATATTGCGAGGCACAGCCTTGGTGTCGGGGGTGGCAGATAATATTTCTTAAAATAATTATATTTTATATTATTTTTAATGTTGTTTTTTTTCTAATAAATAAATATAGATAAAATCGAATTGTTTAATCCTCCTTGTCATCATCCTGAAATTGAATTTTCCTTTTGCGATTCTGCACACCATCCTCTTCGTCCATCATCCGTTCAAGATTAATGGAACTTTTGTCATCTTCAATGGGTGCAATGAATATGTCGCGTACCGCTCGAAACTGACCCACATTAAAGAGGTGTTCGTTCTCCAGCCGTATGTAGTTCCAGAGGTAGCGTCTGAAAATATACATACAGGGTGAGATAAAAAAAACTGCAACAAAGTCAAACGCCATAATTATTTCAGGTTTTTTTTTTTAAATTTTACAATTTTGGAAATAGCATCAAATTTTAGAATAAGTTTAGATTTGTTCGAATTGATCACCTTTGGCAGGAATTATGACCTTCAACGGCAATGAAACCGTCATACCCTGCCCGAATGTTGCTCTACGGTATTTTGGCCCATTCCCGGCGTAGTGCTGGCTTGAGGTGATCGACACTTTGGTATTTTTTAGTGCCAACCTTGCTTTCCAAAATACTCCAGACACAACAGTCCAAGGGATTGGTATCCGGAGATTTTGGTGGCCATTGTGAGCTAGAAATGAAGCGAGGAACCTCATTTTGTAGAATATTTTCGCAATAATATTTGGCATTTATTCTGATGCCACGGTCGATTAATACGAGCGGAGAGTGACCATCGGCTGTTATGGCGGCCCACACCATCACTATGGCTGGCGCTTGAGTTCTGGTGGCCAACCGAAGGTGCACATTTTCAGCTGACCTCTGTGGCGACCATTTTTTTTTACAAACTGCTGGACAACTCAACTTTTCTCATCGGAGACGGAGAAAACCAAATTCGGCAGTTCACCACTTTCGGCCAAGCGAAGCAACTCTTTAGCCCGTTTGAGTCTATTTTCTTTATGTTGTGGTGTGAGTTCTTGCACTTTTTGGAATTACAATGGCTTTACCCCGAGCTCATTTTTCAATATTTGGCGAATGGAATATTCCGATATAATCAGCTCACGAGCTATTTGTCGGCAACTGTGAAGCGGGTTTCGATCAAGTCTCCTCTTTACTTTTTGAACCATTTCTGCCGATGCTGCTGTTTTCTCCCGTCCACTTCCTTGACGTCGGGCTACGCCAGCAGTATCACGGTAACGAGCGATAGTACGAGACACAAAAAGATTTACTCGCTCTAACGATAGCCACTGGTGTGTGTCGGCCGGGCCGAACTTTGAGTACCCTCCAAACAAATTTGGCAATTTTTGCAAAAAAAAAATAAAAAAAAAGTTAAAAATTCTGTTTAAATATTAAAAATACCGAATATAGAAGTCATATGAGGGTCTATACGACGACGTGGATCTGCATAGACAGCTTCGTGATAAGCCATTACAGTATTCAAATGCGAAAAATCGGTTAATAATGTAGCTAAAATCATCAAAATACCGAATATCGGGAGGTGCCGTTATATGGGAGCTATACGAAGGCGTGGACCTGAAGAGATAATTTTCTGTCACAGGCTGTAGCAACCATTACGAACTTGAAATACCAAATTTGAAACAATTCCGGTGAATAATGTCGCTTAAATGATCAAAATACCGAGAATAGGGAGGTGCCGTTATATGAGGGCTATACGAAGACGTGGACCTGCACAGACAATTTTCTGTCGTAGGCTGTAGTATCCATTACGAATCTCAAATACCACATTTCAACCAATTGCGGTGAATAATGTCGCTAAAATCATCGAAATACCGAATATCGGGAGGTAGCGTTATATGGGTGCTATACCAAAACGGGGATCTGCACAGATAATTTTCTGTCATAGGCTGTAGTATCCATTACGAATCTCAAATACCACATTTGAACTAATTCCGGTGAATAATGTCGCTTAAATTATCAAAATACCGAAAATAGGGAGGTACCGTTATATGAGGGCTATAAGAAGACATAGACCTGCACAGATAATTTTCTGTTATAGGCTATAGTATCCCTTACGAACTTCAAATACTAAATTTGAAACAATTCCGGTGAATAATGTGGCTAAAATTATCAAAATACCGAATATCGGGAGGTACCGTTATATGGGGGCTATACCAAAAACGTGGACCTACATGGCCAATTTTTAATATCAAAAGTCCTGCAGACATAATATACATTTGAGTAAAATTTTATCAACCTACTTCATTTCGTTCGGAAGCTAGAGTGATTTCCACAGGGGGACAGACGGACGGACATCGCTAAATCGACATAGAATTTTATGCTGATCAAGAATATATAGACTTTGTGGGGTCCGAAGTGTATATTTCGAGGTGTTACAAATGGAATGACAAACCATACTATGGTGGAGCGCATAAAAAAAATTGTTCCCACTAACCTGAAAATTTCCAAGCAACCAGCAATGGTGTCCATTAGATAAGCCTCAATGCCACGATTCACGGTCATAAACATCGAGATGACCCAAAAGAAACGTAAAAACAAATTCTCCACTATCACAAAATAATAGAATTTCGCAGGATATATTATTTGATCGCGTAGGAATATATTTTTGCCTGAGAAGTTTTCAAATAAACTAAAATCGCGTAAAATATCCCAGCTGTAACAATACAACGTTTGGACTGTGGCCGCAATGATGTAACACCACACGAAGGGATTGGCAAAGAAATGGGGATAATCGGCTGAAAAAGGATAAGACAAAAAATTAGAAATATAAATTGCAGTATCTCCAATACCTCCAAATACCTTTATATACTGCCATTAGCGTTGCAAACAAGACCATGGGAAATGTGGTGAAATATTTCCCAGCATTCACAAGGAAGGGATGTACCAGGCCGGTATCACGATATCGTCGCACGGATTGGGCAAAACGAAACCAGGCCGGGAGGCAGCGTATTATGGCATTTCCGATATAGTCCTGATCCAGACATTTACCCGGTTCGAAATTTTCACCCCACTGTGAGTGCAGGGAATAGAAACAGACCATGTATTTCAGATCCAAGAGGCAGGAAACCAAAGAATTCAATTGATCACCAAACCAAAAATCAGCAAAACCAACGGCATAGAATGGCGCAGCACAGACGCGACCCTAGAAGAGGAAATTATACGAAATTATTTTTATACCCCTTACCATAGTATGGAGGGTATATTAAGTTTGTCATTCCGTTTGTAACACCTCGAAATATACATTTAAGACCCCACTTGATCGGCATAAAATTCTATGTCGATTTAATAATGTCCGTCCGTCTATCCGTCTGTCCGTCTGTGGAAATCACTCTAGCTTCCGAACCAAATGAAGTAAGTTGATAAAAATGTACCCAAATGTGTATTATGTCTGCAGGAATTTTGGTATTGAAAATGGTCATGTAGGCTCACATCTTCGTATAGCCCCCATATAACGGTACCCCCCGATAGTCGGTATGTTGATGATTTTAGCGACATTATTCACCGGAATTGTTTCAAATTTGGTATTCGAATTAGTAATGGCAGAAAATGGACCATGTAGGCCCACATCTTCGTATAGCCCCCATATAACCGTACCTCCCGATATTCGGTATTTTGATGATTTTAGCGACATTATTTACCGGAACTATTTAAAATTTAGTATTTAAACTTCGTAATGAATACTACAGCCGTGACAGAAAATTGTCTGTGCAGGTCCACGTATTCGTGTAGCCCCCATATAACGGTAGCACCTGATATTCGGTATTTTGATTATGTTGGCGACATTTTTTACAGCAATTGTTTCAAATTTCGCATTTGAAGTTCTTAAGGGACACTACAGCTTATGGCAGAAAATTATCTGTGCAGGTCCACGTTTTATAACCCCCGTGGTACCTCCTTATATTCGGTATTTTGATGATTTTAGCGACATTATTTACCGGAATTGTTTCAAATTTGGTATATGAAGTTCGCTATGGATACTACATCCTGACACAGAAAATGTGCCATGCAGATCCACGTCTTCGTATAGCCCCCATATAACGGTACCTCCCGATATTCGATATTTCCGATATCCTGTGACAGAAAATTGTCTCGGGAGGTTCTCGTCTTCGTATAGTCCCCATATAACGGTACCTGCCGATATGCGGTATTTTGATGATTTTAGCGACATTATTTTCCGGAATTGTTTCAAATTTGGTATTTGATGTTCGTAATAGATACTACAACCTATGACCGAAAATTGTCTGTGCAGGTCCACGTCTTCGTATAGCCCCCATGTAACGGTACTCCCTGATAATCGGTATTCTGATGATTTCAGCGACATTATTTGCCGGAATTATTTCAAATTTTGTATTTGAAGTTCGTAATGGATACTACAGCCTATGCCAGAAAATTGTCTGTGCAGACTTATGACAAAAGTTGCTTATGAAGGTCCACGTCGGCGTATAAACTCTAATATACGGCTACATTCGGTATTTTTAAGATTTTAACAGAATTTTTAATGGATTTGTACCAAATGGTGGAGGGTATTCAAAGTTCGGCCCGAAAACGTCTTTCTTAGAACAAATATTCCTTCCCCACTTACCATCAACCTCATTAACCACAGGCGGCCACTCAAATGAAAAATTGGCAAAGGTACGAGTAAAAATCCCAACATCATAACAAGGAACAGCAAAGGAAACCAATAACGCGGTAGATACAATACTGGGCCATAAATAAAACCCAACACACAAAGGCACCACAGTACCCCAAATATGCCATGCAGTTCCAATAGATGAGATGAGGTCAGGCGTTTGCGAGGATTGATTTCAAAAATTAAAATATGATTGACTCCATATTGACGCCAGGCCAAAACATTGACACCCAAGAGGAACAGATACATGATCACATAGAAGGGTCCACGAAATAATATCAAGCCATATTGTTTGTCCAGGGAACTTAGAGACTGCACAGAATCTGCAACAAAAGAAATTCAAAAAAAAAATTAAAAATTTTCCTAAATTACAAGAAAACCCCCATTAGATTACACTGGGCCACATGGATGCGGGGAAATTTCAACAGATAATGAAAGTAGAGCTAAACAAGTAAAAAAGCTATAAGTTCGGCCGGGCTGAACTTTGTATACCCTCCACCATTTGCTACAAATTTGGTAATTTTCAAAAAAATAAAATCAATTAAAAAATCCTGTTAAAATCTTAAAAATACCGAATGTAGCCGTATATTAGGGTCTATACGACGACGTGGACCTGCATAGGCAACTTTTGTCATAAGCTAATATAATATTCAAATGCGAAATTGAGGAAAAAAATGTGTTTATAATGTAGCTAAAATCATCAAAATACCGAATATAGGGAGGTACCATGGGGGTTATAAAACGTGGACCTGCACAGACAATTTTCTGGCATAGGCTGTAGTATCCATTACGAACTTCAAATTCGGAATTTGAAACAATTCCGATGTATAATGTCGCCAAAATCATCAAAATACCGAATATCTGGAGGTGCCGTTATATGAGGGCTATATTAAAACGTGGACCTGCTCAGAAAATTTTCTGTCAAAGGCTGTAGTATCCATGACGAATTTCAAATACCTAATTTGAAACAATTCCGGTGAATAATGTTGCCAAAATCGTCAAAATACCGAATATCGGGAGGTGCCGTTATATGGAGGATATATAAGGACGTGGACCTACATGGCACGTTTTCGGTCTTAGGCTGTAGTATCCATTACGAAATTCAAATACAAAATTTGAAACAATTCCGGTAAATAATGTCCCTAAAATCAACAAAATACCGCATATCGGGAGGTACCGTTATATGGGGGCTATAGGAAGACGTTGACCTACATGGGCCATTTTCAATACCAAAAGTTCTGAAGACATAAAGACAGACATTTGAGTAAATTGTTATCAACTTACTTCATTTCGTTCGGAAGCTAGAGTGATTTTCACGGACGGATAGACGGACGGTCATTGCTAAATCGACATAGAATTTTATGCTGATCAAGAATATATGTACTTTACTGGTTCTAAAATATTTGTTTCTAGGTGTTACAATCGGAATGACAAACTTAATATACCCTCCATAATATGGTGGAGGCTATAAAAAGGAGGCACATGTAGCAGCGTTTTATACCCTCCACCATACATAGTATGGAGGGTATATTTAGTTCGTCATTCCGTTTGGAACTCATCGAAATAATAATTTTAGACCCAAAAAAAGTATATATACAGGGTGAGATGAAAAACCTGCAACCAACTTCCGACTGCTGCCATTTCTAAGCCACTCGTCCGACAGCTGTTAGAATTATTCCAGTGACAGCTCATTATATTGTATACAAGCGTACAAAAGCATTTTGGTGAGAATTTTCTAGAAAAAAAGTTATTCGTGATGGGATTCAAGCGGAATAGTGTGATTTCTTTATATTTAACTGTAAAACCACAAGGGGCTATCATTAGAGCCCTCCAGCATTTAAATGTGAATAAATCTTTTGTGTCTCGTAGCATCGTTCGTTATCGTGAGCGTTACTAGTAGCGTAGCCTGACGTCAAGGAAGTGGATGGAAGAAAACAGCAACCTCCGCAGAAATGGTTCGAAAAGTAAAGAAGCGACTTGATCGAAACCCTCGTCGCTGTGTCGGAAATATGGCTCGTGGGCTGAACATATTGCAATATTCCATTCGGCAAATATTGAAAAATGAGCTCGGGGTAAAGCCATTGAAATTCCAAAATGTGCAAGAACTTACACCGCAACAGAAAGAAAATACACTCAAAAGAGCTAAAGAGTTGCTTCGAGTTGCTTGGCCGAAAGTGGTGAACTGCCGAATTTGGATTTCTCCGATTCCGATGAGAAAACATTCGTTGTCCAGCAGTTTGTAAACAAACAAAATGATCGGGATTACTTGCCAAAGAGGTCAGCTGAAAATGTGCACCTTCCCTTGGCCACCAGAACTCAAGCCCCGGCCATAGTGATGATGTGGGCCACCATAACAGCCGATCTTCGCTCTCCGCTCGTATTAATCGACCTTGGCATCAAAATAAATGCCGAATATTATCGCGAAAATATTGGGCACGCAAAAGATTTTGGCCGCAGACCTTGGATATTCCAACAGGACTCAGCACGCGCCACCCATGGAAGGTTACAAAATGAGGTTCCTCGCTTCATTTACAGCGCACAATGGCCGCCAAAATCTCCGGATACCAATCCATTGGACTATTGTGTCTGGAGTATTTTGGAAAGCAAGGTTGGCACTAAAAAATACCAAAGTGTCGATCACCTCAAGCAAGCGCTTCGCCGAGAATGAGCCAAAATACCACAGAGCAACATACGGGCAGCGTGTGACGGTTTCATTGGCCGTTTGAAGGCCATAATTCGTACCAAAGGTGACCAACTCGAACAAATCGAAACTTATTCTAAAATTTGATGCTATTTCCGACATTTTTTGCTTTCATTCAGAAAAATTTAAAAAAAAAAATGTAAAAATTATGGCGTTTGACTTTGTTGCAGTTTTTTTGTCTCACCCTGTATATTCCTGATCAGCGTAAAATTCTAAGACGATTTAGCTCTGTCCGTCCGTCCGTCTGTGGAAGCTAAAATTTTGCACAGATCATTTTTCTGTGTGCAGGCAGGTCAAGTTCGAAGATGGGCTATATCGGTCCTCGATATCGAATGGCCCCCATATAACGGTACCCTCCGACGATTTTAGGCATATTTTTCCATGGAATTGTCTGAAATTCTACACAAGGAGCTATTTGTGGGTACTTTACCCCCTGAAGGGGAATTTTCCACATAGGTCCACGTTTATAGCCCCATATAACGGTACCCCCCGATTTTCGGTATTTTGATGATTTTAGCCATATTTTTCAATGGCATTGTCTGCAATTCTACACAAGAAGTTCTCTGTGAGTACTTTACCCCCTGAAGTGGAATTTTCTATATAGACCCACGATATTGTATAGCCCCCATATAGTGGTACCCTCGATATTCGGTATTTTGATGATTTTAGCCATATTTTTCAATGGAATAGTCTGAAAATCCACACAAGGCGTTCTCTCTGAGTACTTTACCCCCGCGAAGATAATTGTCTATATAGGTCTACGTTTTAGTATAGCACCCATATATAATGTATACCTAAAATGCCCTGATTCCAAGGAATCTTAATTCGAAAATCTCCAAAAGTGTGGAAGAGGGGGGACCTTACCTACTCTATTTAGGTTACTTTGCGATGAAAACTTTCAAAACGCCGTTACACCAGTCTTCTTTTTTCGACTCTACTTCTACTGGAGTTTTCCCATAATTATTGGAAAATTTAGTTCTGTCGCATTGTGTAATCTTCTGTGTTATTCTCATTTTTTATGTTGCCTAGTGTTGTATTTCCAAACCTGTCAAAAACACGGCGGCCAACAGCACCGTAAAGACTCCAATGAAAAATCCCACCCGAAACACTGTGCCAATATCTTGTGTCTCCTCCAAGGGTGGTACCCGCAAACGTTTCATGGCCTGGGCCCTATCGCCATTTTCCAAATATTCGGTGACATTATATTCCGCCTCCTCAATTAGACGATCCAAGTCATTGTTCTTATAAAAATAGGCCGTATCGACATTCTTGGCAAACCATTTAGCCCCCTGGTCATTGTTCAAAAGCTGGAAAACCCCTAACGCATTAGCAATTGAATTCCATCACCAATTCCCTCCCCCAACCTTATCATGTTTCTTCAATATCTTACGAAATCCGGTATGATTCAAAACCTTATAGTTCTGCAACAGCACCAAACTCAAATACAGCTCACTATAGGCATTACGTAGTTCCTCCATTTTTGTTTTCTTCCATTTCTTGGATGTCTTACTCAGTGCATTGGCATGTAGACTGTAACGAGACTGGGTACGTTTCTTCAAACGAAATTCAGCTCCAATGACATCTAAAGATGTGGCCAAGGCCTCACTGCGCCTGGTGGCTTCTGCCAATTTCTCCGCATAAAATGTATTGATCTTGCGCAGCTCCTTTTCACATTCAAAAAAGAATTCATCTTCGAAATTTCGGAAATAGACTTCAATCATCCGGCCCGAGACCATCTGTGGAATTGGGGCATTTTCAATGACATTCAAAATCATGTTTTTCAGATCCTGAAACACGAGAAGAATTTTGAAAATTTTTGAATATCATTGATATTTGATTGGTAACTTACCACATAAGATATATATTGCTGGCGCCATTCCGGTGTTAAGTGGGCTCCCAATTTCTCGGAGAACTTCATAACGGGTTCTGTATAAATTCAGGAGGTATTTTTATTTTTTTACTTATTTTTTTGGATTGAAAATTATTTTTTTCGACCCAAAATATTTTTTTCGATGTCAATATTTACATCCAGTATTCTATCCTTTACTTTTTTATAACCTCAGCCATATGGCTAGAGAGGGAATAAATCATTTGATACGGGCAAAACGTGCCTCAACGAAATAACGGTCTTAGTCCCTAGGTCTCTTTGGACCAAATCCGTTTCAGGACATTTGGAGTCGATCTAGCGATGTCCGTCCGTCAGTCTGGCTGTTGCGCACGAAAACTCTAGAAGGGAGTATTCGCTTTGGTCCAAACTTGGTACATCGTAATATTATTGTCAAACTTAGATCGAGTTCGGAGATGGGCAATATCGGTCCGCACCTTTAGGTACCACCCACACAGAATGTCAATATTTTCAAAGAAAATATTTTACTGCACAGAGAAACAAAGGATAATCAGATTTTGCTCCAACTTTCCAAATCCTTATATTTGCATCAGTACTATGTCAGATGCGAAAATGGACAATATCGATCCACTCCATCAGGTACCTCCCCCACAAAGGGTCAAAATTTTGAATAATTATAAATCTTACAAAATGTGATGTAAGTGTCCGATTGTCTTCAAATTTCACATATCCTAATATTTTTATTAAACCAAGGTCTGGTGTGAAGATGAAGATATATCGGTCCACTCCATCTGGTACCTCCCCCATAAAAGTTCAATATTTTCAAAGAAAATAGTTTGTTGCACAAAAAGAGAAACGATAATCCGATTTTGCTCCAACTTTGCGAAACCTTATATTTGCATCAGTACTAGGTCAGATGCGAAAATGGACAATATCGATCCACTCCATCAAGTACCTCCCCCACAAAGGGTCAAAATTTTGAAAAATTATAACTCGTACAAAATGTGATGTAAGTGTCCGATTGTCTTAAAATTACACACAAAACAATGTTTTTATTAATTCAAGGTCTGGTGTAAAGATGGAATATATCGGTCGAATCCTTCTGGTATCTCCCTCACAGAGAGTCGAAATTTTAAATAACAAAAACGATCATTAAATCCGAAATAAGCATCCGATTCTCTTCATATTTCACACATCCCATTATTTCTACTAAGACAAGATCTGCTGTGAAGATGGGATATGTCTGTACACTCCTTCTGGTACCTCCCCCACAAGGGGTCAGAATTTGGAATAGCCATGAAGCTCATAGAACACGAAATTAACATCCGATTCCATTTAGACTTGGCACATCTCAATATTTCCATCAACACATAATCTGTTATAAAGATGGTACAGATCGGACCATTTCTTCTGGTACCTCCCCCACAAGGGGTCAGAATTTGGAATAGCCATGAAGCTCATAGAACACGAAATTAACATCCGATTCCATTTAGACTTGGCACATATCAATATTTCCATTAACATATAATCTGTTATAAAGATGGTAGAGATCGGACCATTCCTTCCGGTACCTCCCCCACAAAGGGTCAAAATTTCGAATAACAAAAATGTTCATTAAATCCGAAATAAGCATCCGGTTCACTACAAATTACACACATCACAATATTTTAATTAACTCCAGGTCTGGGGTGAAGGTGGAGCATATCCCCCATATACCCCTCCCCACAAGAAGTCACAATTTTAAATATCCACGAAGCTCTTAGAACGCGAAATTAACATCCGATTTAATTCAGACTTTTGGCACATCTCAATATTTCCATAAACACAAGATCTGTTATAACAAGTAAAAAACATAAAGTTCGCCGGGCCGAACTTTTAATACCCTCCTTTTTAGGGTAAAGGAAACATTAGAACCCATTATGACCCACAACAATACCAATTTTTAGATAAATTCGTAAAAAAAAATTGGCAAAAATCATCAAAATACCAAAAAATCGGGAGGTACCGTCATATGGGGACAATACCAAAATGTCGACCGATATACCTCATTTCAATACCAACCATCCTAGACACAATACAATTTGTTCTGCTAAGTTTTGACGCTCTACGTCAAATAATGTGAGCTGTATCGTGATTTCAACAGACAGACAGACGGATGGACAGACAGACGGACATCGTTATGCTGGTTATGAATATATATACTTTATAGGGTCTACGACGAATATTTAGGGATGTTACAAACGGAATGACCAAGTTAATATACCCTTCCATTTTGTAGAACTCGGGTGATATCATGCATTCTATAGCAATGTTATTTGGCATAAAATATTGAAATGTCTCCGTCAAATTTAGTTAAAATCGATTCAGAATTGGATATGCCTCCAATATATCAGCACCCTCTGAAACCAACCTACAACTTCTCTAAAGAAAAAGGTTGATAGGTGATATGATCTACTTGAAATAAATTCTTTTGTTACGGGTGCTCTACAAAATACGCATAGTGGTATGGGGTATCATATAGTCGGCTCCGCCCGACTTTTTACTTTTATTACTGTATTAGATGAAATATGAAAATGAGATTTTTCGGTCCGCCGTATCTGTTACCTCACGCATATTTTCACATTTTCCAAAAATTTGCACATATTTTCTTTAAAGTATAGAAAGTAGTCGTTGTAGTCCACATCTGGCACATTGTAATATTTTTATTAGTCTTAGGTCAGATACCAATTGGTCAATATTGTCCAACTGCTTCGGAACCTCCCCCCAACAGCATAAAATTCTATGTCGATTTTGGCAATGTACGTCCGTCTGTGGAAATCACTCCAGCTTCCGAACGAAATGAAATAAGTTGATAAAAATTTACTCAAATGTGTATTATGTCTACAGGACTTTTGGTATTGAAAATGGGCTATGCAGGTCCAGGTCTTCGTATAGCCCCCATATAACGGTACCTCCCGATATTCGGTATTTTGATGATTTTAGCGACATTAATTACCGGATTTTTTTTCAAATTTAGTATTTGAAGGTCGAAATGGATAATACAGCATATGACAGGAGATTGTCTGTACAGGTTCACGTCTTCGTATAGCCCCCATATAACTGTACTCCCCGATATTCGGTATTTGGACGATTTTAGCGACATTATTTACCGGAATTGTTTAAAATTTGGTATTTGAAGTTCGCTATAGATACTACAGCAATGACAGGAGATTGTCTGTGCAGGTTCACGTCTTCGTGATATAACGATACCTCCCGATATTCGGTATTTGGATGATTTTAGCGACATTATTTACCGGAATTATTTCAAATTTTGTATTTGAAGTTCGCAATGGATACTAAATCTTAAGACAGAAAATGAGCCATGTGGGTTCACGTCTTCGTATAGCCCCCAAATAACGGTACCTCCCGATACTCGGTATTTGGATAATTTAAGCGACATTATTTACCGGAATTGTTTCAAATTCCGCATTTGAAGTTCGCAATGGATACTACAGCTTAAGACAGAAAATGAGCCATGTGGGTCTACGTTTTCGTATAGCCCCCATATAGCGGTACATCCCGATAATCGGTATTTTGATGATTTTAGCGACATTATTTACTGGAATTATTTCAAATTTTGTATTTAAAGTTCGTAACGGATACTACAGCCTCTGACAGAAAATGGGCCATGCAAATCCACGTCTTCGTATAGCCCCCCATATTGCGTTACCTCACGATATTCGGTATTTTGATGATTTTAGCGACATTATTCACCGGAATTGTTTCAAATTTGGTATTTGAACTTCGTAATGGATACTACAGCCTATGCCAGAAAATTGTCTGTACAAGTACTCGTTTTATAACCACAATGGTATCTTCCTATATTCGGTATTTCATTTATTTTAGGTACATTATAAACAGATTTTTTTTTCAAGTTTCGCATTTGAATATTATAATAGCTTATGACAAAGGTTGCCTATGCAGGTCCACGTCGTCGTATAGACCCTAATATACGACTACATTCGGTATCTTTAAGATTTTAACAAAATTTTTTAACGGATTTTATTTTTTAGAAAATTGCCAAATTTGTACCAAATGATGGAGGGTATTCAAAGTTCGGCCAGCTCGAACTTACAACTTTTTTACTTGTTTCATATATAACATGTGTTTTTCCTTCATAGAAACGAGTTGGAAACATATTTTCTCATTGAACTATTGGCCATTCTGAAATAAAACAACAACTTTTTTTGCTTTCAAAACATTTTATCGTTTAAGTATCGTATGGTTTTATTATCATATTACTACTACACATGTATTAGTATTGTATTAGAAAAATATGCATGTATGTGTATGAATAATCTTAAAATGTAATTTCGTTTTTTAAATTTTTGTATAATTTTTTTTTCGATTTTTTTTTTGTATTTCATTTTTCTTATAAATTGTGAGGCCTACAATTTGAATTACATTTGTAAAAAAAAAAGAGTGGTTTAAGGCTCACCAATAAAGTGAGCCAAGTTTTGTAGCAAAACTTTTTGTATTCATATCTCTATAGTAGTATGGTATTATTGTTATAATTTTGAATTCGTTTCGTGTAGCACTCTACGTTGAAGTTGTGAACATAAGAAAAACAAACAAAAAAAATAGTTTTAATTTTAGTAATAATTTATGAAGGAATTTGGACAACCTAATTTCTTTTTTATACAAAATATATTAGGATTAACAAAAGAAAGAAACAAAATTATATTTATAAAGATATGTTTAATTGACTTATAATCCAATGGGAATGTTATTTCGTTTTATGTGCTAGCATAAGTTTTGGTTTTGGAAACAATTAAGCGGGGCGTGGGGATCAAGAAAAATAGTCAAGAGTAAACTATAAGTAATACTGCCGCTTCAATAAGAGAGGTGGTAATGAGGAGGAGAAAGAAGAGGGGGAACAAATATGTTTTTTTAAAAAGTCTTTTGCGAGGAAGAATTACTTTTAAGTACTTAAAAATTACAGGACGATAATGAAAATAAAGCTAACAAATTGCCAGTAATAAACAATTTATACTCTGCACCAGGACAGGTGTTTTAAATGATTTACCTTTTTTACATTTTTCTTTTTTTTCAGAATAAACACGCAAACAAGAGGAAAAAGGGGAATGTATATAACAAGAAGTAAATGGTGGGCTATAATTTTTAACACACACACAAACAAAATTGTACTAAAAAATATAAACATATTTAAGAATATTAAACTTAAAAAGAACAAAACTTTTTTCTTTACTTAACTAAACTAATTAAAAATATATATGTTTCTTATTTGTTTCTTTGTAGTTTGTGAAAGCCCTGCTGGCTTTCTTAATCTTGCATTATAGTTGTAAATTGATTACATCTCCTATAATTTCTTGGTACCATCAATGTCTATGGTAAGATCCTGCAAAGAGCCACGTGGCGGTAATAAACTTCTCTTTTCAGGATCTTTTGTCTTTTTCGGTTTGGGACGATTGGTTTTGGTATAACGATTTATAACACCATCCGGTTCATCCATCATTCGCAGTATCAGCGTCTGATCTGACGAATCTATGGGAGCAATGGAAATATCGCGCACAGCACGGAATTTACCGCAGTTATTCAAGTGTTCGTTCTCCAAACGGAAGAAATTCCAAACGAAACGTCTAGGGTGGGGAAAGAAAATTATAATCTTGTTATATTCCAGTTATGTAAAGGGTACGTGATATTGCTTACCTAAATACTTCCAGTATACCGGTGATAGAAGTCATAACATCACCGCTCAAGTATTTCATTTCGGTTATATAGAATGATAGGGCCCAACTGCAACGCAACACCAAATCCTCAATAATGGCAAAGTAATAGAAACCCTTTAAAGAAAAGAAAATTAAAATTTAATTAATTTTTAAAATTAGTTAATTAGTTAGGGGAAGACCTTCTTCCAATAGAAAATAACATTCTCTGGATCTCTATGAGAAGACCTTCTTCTAGTTGTCTATGAGAAAATCTTCTTCTGACCTCCCACGGAGAAAATTTTTTGCTGGTCTTCTATGGAAAGACCTTTTTCAGGTATTCTATAGACAAAACCTACTGGCCTTCTATGGAGAAGACCTTTTGGTCTTCCATGAGATAACCATTTAGTCTTCTATGAGAAAACATTCTGGCCTTCTATGGGAAGACCTTTTGCTCTTCTATGGGAAGACTTTGCTCTTCTATGAGAAGACCTTCTGGTCTTCTATGAGAAGACCTTCTGGTCTTCTATGAGAAGACCTTCTGGTCTTCTATGGAGAAGACCTTCTGGTCTTCTATGGAGAAGACCTTCTGGTCTTCTATGGAAAAGACCTTCTGGTCTTCTATGGAGAAGACCTTCTGGTCTTCTATGGAGAAGACCCTCTTGTTTTCAATGAGAAATCCTTCTTGCCTTCTATGAGAAGACCTTTTGGACTTCTATGAGAAGACCTTTTGGACTTCTATGAGAAGACTTTTGGTCTTCCATTAGAAGACCTTCTTTTGGTCTTCTATGAGAAGACCTTCTTTTGGTCTTCTATGAGAAGATCTTCTGGTCGTCTATAAAAATGCCTTCTTCTGTCTTCTTTCAAAAGACCTACTTCCGGTCTTTTATAAGAAGACAGAGAGATACCTTCTAGTCCTCTATGAGAAAACCTTCTTCTGGTCCTCGATGAGAAGACGTTCTGCTGGTGTTCTATGAGAAGACCTTCTTCTGATCTTCTATGAGAAGACCTTCTGGTCTTCTATAAAAATGCCTACTTCTGGTCTTCTTTCAAAAGACCTACTTCTGGTCTTTTATAAGAATACACACCGGTGAGAAGACCTTCTGATCTTTTAGAGACGACTCTCTGTAGAGACGTCTTTTAGGTCGTCTATAGAGACGACTTTTAGGTCGTCTATAGAGACGACTTTCAGGTCGTCTATGGAGATACCTCTCAGGTCGTCTATAGAGACGGCTTTCAGCTCGTCTATGAAGACGACTTTCAGGTCGTCTATGAAGACGACTTTCAGGTCGTCTATGAAGACGACTTTCAGGTCGTCTATGAAGACGACTTTCAGGTCGTCTATGGAGACGACTTTCAGGTCGTCGATAGAAAATACATTCAAGTCGTCTATAGAGACAAGTTTCAGGTCGTCTATAGATACGAGTTTCAGGTCGTCTATAGAGACGAGTTTTTTGGATTTTTAGGTCGTCCTTGGAGACGACTTTCAGGTCGTCTATATAGACGACTTTCAGGTCGTCGATAGAGACGACATGCAGGTCGTCAATAGAGACGACTTTCAGGTAGCTTATAGAGACGATTTTCAGGTCGTCTATAGAGACGACTTTCAAGTCTTCTATAGAGATGAATTTCAGGTCGTTTATAGAGACGACTTTTAGGTCGTCTATAGAGACGATTTTCAGGTCGTCTATAGGGACGACTTTCAGGTCTATGAGAATGTCTAAAATTGTATTTTTCTCTCATTCTTTTCTTTTCTATGACAACATATTTTGAACTCTATTAAGAAGGCCTAACTTACCGTCGATGAATAGACAACTTCTTCCCGAAGGAATGTGTTTTCTCCAGCATTTTTATCGAATAAGCCCCAATCCATTTTTATGTCCCATGTGTAGGCATAGATTGTTGATATCACCGAAGCTGCTATCCATAGCCAAGTGTAGGGATTTTCAAAGGTGGTGGAATAGTAACCTAAGACAAAATGGAAAATATATATTAATTTTCTAAAGAAATCACCCGAATAAGAAGCACCAATACTTACGACTATTGAAACTCTTTAGCGTAGCAAATATCACAACCATAAATGTTGTGGAATATTTGCCAGCATTGACTAAATGCGGAAAGGCTTCTCGGGTGTCACGATAACGCCTCAAACACTGGGCAAAACGGAACCACGCTGGCAGGCAATTGAATATGGGTCTTATAATGAAATCTTTTTCCATGCAAATCGAAGCATCTCTGGCCTCAAACCAATTGCCATTGGTAAAATAGAAACACACTAGATACTCGAAATCCAATAATGCTGTGGCCAATGAATTCAGCTGATCAGCCAGCCAGAAATCGGCAAAGCCCACATGGAAGAAGGGTGCTGCAATCATGCGACCCTGGAAATAAAAAATAATTTTAATTAAATGTATAAAATATATAAAATGAGTTTCTTACCGATATTCTGAGCAGCCAAAATCGCGCATCGTGATGAAATACATGGAAGGGATTTATTAAAAATGCCACCATTATAATGGTCAGCGTTAGGGGATTTATAAAGGCCGGTATACTCAAACTGGCCGAATATAAATAACTTAACATACTGAGGGTCCATATCACACCGAATATTGCCGCCAATTCCATTAAGTGTTGTTCGGATAAATGATTTCGAGGATCCAATTCGAAGATGAGTACATGATTTACACCTGATGAACGCCAGCCATAAATGTTGACACCAATCAAAAATATGAATTCGATGATGAGTAGCGGGCCACGATACAGACGGAAAGTGACTTTTAGATTTTCACCACTGATGTCGTGGAAAATTGCTGGAAAATAAAATAACGGTTATTAGTTATTACCCATTGTTTTTAGGAATGTTTAATTTATTCCAATGTTTTTATTTTAAAATTTTAAAAACATTGATTTATTAGTGGGAAAAAATAAATATATTTTTAATTTTAGAAAATCCTTCTCACTTCCAAAGTATTGACTTGGTCAGTTTCAGTCTGTGCGATAAGGTTTGCGTTTTATTAATTCTGACAAATAATGGACAAAAACAAATTAAATTAAAATTCGCAATAACTGCAAATGACAAATGATTTATGGTCCCCTACTTATGGCTTCTTGAAGATAAATCACGTACGCCTTTATCTCGAAATAAGTACTTTAATGTCGCTCTTCATTATTTATGGAAAAGGCTTCGAAGTGATTTATGGCAATATTAAAAACGCATTAAAAATATGTTTCCTGCAAAAATTTTGTCGACTCGTCATTTCTAAAAATGAAAATGAATAGCAGGTCTTTATATCTCATTTTGTATTGATGTTAAATATAATGGAACAGACATTTAAATTCCGTTAATTTCGTGAGACATGTAGTCCTATAGTCGATCTGAAAGTACTCTTTATAGTCAATCTGAAAGTCGTCTCTACAGACGACCTGAAAGTAGTCTCTAAAGACGACCTGAAAGTCGCCTCTACAGACGACCTGAAAGTCGCCTCTAAAGACGACCTGAAAGTCGCCTCTACAGGCGACCTGAAAGTCGCCTCTACAGACGACCTGAAAGTAGTCTCTAAAGACGACCTGAAAGTCGTCTCTTTACATGACCTGAAACCCGTCCCTTTAGACGGCCGGAAAGTCGCCTCTATAGTCGACCTGAAAGACGTCTCTATATACGACCTGAATGTCGTCTCTATAGACGACCTGAAATTCGTCTCTATAGACGATCTGAAAGTCATCTACGGAAAGTCGTCCTACAGAGACCTAAAAGTCGTCTCAATGGACGACCAGAAAGTAGCCTCAATTGACGACCTGAAAGTCGTCCCTATAGACGTCATGAAAATCGTCTCTATAGACGACCTGAAAGTAATTTCTATAGAAATCGTATCTTTAGATGACCTGGAAATCGTCTCTATCAACGACCTGAAATTCCTCTCTATAGTCGTCCCGAAAGTCATCTTTATATACTTTACAGGTGAACTGAAAGCCATTCTTAAAGACCACTTGAATGTCGTCTCTTTGGACGACCTTTCAGTAATAAAAGCCATTCTCATAGACGGCCTGAAAGTTGTCTCTGTAGACCTCACTATTTACGACCAGAAAGTCGTCTCTATAGACGTCTTGAAGTCTTTTTTATAGACGACCGGAAAGACGTCCTTATAGTCGACCGGACAGTCGTCTCTATAGACGACCTGAATGCAGTCTTCTATACGACTTAAAAAGTATCCTATAAACGTCCCAAAATTTGTCTTTAAAGTCGTCTCTATCGACTCCAGGGAAGACTTGAAAGTCGTCTCTATGGACGACCTGAAAGTCGTCTCTATGGACGACCTAAAAGCCGTCTCTATAGACGACCTGAAAGTGGTCTCTATAGACGACCTGAAAGTAGTCTCTATGGACGTCCGAGACGACTTTGGGGACCTATTTTAAAATTCCTAATTTTCCCATATTTTTCTTATTCTTTACTTTTTGTTTTCGATCCTCAACTTACCCGACAACACCACGACAATGCCCAGCACAATAAACGAACCCGAAAACAGGCCCACTTTAAACGTCGTCCATGGACTTTGTTGCTCTCCCAGCGGTGGCACTCGCAAACGTTTCATGGCCCTTTGACGATCACCACCCTCCAATTCATTGGTGACCATCGATTCCGTTTCATTGATGATATTGTCAATATCTTTGTTGGTGAAAAAATGTGATGCCTCCACGTGATCCTGACGCCATTTGGCACCGCTGTCCACACGCAATAGCTTATCATGTTTCTTGAGAATTTTACGGAAACCGGTGTGATTTAAATTCTGATAATTCTGTAACAGGATTAAACTCAAATAATATTCACTGAAGGCTAATTTCAGTTCTTGGGCTTTGCGATGCGGTAGACCGGCAGTCTTTTTTAATGATTTCGACTTTTTGGCCGAACGTTCAGACTCTTCGATGCAGGTTTTAAGTTCAGCTTTGAGGGTGGCAAATTTACGTGTGGCCTCGGCCAATTTTTCCGAATAGAAAGTGTTGATTTTTTTCAGTTCTTTATCACAATAGTGGAAGAAATTCTCATCGAAATTGGCAAAGTGGCGTTTAAGTACTTCATCCTCGACGCTATCGACGGAGGGTGCCTCCTCGACGGCCATGTATAACATGGCCTTCATTTCCTGCAAAAAAAAAATAATAAACGAACAATTAGAAGAGTTTTTCATGAAGTTATTACTCTCAAAACCTACCTCATAGTTAATATATTGTTTGCGCCATTCCGGCGTTATGTGGGCCGTCAAATGTTCGGCGAACTTCATGGCGTCAAGTTATGGATTAAATCTGAAATCAAAATAATAAAATCAAAACCATTAGCATGACACTTTCGGGTATTATCAATAAAATTATTAAATAAAATTAACAAATAAAATTAGTAGCTAATCGCGAGGCATGAATTCTTTGGGGCGTTGGAGCGTGTGTTTGTGACACCAAAAGCGATAACTTGCTGATTAAGTGCAACATGACGACATAATTGTGTTTCGAGTACTTTGTCGCCACCGCCGACCGCCGCGTTGACGTAGTCTCTCTAAACCACCTGTCTGAGTGGTTTCCAATTTGAAAATTCCTATATATCATCGATACTCATCAATCACCGTGACCAATTTGTTGTATCACTTTCCCTTAATGAATGAAGTTAATGGGGAGTTTTTTTTTTTTTATATCATGTATATTTAGGGATCAATTATAGAGTGTACGCACTTAATGGATTGTTTTCTTGCCCTTTATCAAATCAAAGAACAATCAAATGTTCTATATTATTTGAATGGTTGGAAAGTCTGAGGTAGCTCCAATATAATCTGAAATACTTGTTCCACTATTTTTTTTTCAATGACATGGCTTTGAAAGCTTTTAAACCACGTCTTTGTGGGAGTGGGAAGTTTTTTTTTATCGTTTTTCTTTTTTTTTTTTAAATAAATATTTGAAAACGAATGTAAATATTTACTATTTGTCTTGCGAATACTCGTAAAAATTAATAAAAAAAAGTCTTTATTATTCGTGTTATAGGAAAGTTTTGTTTATGAACCTGGTGAAGTGGCCCAACGACTCTTTTACTGTTTGCCTTGGTTATTTGTAAACACTTTATGGCTTATATCACGATCGGTGATTGACCTATTTCTAGTATATTTATTGGTTGTTCCCGGTTTTAGACCCTAGGCTTCTTTGGACAAGAATTCGTTTCAGGACATTTGGAGTCGATCTAGCGATGTCCGTCGTCCGTTTGTCTGGCTGGCGGGTGCGCACGACAACTCTCAAAGAGAGTATTTGATTTAGTCCAAGCTTGATACATCGTAAAATTATTATCAAACTTAGATCAAGTTTGGAGATGGGCAACATCTGTCTACTTCTTCTGGTAACTCCACACAACAGATCGAAATTTTCAAAAAAAAAAAAAAAATATTTTACTGCACAGAAAGAGAAAGGATAATCGAATTTTGCTCCAACTTTGAAAATCCTAATATTTGCATCAGGTCAGGTGCGAAAATGGACAATCCGGTCCATTACCTCCAGTACCTCCCCCCACAAAGTGTCGACATTTTGAATAAGTATAACTCTTCTAAAATGTGATGTAAGAGTCCAACTACACACATCACAGTATTTGAGATGGGTAACATCTGTCCACTTCTTCTGGTACCTCCCAACAAAAGATCGAAATTTTCAAAAAAAAAAAAATATTTTACTGCACAAAAAGAGAAAGGATAATCCGATTTTGCTCCAACTTTGCAAACCCTAACATTTGAATCAGTGGTAGGTCAAGTGCGAAAATGGACAATATAGGTCCATTACCTCCAGTATCTCCCCCACAAAGTGACAACATTTTGAATAAGTATTACTTTTCAAAAATGTGATGTACACATTTTGATTAACCCAATGTTTGTTGCAAATATGAGACACATCGGTCCGCTCCTTCAGGTACCTTCCCCACAAAGGATCAAAATTGTGAATATCGAAAAACCTTATAAAACGCGAAATTAGCATCCGATTCCATTCAGAACTGGTACATCTCAATATTCCCGCCAACCAAAATATTTTATAAAGTTGGTAGAGATCGGATAATTTCTTCTAACACTTCCCCCCCACAATTGAATAACCAAAACGATCATAAAATCGGAAATAAGCACCCGATTCTTTTCATATTTCACCCATCGTATTATTTCTACTAACACAAGATGTGATGTGAAGATGGGATAAATCGGTCTACTCCTTCTCATACCTGTCCCACAAAGGGACAACATTTTGAATATCCATGAAGCTCATAAACGCGAAATTAACATCCGATACCATTCAGACTTGGTACATTCCAATATTCCCGTCAACATAAGATTTTTTAAAAAGTTGGATCATTTATTCTGGTACCTTCCCCACAAAGGATCAAAATTTTGAATAACCAAAACGGTTATAACATCAAAAATAAGTATCCAGTTCTCTTCATATTTCATACATCTCATTACTTCTATTGCTACACAAGATCTGCTGTAAAGATGGGATATATCGGTCCACTTATTCTGGTACCTCCTTCAGAAAGGGTTAAAATTTTGAATATGCTTGAAATTCATAAAATGCAGAATTGACATCCAATTTCATTCAGACAGACCTCCCCCACATAGGATTCAAAATTTTGAAAAACAAAACAGTCAAAGAAAGCGAAATAAGCATCTAACTCTCTTCAAATGTCACACACATAAACATATTTGCTTACACTAGATGTGTTGTGAAGATGATATATATCTGCGAACCCCTTCTGGTACCTCACCCACAAAGGGTAAACATTTCCAATGCTTTTATCTAGCATAACTTGCGAAACAAGTAAATGGAGTAAATAGAACTAAATGTGATATTGGGCGAAGGAATAGAGCTAAAATCCTGAATTTTAAATAAAAACGTCATTGACACCAAGTCTGTGGTTAAGATGTGTAGGTGGTTTTGGAGGTCCGTCCAATTTTTGTACGAAAAGTGCTTAATGGTACTTAATTATAATTGTTGGGTGAAGGGATAGGTCTGAAATGCTCAAATTTGATATTGAGGGCTCTGTTGGAGGTGGCTCTGCAAATGTGTACTATAATTGTAAAAAAAACTACTAAATGTTACTAAATTTGGTATTGGTTGAAGGGATATGGCTGGGATCTTGAAATTTTATATTAAGGTCTCTGTTGGTATCTGGAATTGAAAGTGGTTTTCGAATTGTATACTATAATTGTACGAAAATTACTAAATGTTACTAAATTTGGTATTGGGTGAAGGAATAGAACTGATATCCTGTAATTTGATATTTTGATTACAGATGGTATCTGTGTTTGAGATTTGGTGGTTGTTTTGAAAATGGATCAATATTTTTTCGAAAAGTGCTAAATGGTACTAAATTTGGTATTGGGTGGAGGAATCTTCAAATTTTATATTTCGATTACTAATGGTATCTGTGTTTGAGATTTGGTAGTTGTTTTGAAAAGTGTTCTACATTGGCACGAAAAGTACTAAATGCTATTAAATTTGGTATTGGGTGAAGGAATAGATGTGGATTCCTAAAATTTGACATTAAGGTCTCTGTTGGTATCTGGGATTGAGATATGGAGGTGGTTTTGCAAATATGTACAATAATTGTATGAAATTTACTAAATAATACTAAATTTGGTATTTGTCGATATCTGGTGTTGAGATCAGTGGTGGTTTTACAAATGAGTAAAATTCTTGTATGAAAATATTGTTAATGATGTCACAATTGAACCAAGAGAAACATTCTTAGCTACTGGGACATCATTCAGTAAAAATCTTCAATTGGTCCAATATAAAAAATTTAAATAAATTTGAGGACTATAATTTAATCTTTGTATAGCTCGGGCCTGATTTTGCTCAGCGTAACATCAAGAACACATCCTAGGTGCTGGTGATGCGAAAAAAGTGAAAGAAAGTTGGTTATTTGACCCCCACATAGCACCAGAAAATATGTAGGTCGATATCAATTTAAAGGTTGTTAGTATTTAATAAAGAAGCGATCGTCTGAAAGACAAAACCCCTCTCTCAGCCTGGTTGTCAAGTCAGAGATGTCTTAAATCTAATTTTTGCAGTTTCTCCAATAAGCCAAAAGATTTGTGTGATTTTAGCGTCTAATGGAATCGCCATATATATATACATATGAGGCCATATTTGTTTTGCTGAACTTCTGCCTTGTTGCATGCGAAAGTAAAAAAAAAATATTCACAACAAAATCAAGGGTCACCCGATAAAATTTGCAGTCTGGGAAGATACATAACCGGTAAACCTACCCAAATCAGAAATATATGATTTTGGTTTCCAGGTCATAATTTTAAAATTTCTTTGACACATTTTTAGATAAATTGAAATCTCATTGGCTTTGTGATGCCGAAAGGAATATACCACCAATTTCAGTTCGATTGAACTTATCTGCGATTTTACTGGTATTTTTTTTGAGCAAATAAAAACCGAATGACTCAATTATGTGATGCCAACTCGCGATCCACTTTGAAAAACATATATTTCCCAAAAAAAAAAAAAAAATATTAAATATTTGTATTGATCTATTAAAGCATTTAGATCAACTATGTTAATTGAATCAGACTGAGACATGCATTTCTATATATGTATGTAAGTACATACGACTAAATATTCAGATGCCACGAAAATAATTCACCAAACAAGCCCACTCATTTACAATGTACCCGATGGAACATAGTCTGCAAAGAGAAGGCTAATTATTAAATGAATGAAAATTTTTAAAAATTGGGAAAGAGACAAAATATTTCAATATTACAATGCATCATTGCTAATGCTTTTTGTGTGTGAGTGTGTGTGTGCGCGGGCTTTTCAATGTTAATGACATTTTGGCAAATGTTTAATGTTGCGGGAAAACGGAAATGACACACATCGAGAGGAGAAATATTGAAAGAAAGTGATCGCCAACAACAAAATAAAAATAAATTGCATAAATAATTGTCAACAAATATTTTTAAATATGAAAACAAATTAGTTTGTCGTTGTTGTAGTTTATTTTTCAAATGGCTACGGTTGTGCTGAAGTGGTTCCATAAGTGGCGTGCTTAGTGCAAAATTGTCGAAATAAATGTTATTAGATTAGGATTAGTATTAAGTAAATCTAAAAGAAATTATAAACATCAATTTGTTTTTTATATGAAAATACTTGAAATTTTTGAAGAGGATGCAAAAGTTCAGAGGGATATTTGAAAGATAATAATAGGATCGATTGACCGATCCGTGTTCTATTAATTTTTTATAGATAGCTAGCAAGTGCCGCTACTTCGTCAGCGAAAAGTCCACCTAAACATTTCGTGTTAGGCCTATTTAGTACTCGAAATACACAAATTGTTCAGTTTCACAATTTTTTATCAATACTACGTCCTATTTTTCCGACTTTCAAGGTTTTATCTTTTATTCAAATTTTTCCTTTTTCAGAAGAAATAATAGGAAAAGGTTTACCTTTTAAACCAAAAGACCTTCAAAATCAATAATTTTAAAGTATTCCGAGGATAATATTAGTAAAACCAATGTGCACAATGAACCCACATCCAATTTTTTAGTGCAAAAATATTTCAACGTCTCAATATGTAAACCCTAAAAAAAAAATAAAAATGAATGACTCAATTATGTGATGCCGACTCGCCATCCCCTTTAAAGAAAAAACATTTATTTCCCAAAAAAAAAAAAAATATATATTTAATATTTGTATTGATCTATTAAAGCATTTAGATCAGCTATGTTAATTGAATTAGTCTGACAATGAGGCATGCATGTGTATATATGTATGAAAGTACATACGAGTACACATTCAGATGCCACGAAAATAATTCACCAAACAAGCCCACACTCATTAACAATGTACGCGATGGAACTGATGCCGCAAAGAGAAGGCTAATTATTAAATGAATGAAAATTTTTAAAAATTGGGAAAGAGACAAAATATTTCAATATTACAATGCATCATTGCTAATGCTTTTTGTGTGTGAGTGTGTGTGTGCGCGGGCTTTTCAATGTTAATGACATTTTGGCAAATGTTTAATGTTGCGGGAAAACGGAAATGACACACATCGAGAGGAGAAATATTGAAAGAAAGTGATCGCCAACAACAAAATAAAATAAATTGCATAAATAATTGTCAACAAATATTTTTAAATATGAAAACAAATTAGTTTTTGTTGTTGTTGTATTTCTTTTTTCGAATGGCTACATTTTGTTGAAGTGGTTCCATAAGTGGCGTGCTTAGTGCAAAATTGTCGAAATAATTTTTTATTAGATTAGGATTAGAATTAAATAAATCTAAAAGACATAATAAATACCAATTTGTTTTTCTCATGAAAACACTTGAAGTTTTTGAAGAGCTGGCATACAGTGGGGCAAAAGTTCAGAAAGATAATTGAAAGATAGTACTAGGGTCGTTTGACCAAATATTTGATCCGTGTTCTATTAATTTTTATAGATAACTAGCAAATGCCCTCTAATTCGTCAGCGCAAAGTCCACCTTAAATTTTTGATTCGTTCCAACAGTCCGTGTTAAAACTTTTTAGGACTCAAAAAGCACAATTGGTTCAGTTTATATTTTACGCCTTCAAAATCATTCATTATGAAGTTTACCGAGAAGAATATTAGTAAAGCCATTGTACATTGGACCCATATCCAATTTTTCTGTGTAAAAATATTTCAACGTCTCAATATGTAAACCCTAGAAACCAACAATGACCTCAATATTAAATTTCAGTCTTTCAGCTCCGTAATTTCTACTTATACCAAATATAGTACCATTTAGTAAATTATGCTTCGCATATCCAAAACCACCTCCTTCTCTCAACCACAGACACCAACATGAATATCCACGAACATGTATTTGCTGGGTTGGCGGCCCCTGGTCGGAGTAATATACCTCCGAGTCAATCCGATACATAGAACCGGCCGCCGTGGGATATGAAGATATCCGCCACTAAGTCGACGGCCACACTATTCACCACATGGACTGCGGAGATGGGGCTATCCTTGAATGTGCAGGTCGATGGTGCTATTATTCCCACCACCAACTACCCCAAGGTATTAGGGGTCACATTCGATAGCCTTTTTAAGTCGTCCGCGCATACCACAGCTATCTGCAACAAGATTAGAAGTAGGAACAAGGTCCTCAAGTCTCTGGCCGGCAGTACTTGGGGAGCTGATGAGGAAACCTTGTTGACCTCTTACAACGCGATAGGCCGGTCTGTGGTAAACTATGCGGCTCCGGTGTGGTCCGCCAACGTCAGTGCTACGCAGTGGAAAAATGTGCAGTCCTGCCAGAATGCCGCCCTTAGAACCGCAACAGGGTGCCTTCTCATGACACCTGTCGATCACCTACATGAGGAGGCTAAGGTCTTACCGGTGTGACAGCATAACAAAATGATGTCAATGCAATACCTGCTTGGGTGTTATAGACAAAGCCATCCAAATCACCATATTGTGGATAGGCAACCTCCGCCCAGGCACGTTAGGAAAGACCTTCATGATCTAGAGAGAGAGGTACAAAGGTATAAGAGAGAGCCTCTAGATCAATAGGCCTATCAAGCGGGACTAAGCCATTGAAGGATATAGAATGAATACAGTGCTAGGAGACCATCCCTCTCCCGTCGCAGCTGAAGAACGAGAGCTGCCCCGACAAACCCGAGTAGTCTTGGCTCAATTACGATGCGGATGGTGCAGCCGCCTAAATTCCTACTGGGCCCGGATTAACGGCGACGTGCAGAACATCTGCCCAGCATGTGGTACAGGCCCACATGACACGCTGCACCTATTTCGCTGCCCAGCCAAGCCTACTCACCTAACTCCAGTCTCGTTATGGACACAACCCATACAGGTTGCTTCCTTTTTGAGACTGGACTTAGAGGCAGAACCTGATTGAACTGAGTCAGAAAATGGAAACCGAACGAACACGGATGTATGAGCTGATACAACAACAACAACATGAATATCCATATCGTATTTCGGGCTATCAGCTCTATTCAGGATTTAAGCTCTTTAATTTCCCCTATTACCAAATTTAGTACCATTTAGTACAATTATAGAACGCATTTCCAAAATCTGTTACTTCTCTCAACCACAGACATTAATAGTTGCAGGATTCCAGCTCTATCCCTTCTCCAAAGGCCAAATTTAGTAGCATTTATTACTTTTCGGATAATTATGGCCGGCGTTTTCAAAACAATCTGCATAATTCAACCTCTGATACCAACAGTGACTTTAATATCAAATTTGTGGATTTCAGCTCTTATACCTACCCTATAACCATATTTAGTATCATTATATTACATACAGGGTGAGGTGAAAAAACTGCAGTCAAATTTAGACTGTTGTCATTTCTAAGCCACTCTTCCGACAGCTGTGAAATTATTCCAGTGACAGCTCATTATATTGTTTACAAGCCAAAGAAAGCATTTTGGTGAGAATTTTTCAGAAAAGAGGTTATTCGTGATGGAATTCAAGCGTGATAGTGTGATTTCTTTATATTTGGCTGGAGAACCACAAGTGGCTGTCGTTAGAGCACTCCAACATTTAAATGTGAATAAATCTTTTGTGTCTCGTACCATCGCTCGTTACCGTGATACTGGTAGCGTAGCCCGACGTCAAGGAAGTGGACGGAAGAAAACAGCAACATCAGCAGAAATGGTTCGAAAAATAAAGAAGCGATTTGATCGAAACCCGCGTCGCAGTGGCCGAAAAAATGGCTCGTGAGCTGAACACATCGCAAATTCCGTTCGGCAAATATTGAAAAATGATCTCGGGGCTCGGGGTAAAGCCACTGAAATTCCAAAAACAGATAAAAAAATAGACTAAAAAGAGCTAAACAGTTGCTTCGCTTGGCCGAAAGTGGAGAACTGCCGAATTTGGTTTTCTCCGTCTTTGAAGAGAAAACATTCGTTGTCCAGCAGCAGTTTGTAAACAAACAAAATGATTGGGTTTACTTGCCAAAGAGGTCAGCTGAAAATGTGCACCTTCGGTTGGCCAACATAACTCAAGCGCCGGCCATGGTGATGGCAATCGACCGTGGCATCAGAATAAATGCCGAATATTCTGGAGGGCGTATTAAAGTCTTGGGAACGCGAACATTTCGGACGCAGAACTTGGACATTTCAACAGGACCTTAGCACGCGCCACCCAAGAATGGTTACAAAATGAGGTTCCTCCCTTATTTCCAGCGCACAATGGCCACCAAAATCTCCGAATACCAATCCGTTGAACTATTGTGTCTGGAGTATTTTGGGAAGCAAGGTTGGCACTAAAAAGTACCAATGTATCGATCACCTCAAGCAAGCGTTTCGCCGAGAATGGGCCAAAAAACCCCACAGAGCAACATTCGGGCAGCGTGTGACGGTTTCATTGGCCGTTTGAAGGCCATAACACGTGCCAAAGGTGATCAATTCCAACAAATCGAAACTTATTCTAAAATTTGATGCTATTCCCGACATTTGCTGCTTTCATTCAATAATTTTTAAAAAAATGTAACAATTATGGGGTTTGACTTTGTTGCAGTTTTATTTTTATCTCATCGGGACATCTATTCTGCACTCCATCAGTGACATCTATTCCAAATTTCAGAATTTCAACTCATTCCGTTTGTCCAATACAAAGTATTCAATATCTAGTACACTTTAGTACTCTTCGTATCGTTCAATACAACAGCCAATATAGTTGATATTTTTCCAATATAGCTGGTATTTTCCTTGATCTTAAAAATTTCACAGAATTTTTATCCACAAAATTTCCATGTCCCATCGTTTGACTTTAAATGAATTTATTCTCGTTTCCCATACCCATTTTGGATTCCAGATTTATTTTAGTTGTCCCCAAAAAAGCCTCCATGGAAAAACCCCTATTCTGCCAACCAATGTTATTACCATCAAACCTTCACCCCTCTCCCAATTGACATTTGCATAGAAAAATTACCAATTAGCACTTCATGAATTAACAAGTGTAGCATCAAATTTGCTCGAATTAATGACGATACTGCATAGGCGGCAATTATCATCAAATTACCCTCTCAGATAAGATATTCACACAGTCAAATATAAACGTAACGTAAAAAAGGAAAACAAAATCCGACACTGTCAGCAACCCAAACCCAAACAAACCCAGTACTCACTCCACACGAACAAACACATAGTAGTAGACTATTTTATTCAAGTTCCACGAGGAGCAACCACCCGTCGAAATGACGTTCGCATAGCACCACCTAAATCCGATCACTTATATATGACATCGTAAGTACACGATTGCTGGGAGGTATGCCAGAGAGTTTGTTGTGTTTTTCGTTAACACCTCAATGACAAAATTTTGATAAATAAAGACAATGATAATTTGATTGATGTCAAAATAAACGGAGGAACATCAACGCTAGCCGTGATAAGATCGTCTTTTGAATGGGAGCAAGCGGGCCAGACAAATAGAAGTTTGCCAACGAATTTGCTTTTGCTTTGACAATTTTTTTTTGGCCAGTGGAAAATTATATGAAAAAGATTTATGGTTGATTTAGGCCACTTAGTAAGGGGAATCCACAACTATCGATGACGTAAAGGCTGTGCCGACCATTTACTGCTTAAAATCTTTTAAGGTTGCTAGGAGAACTCATGCAAATTTATCTTTCCAAAGGAAGGAAAATTCCATTGGATAGAAAGTACAAAAGATTGCCGCAAGACCAAAAGTAAAAGTTTTGTTGAGTGGGCTAAGGACTCCTTTTTTCAGCAGAGTTTTTAGAAAAGATCGCCACTTGACCAATACTATCAGGTTTGTAGGCCTGGGGCCTTCATAAAGGGGGTATATTTCGGTATTCCAGCTTTAACCTTTCACCCAATGCCAAATATAGTACTATTTAGTACTATTCGTACATATAAAAGACGCTTTTGAGGATTAAAGCATTCACCCAATATCAAATTTACTACCATTTAGTACTTTTCGTACATTTATAATAAACATTTCCAAAAACATCTCCATATCACAATTCCAGATACCAGAAGAGACCTCAATGTCAAATTTCGGTATTTCAGCTCTAACCCTTCACCCAATACCAAATTTATATATTTCCTACGAGAAGCTGAAAATCGAAATTAGCATCAAACTTGTGTAAAAAATGCATCTGATACCTTCGAAACAATAGTACGGTTCGGTTATAACCTTTTCATTCTGTTCGAAATATATAAGGGTATCTCCCGATTTTCGCTATTTCGAAGGTTTTGGATGTTTCGTAGTTTAACACCTCGTTAAATATTCAACGAAGGTTCACTTTTTTGACATAGCAATTCCTCTTGATTTTCGGTATATTGACAAAATGATAATAAAACAGCAAATGGTCCTTAAAAAATTGTTTTAGAAAAAAAAATTTTTAAAAAAATTGAACATTGAAAATAAAATATTCGCAAAAAAAATTATTAAAAACAGACAGGACCAAACGGTCATTGAAAAAAGAAATCCTAAAAACATATTACTTAAAAAACTGATTTATTTAAAGGTGGAATATTCTACAGTTCTGAAAAAGGTTGCTCTTAAAACAAAATATGAAAACAAATGTTTAAAATAGTAAAAAAAGGAAGTTCGACAAGGCCAAACTTTGTATACCCTTGGAACGAATTTGAAAATTTAATATAAATAAAATCCGTTAACAATTCTGTTAAAATCTTAAAAATATATCCGTTATATTAGGGTCTATACGAAAACGTGGACCCGCATAGGCAACTTTTGTCATAAGCCATTACAATATTCAAATACGAAACTTACAAAAAACGGTGTATAATTAGGCCAAAATCATCAAAATATTATACGAAGACTTGGACCTCCATAGACAATTTTCTTTCAAAGGCTGAAGTATCCATTACGAACTTCAAATAACAAATTTGAAATAGTTCCGCAGAATAATGTCGCTAAAATCATCAAAATACCGAATATCGGGGGCTACACGAAGACGGACCTGCACCGACAATTTTCTGTCATAGGCTGTAGTATCCATTTCCAACTTCAAATACCAAATTTGAAACAGTTCCGCAGAATAATGTCGCTAAAATCATCAAAATACCGAATATCAGGAGATACCATCATATGGGGGCTACACGAAGACTTGGACCTGCACAAACAACTTTCTTTCATAGGCTGTAGTATCCATTACCAACTTCAAATACCAAATTTGAAACAACTACGGTGAAAAATGTTGCTAAAATTATCAAAATACCGAATATAGAGAGGTACTGATATATCGGATCTATACGAAGACTTGGACCTCCATAGACAATTTTCTGTCAAAGGCTGTAGTATCATTCAGGAACTTCAAATGCGAAATTTCAAACAATTTCGGTGAATAATGTCGCTAAAATCATCAAAATACCGAATATAGGGAGGTAACGTTATATGAGGACTATACGAAGTCTTGGACCTGCACAGACAATTTTCTGTCATAGGCTGTAGTATCCATTACGAACTTCAAATACCAAATTTGAAACAATTCTGGTAAATAATGTCGCTTAAATCATCAGAATACCGTATATATTAAGGTAACGTTATATGGGGGCTAGACGAAGACTTGGATCTGCACAAACAATTTTCTGTTATAGGCTGTAGTATCCATTACGAACTTCAAATACCAAATTTGAAACAGTTCCGGTGAATAATGTCGCTAAAAAATACCGAATTTAAGGAGGTACCATTATATGGGGGCTATACCAAAAGTTCTGCAGACGTATATTTGAGTAAAATTGTATCAACCTACTTCGTTTTATTCAAAAGCTAGAGCGATTTCCACAAATGGATAGACGGACGGACATCGCTAAATCGACATAGAATTTAATGCTGATGTAGAATATATATATACTTTGTGGGGTCTAAAATGTATACTATGGTGGAGGGTAAAATAAAAAAATGTCACAAAATACTACAAACCCTATATTAACATCATTATTGGCATCTTTTTATGCGATTTTTTAGATTTTATACTTTTACGCCAAGATGGCATACTCAAATGACAAAATTTCTCAAAATCGGTCCTGCCATTCTTGAGATATAATTATTCTAGCTAACATCCCTTTCCTTTGTATATATACGTTGTATAAATTTCACTATATACTTCTGATATATTTGCTACCGACATCTAGGTAGCTTTCAAAATTGACCTTTTCGTCTATTTGTGATTTTGTCGGGATTAAAAAATAGTCGCGGTTTAATAAAAAATTGACTTTTATTTAACACAAATGTTATAGTCTATTTCACCCAATAAATATTTCCCGACGACCATCTACATTGAAAGGCTCTTGCCCAGCCTTAAGCTTTAGCCCCATGCTAATTTCCGCGTCGATTAGTCTATAATTGCGATCTGTAGAGCAAACTGCAAAATCAGAACATTTTTCAGTTTTGGTCCATTTCAACCCCTAAATATTAGGCGATCATCTCCAAAAGCAATAGGCTTCTATTCTGACAACTCCAACCCAATGCTAAATTTCGTGAGGATCGGGTCATAATTGCGACCTATAGCGGGATTACAAATTAACATGGACAGACAGACAGACAGACGGACATACATAGCCATATATACTTTCCCATGTGGGAAACCAATGTTTCTCGGTGTTACAAAATTTTTGGCCCAATTACACTAATAATACCACCAACACATAGTGTTGTAGGGTATAAAAATCTGTAAAACATAATAAAAAAACTCAAAATTTGTAAAAATCCATTGACAATGAAAATTCTTGTTTGGTTTATTTTGTTCAAACATTAATATTTCCATATCACAACACTTAATTAATTATGCTGTTATTAAAATATTTATTTTTTAATCTATACTCATTTGCATGCCTATATATTTACCTCCATTCAATATTAACAAAGCAAACATAAAAAATAATTAATTAATTTTTAATATTCAATATTCCCTGTGCTCTCTCATGAATGGTGTTCATTGAGAACGCTTTTGAATGCAATTCGATACCAAAACTAGGGAAGGCAAAAAGTATAGAATTTATCGAGTTCAAAAAAATTGTCAAATATTTGCATTTGAAAATAAACAATTGCAATGAATTTTGTTTTTTTTTTTTTTTTGTTTTTGTCAGTATTTATTTATTAACAATTTCTTATCTTGTAATTAGAATAGAAACGTTTGTTAATAAAACGAACAAATTCATAGGTCTTACGACAAAGAACATCTACAGAGGTAATAGTCTAGTGCGAGGAAATAGTCTAGTACGACGTATATGTGCGATTTCTTATCAGAATTTACATTATTCAGATTGATTGCACATGAATAAACACATATATAGACTTTTTTCTCGGGTTTTTAAAAAAAATTAATTTTTTACATTAGCTTTGTAACAATAAAAAAATATATTATTGAAACTATTTTATAACAAGATTATGATATAAAATTCTGACAGACATCCCAGAAGGGGTAAGGAGAACTAACCACACATCGATGAATGAAGATTTACTCTATTTTAGTTCATCGATATGGGATCTCCGTTTCATTTCCGAGTCTGGGGGTTCAACGAAGATAGTATGCCATTATCAATAAATTGTTCCGAAGGAATGGACCAATATTGTCCATTTCGTTTCGGACCTATATAAATATAAAATAAATATTGCGACGTGCCAGGTTTGGACTATATCGACTGCTTCCCTCATTTTATATGAGGCATGTGATAATTTTTAGAAAATGTTACAAGTGTGCGCGGGGTACCACACATGTGACCCTTGTTGTCGGTAAGGTACCAGAAGGGGTTCGCAGATATGTATATGTAATTTTCACAACAGATCTTGCGTTAGCAAAAATATGTGGATGTGTGAAATTTGAAGAGATTTGTATGCTTTTTTCGCATTCTTTGAACGTTTTATTTTTAAAAAAATGTTGAACCCTATGTGGGGGAGGTACCAGAAGGAATGGTCCGATCTCTGCCATCTTTATAACAGATCTTGTGTTGATAGAAATATTGAAATGCGCCAAGTCAGAGTGGAATCGGATGTGTTTGAACACATCCTGATGCTTATTTAGGATTTTATAATCATTTTGTTTTTTTTTTTTTTTAAACATTAACACTTGTGGGGGAGGTACCAGAAGGAATAGTCTGATCTCGACCATCTATACAACAGATCTTGTGTTCATAGGAATATTGAGACGTACCAAGTCAGAGTGGAATCGGATGTCAATTTAGCGTTTTCTGAGCTTCGTGGATATTCAAAATTTCGACCTTTTGTGGGGAAGGTACCAGAAGGAGTAGACCGATATATTCCGTCTTCACACCAGACCTTGAGTTAATAAAAATATTGTGATGTGTGTTGAAGACAATCGGACGCTAACATCACATTTTATAAGAGTCATAATTATTCAAAATTGTGAACCTTTGTGGGGGAGGTATTCGATGGAGTGGACCGATATTGTCCATTTTCGCAGCTGACCTAGCACTGATGAAAATATTAGGATTTGTAAAGTTGGAGCGAAATTGGATTATTATTTATCTTTCTGCGCAAAAAATAAATTGTTTTGAAAATTTCTACCTTTTGTGGGGGTGCTACCAGAAGGAGTAGACCGATATATTCCATCTTAATACCAGACCTTGGCTTAATAAAACTATTGAGATGTGCGAAATTTGAAGACAATCTGGCTTTTAAATCATATTTCATAAGAGTTATAATTATTCAAAATGTTGCCCTTTGTGGGCGAGATACTGGATGGAGTGGACCGATATTGTCAATTTTCGCACCTGACTTAGCACTGACGCAAGTATTAGGATTTGTAAAGTTGAAGGAAAATCGGATTAACGTTTCTCTGTCTATGCAGAAAATATTTATTTATTAATTATTTTTTATTGAAAATGTCTACTTTTTGTGGGTTAGATACCAGAAGGAATGGACCGATAATGTCCATCTCCTAAGTCGATCTAAGTTTGATAATAATATTACGATGTACCAAGTTTGGACAAAATCGGATACTCTCTTCAAGAGTTATCGTACACACCAGCCAGGCAGACAGACAAACGGACGGACATCGCTACATCGTTTTTTTCGACTAGACACATTTTGACAAATGATATATACCCTCTCTAGCCATATCTGCTAAAAAATGTGACTAAAATAGCCAAAATACCAAATATTCGGAAATACCGACTTGTGAGTGATAAAAGAAATAATGAATAGGTCCATTAGCAGCACTGAAGACAGGAACCATTACAAATTCTACATACCGAATATTAAAGGATTCCCCCTAAAAATATGTGTCTAAAATCAAAATAATACCGAATATTGGGAAGCACTTAAAAATGGGGGTTATCGGAAAACGTGAAGCTATATAAGCCCATGATCTGCCAAAGGAGCTAAAACACATTACCAATCCAATGTACCAAATTTCAAACAAATGTCATTCTGTTGGAAAATTTGATCTAAATTGTCAAAATACGGTATATCAATTTGATGTTTCTATCATTTATGACTTTTTCTCACCAACTATCGAACATCGTAAAAGTATAAAGTGATATTTAAATAAACAAACTAACGGAATTGTTCTGAAATGACTCATATACCTAACCACCAAACCAAATACAATTAAAATGATGTTAACGCAAAGAATCACAACAAATGGCAACAAATCAATCAACACTTATGTGCACCAATACCAATCAATCAAACTAAATTTGTATGTAAATACTATGGACATTGGGGTGTATTGTGTCAAATATTATTAAGATGTATTGCCAATTAAATTAATCTTAGTTAAATTTGTCAATCGAGTTGTTCTTATTTCATACAATATTTTCAAGCAGCCCAAAAGAATGATGATTGATTTTTTATTAAATTACTTTAAAACATCTTATTGAGATTTACATGCATAAAAAAGTTAAAATGGAGGTATCAGAAGGAGCGGACCAAGAAATTTTCAATTTACAACAGATCTCTGACTGTTGATAGACCAAGTTTGAAAAGAATCTCTGACTTGACCCGTTGTGGGGGGAGATACCAAAAGGAATATATTCCATCTTTACATCGGATATTGTTTTAGTTGAAATATTGAAATTAGTGAATTTTGAATCAAATTGGATGTTCAATTCCAATTTTATGAAATATTGACCGCATGTGGGAAAAGTACCAGAAGCAGTGGGCCGATATCTACCATCTTGTGTTGATAGAAATATTAAGATGGGCCGAGTTATAATGGAATCGAATGCTTATTTCGTTTCAAAAATTTTGATCCATTGTGGGAGAAGTATGTACAGGGTGACATGAAAAAAACTGCAACCAACTTCAGACTGCTGTCATTTCTAAGCCACTCGTCCGACAGCTGTTAAAATTATTCCAGTGACAGCTCATTATATTGTCTACAAGCGTACAAAAGCATTTTGGTGAGAATTTTCCAGAAAAAAAAGTTATTAGTGATGGTGTGATTTCTTTATATTTGGCTGGAAAACCACAAGTGGCTATCGTTAGAGCACTCCAGCATTTTCATGTGAATAAATCTTTTGCGTCTCGTACCATCGCTCGTTACCGTGATACTGGTAGCGTAGCCTGTCGATAAGTGAAGTGGAAGTGGTCGGAAGAAAACAGCAACATCATCAGAAATGGTTTGAAAAGTAAAGAAGCGACTTGACTGAATCCCACGTCGCAGTGGCCAAAAAATGGCTCGCGAGCTGAACATATCGCAATATTCCATTCGTCAAATATTGAAAAATGAGCTCGGGGTAAAGGCATTGAAATTCCAAACAGTGCAAGAACTTACACTGCAACAGAAAGAAAATAGACTCAAAAGACCTAAAGAGTTGCTTGGCTGAAAGTGGTGAACTGCCGAAGTTGGTTTTTTCCGATGAGAAAACATTCGTTATCCAGCAGTTTGTAAACAAACAAAATGATCGTGTTTACTTGCCAAAGAAATCAGCTGAAAATGTGCACCTTCGGTTGGCCACCAGAACTCAAGCGCCGGACATGGTGATAGTGTGGGCCGCCATAACAGCCAATGGTCGCTCTCCACTCGTATTAATCGACCGTGGCATCAGAATAAATGCCGAATATTATCGCGAAAATATTCTGGAGGGTGTATTAAAGCCTTGGTCACGCAAACATTTTGGCCCCAGACCTTGGACATTCCAACAGGACTCAGCACCATCGCACTCAGCACACGCCACCCAAGAATGTTTACAAAATGAGGTTCCTCGCTTCATTTCAAGCTCAAAATGGCCACCAAAATGTCCGGATATCAATCCGTTGGGCTATTGTGTCTGGAGTATTTTAGAAAGCAAGGTTGGCATTAAAAATACCAGTGTCGATCACATCACGCAGCAAGTTAAATGTGTACCAAATGGCCAATAGCAGTCCGACGGAATTCAGTCTCGAAGCAAGTACAGCGAATTTGGTGAAAATCAATTCAGATATAGCTATAGCTCCCATATATATGTTTCATCTGATTTGATATTTAAATCCCTCACAATTCTTTTGTTTCGGGAGCTCTACTAAATATGCATGGTGGTGTAGGGTATCATATAGTCGGAAACGCCATACCTTTGACTTTTCCTTACTGGTTTTTCATATGCCCAAACTCGCTATTCATAGAACAAATCAATAAAAAAGATTGAAATCTAAAGTTTCTGCGGGTTTCTTTCGTTTTCATTATCGAATCGACATACAATTAAACAGGCCTCTAATTTGCAATCGCTTGTTATAAATTAACACCCAAAAATCGCATGTACAGTAACAATATAATCAGTAGGCTGATTAAACTTAGTGCTTTCCAAATACCAATTGGGAAACATCATGGCTTTGATTGTTCCCGAAATAGATATTGGTAGCTATAAATATATTTTTAGAAGTTATAGCTATTTTTAAAAAAAATTGTTAAATTTAGTCATTATCCGGAATAAACCTGCAACATTGCATTATATGTGATTCGAGCAAAAGGTTTGCATTTTGATAACACCAATGACCGGCTGAGAACAGCTCACACATCACAATGTACATCTCGCCTGCATCTTGACAAGCAAATCCGTACAAAACGGAACGGAATGACTCAATCTCCCTGCTCAAGTTTAGATAACAACACGAAAAACAATTACAATTAATAAATGTCTCACAATAATAACAACAAAACAAGAATTAATGGAAATCACAAGACCCCCAGCATGCATTGTGGCTTTGCATGTCGCAGTGTAATTTCGCCTCTCTAAGCAATGACAGAAAGAAACAACAACTTAAATTTCCAATCGATATAAAGACAACAACATTATCAATTACCTACCTTCCTTCGTTTTTGGATCCGGCCAATGTGTTTAATTTTAGATTTTATGCCACAAGGCAGGCAGCAAAATTTATTGTTAACCCCCTTTCTTCTGTGGGTTAACAACAGCAACAGACAAAAGGAAGAGAAATCCAATTGATTGATGTTATTGCCTGGTACATGGTACGGCGCGGAAGAAAGAACTTTTCCAAACCCCCAATCAAGGTAAGGAACGGTTTGTTTTTGTTTTCTTTGTGTCACACACTCTTCTCTTGGGTTTTGTTAATCTTTGGAACTTTTCTGTGTGCAAGTGTTGCTCTGCTTTTGTTTTATCCTTCTTTTTTGTTAAATAACTACTATTCAGTCTTTCTTTGTTATTTGTAAATGACTTTTTTATAGCATAGCTTTATTAATTTGTTTCACTTAGAAATTTTCTTCTTAATTACTTAATTTAATTTCATAGAAAATATCACTTGGTTTCGGTATAAGTTGTAGTTGTTCCCAGAACGAAATCAATTGTTTTTTTTTTTTCGTTACAAACTATAAACAGTAAATAAAAACGTCTCCAACGCAACGCACTATATCAGTCGACCCCGATATGCCATTTCTCCGTATTCCGTGCGCTATCACAAACAAAAACAAATAAAAAATTATTTAATTTCTCGTCCCCCTATCAATAATAGAGCTGACAAGAAAATCGATAACACATAATCGATATTTTCATCAAGAACAAAGAACCAGCTGAGAGCGATATTGTCAAAATGACAGAAACGAGAGAACAGGGTGTTTCGTTGCATTGCATACAGAGGTGGGTTTTTTTTTATTAGACAATGCAAAAAGAAACTGCTGAAAGTTCCGACTTCCCATGGTACAACTTCTAAAGGAGATATATGTAAAATTCAATCTGTGGCAACAACTTTTACAAAAAATAACGAAAAAAGAAACTGGTAAATATAAAGCTGACAATCGCGCTAGACAAGTTCGTTGTTCGCTGACTTATTTTAAAGAATAGCTGACTTATTTTGCAAGTTATGACAGATAAAAATATTGAAAATTGTGAACCTTTGTGGGTGAGGTACCAGAAGGAGTAGACCTTCACAACAGAACTTGCGTAAAATAAAAATATTTGGATGTGTGAAATTTGAAGAGAGTCGGATACTTATTTCGCTTTCTTTGGGCGTTTTGTTTTTCAAAAATCTTGAACCCCAGGAGGTACCAGACGAAGTGGTCCTATCTGTACCAGTTTTACAACAGATCTTGTGTTGATGGGAATTTTGAGATGTACCAAGTCTGAATGGAACCAGATGTTAATTTCGCGTTTCATGAGCTTCATGGATACTCAAAATTTGGAAACTTTGTGGTGGAGGTACCAGAAGGAGTGGACCGATATATCCCATTTTCGCAACAGACCTTGCGTTGATAAAAATCTTGCGATGTGTGTAATTTGAAGAGAACCGGATGCTTATTTCGAATTTTATGATCGTTTTGGTTATTCTAAATTTTGACCTTTTGTGGGGGAGATACAAGAAGTGGACACATATTGCTTATCTCCGAACTCGATCTGACGGACGGCCTTCACCAGATCGACTCCAAATGTCCTGAAACGGATTTGGTCCAAAGGGATTTAAGGTCTAAAACTGTTATTTCGATGAGGCAAGTTTTGACCGTATCAAATGATATATACCCTTTCTAGCCATATGTCTGAGGCTATAATAAAGGCCAATTGCCAAAAGGCAAGTTCAAAAAGGAACCATAAAAACTGCAGTCAGTAAACTCGCCTTGTATAAAACAGGACTATCAAAGCAGAAGTTCTAATTTCCTTACACAGAATACAACTAAGTTTTACGTTTAAAGAATAAAATAGATCCCACATTTGGGCCGCTATCACATAATGTTGTGTTGTTGCCGAAATTCATGCTGTAATGTACATTATCATTTAGCTTTGTTTAGCAGACATTTCACACATATAAGAAGAAAAAGAATTATTTGAAACACCCTGTGATTTGCTGTCAAGGCGTATTTGTCTTGCCTGGTTGCGAATGTTGGAAATGAGAGAATGAAAAGAGGAGAGGAGACTTTTAAGACGATTATTCTTCATTTCAAATTTTCATAGAAATTCTTATTCTCTCCTGATGATTTTGATTTTTTTCTCCTTATGATTTTAGTTATTTGCCGTGATAAGAATTTAAATCGGCATTCCACCAAAAAATAATCGACTGTAAGAACCCTAATACCTAATCGATCTTTAGTTCCCTATTCAATATTATAATATTTGTTTTGATTCCCAAACTTTATCGATCATTTTTATTATTACCTCATTCGTTTCGAAGATACCATATCGTTTATTTCCAAGGTAGATGTACTAGGTAATCGCATCAGCCCAGCTGACGGCACCATTAAATGTCAAAACAAATTGTTGTAATGAAGAATTCGCCCTAAATGAATGCAACAACAAATTTGTTTATGTTGTCTTCCCTAAAAGTACTTTTTTATAATATTTCAAATAATTTAAGAGCAAGTTAAGAGTGAAACCAGTAAAAAAATTAAGCCTCAACATCTAAGATTCCCAAAGCACATCACGGGAAGTAGTGCAAGAATTCGATTCTTGTCATTTGCTGTTCCGGAAAACTTTCGGTTTAAACCAGTAAAATATAGTCATTATAAGTTTCTTGGTTTAAAAAATATCGCAATACTACAATTAATACTTATTTTACTCTTATTTGTTTTACAATAAAAACTTTTATTGCGACGTTCGTTTACGACGAGAGGCACACAAAACAAACACCTCGTTTCTGATTGGTTGAAACAAATTTGCCGCAACCTATAAATGTCATGGCGAATCTATGTTTTTCGCCTTAGATGCCAATTTTGACATTTGAGGGGACCACAAAAGTTGCTTTGTTGTAGCAATTCGCCGATGCGGTTACCTGTTAGATCTACCTTGGTTTATTTCTAAGCATCTTGACAAAGAGTAAGCGAAAAAACAGTCATAGTTTATGTTCCGTGGGTTTGGTTTAGAAGCGGAGAGATATTACGGATATAAATAAATTGTAATTAACAACAAAAATTACGCATTTCAAGTGGTGGTGGTTACAACAAACAATAATTGTTCTTGTTTTGCAGAAAAAGAGTTTCTTCGAGTTTCCACTCGATAGAAAACAATGGCCAAAAGCATGAAGAGCATGAAAATGCCCATGGGTGGACAACAAACAAATCCAGTCTCGCCAGACACTGAGAGTGCATCCGGTCTGGTTATACCCATGATAAAGACCAAGGATTGTCCCAAACAACTGCCCATTTACACGGCGGCCTTAAGTAAACCAGCCGAAGATTATTTGGCTGCCGAAGATTTGGATAATATACAACTGGAATTGGAGAAACTGCTGTCCAGTGTGGCGCTACGTTATAGGGTATTAAAATTGGAATATGAAAACATTGATAAAGATGATAAGAACAAAGATAAGAAGAGTAAACATTCGCTGCAGCTGTTGGGCGCTCAGACGGGAGAAAAACAACCCACCTCTCCGGCAACGGCCATGACCAGCAGTGGGAAACGTAAACGGGATGAAACTTCATTGGTGCGCAAACCCAAGCATGCAACATTGAAACATACCAAGAATCTACACAACAAAAACAGTCCCCTGGCCCAGCAGACCGATGATAGCATGGACTGTGTGCCAGGTGTACATGGTGCCGGTCGGGATGTACAAAAACCCATACCCGCCAAAATTGATACCCCAAACAAATTTTGGCTTTCTGTGGAGCCTTATTGTATGCCTTTGACAAATGAAGATCTACGTTTGTTGGATGATTTAATGGAACAATATAATGGGCCATTGGTGCCACCAATACCTGAACTGGGGCCACACTACTCCACCATATGGGCTGCGGAGGATATGAAGGAAATACAACAGGCCTCCAATCCGAATGCGAACAATCGTTTGAAACCCCAGAATAATGGTGGTGTTGGCAACATGCTGAAAAAGGCCGATTCCATTGTGGATGAATGTGTGACAGGGCCATTGACACAGCGTTTGGTCTCCGCCCTCATGGAAGAACAATTGATAACAAATCCAGCCGATGTGGTGGCCGACAATAGCAACAGCAGCAGTGAAAATACCCATTCCTCGGCTGCAATGAGTTTCCGCTCGTTGTCAATGCTGCGCAATTGTATTGGCATTGAGAAACGTGTCAAAAAGGAACTCATCGAACAGGGCATTTTGGACATATCAGATTTTCCCAACAATGACGAAGATGAAATACATGCGGAAATAAAGCGATTAGTTGGTGAACTTTCGGCCATTGCCGAACACAATAGCAATGCTTTGAAACGTCTTCACGAGGCGGCCACCGAGGAGATAAAACGTTTGGAAGTTAAACGTAAACTAGACGCAATTGATCAGGAAATATTGGAAACCTATAAAAGAACTCTGCAGACAAAGGCTAAGCGTAAGCCGTTATCGCCGGAAGAACAGCAGGAAATCTATCGTTTGACAGCCGAACAAAAGACACTCTCCGATCAATTGGAACGTATGCAAGCCCATCAGTTTCCAATGGAATAGGATAGCAAAAGAAAAAACAGAAATAAATGTATTGATGAATATTTAACAGAACTCAGCGACAAATTGTAGGTGTGTTAACAAATTCCCAAAATATATTCAAATTGAAATTGCCTCCTATGTATACAAAATTCGTATTTTTTTTCTTTTCAAAACTATTTAAACTGCCTATTTAATAAAAACAAAAATTAAATATTAAATGAAGGATAAAAGACACTTACTTTGAAGGATGTATTTTTCTTTCTTTTTAGAGGACTATCATTTAAATACACAATTTTTAAATGTTCTATTATATTTCAATTAAAGACGAATAATGCACGTCTTTAATGCACCGCCAAATGGATGGAACTGAAACGATTAAAGGCCTGCAAGTATTATAGAAGACATCGATTTTGGGAGGCACGATCTTGACTAAAGTAAATAACCCTTTTTTTGTATCGTAATCTTATCTGTTACTTGTAAAATTTTAGTTAATTAGAAAATATTCAATTCAATGAAAGACGATATTCAAATTAAAATGTAAATATTAACACAGCCAACAAGGGTAAGAGAACACGACTTTGTTTGCCAGATAACAAGAAAAAACGGAAGTAATGTTTGTGGCGGAAATATTTTCAAAATTAAGACAAATAATTGGAAACCAAAAAAAAAAAGGACAAGGCAACCATGAAAAAGACCTAAAAAATCCACTATTATTGGTCTGATATTGATTGGAAAATTGGATTGGAAGGAGTGGAACGATCCCATCTTCACAGGAGATCTTGTGTTAGTAAAAAGAATGGGATGAGTGAACCCGATGCTTATTTTGGATTTTATAATCGTTTTGGTTATTCAAAAATTTGACCCTTCGTGGGGAAGATACCAGAAGCAGTGGACCGGCATATTCCAGCTTTTCACCAGACCTTGGGTTAATAACAATATTGGGATGTGTGTAATATGAAGAGAACCGGATGGTTATTCCGGATTTTATGATCGTTTGGTTATTCAAAATGTTGATCCTTTGTGAGGAAGGTTCCAAAATAAATGGTGATCTATATCATCTTTATAACAGATTTTATTTTGATGGAAATATTGAGATGTACCAGGTCTGCATGGAATCGGGTGATATTTTCGCGTTTTATGAGCTTCAGGGATATTGAAAATGTTAACCCTTTGTGGGGGAGGTACCAGAAGGAGTGGACCGATATATTCCATCTTCACACCAGACACAGGGCTAATAAAAATATTGTGATGTGTGTAATTTGAAGAGAACCCGATGCTTATTTCGGATTTTATGATCGTTTTGGTTATTCAAAATTTTGACGCTTTGTGGGGGAGGTACCAGAAGGAATGGTCCGATCTCTACCATCTATATAACACATCTTGTGTTGATGGAAATATTGAGATGTACCAAGTCTGAATGGAATAGGATGTTAATGTCGCGTTTTATGAGCTTCATGGATATTAAACATTTTAACCCTTTGTGGGGGAGGTACCAGAAGTGGTGGACCGATATATCCCATCTTCACACAAGACCTAGGGCTAATAAAAATATTGTGATATGTGTAATTTGAAGAGAACTCGATGCTTATTTCGAATTTTATGATCGTTTTGGTTATTCAAAATGTTAACCCTTTGTGGGGCAGGTACTTCATGGAGTGGCCCGATATTTTCACACCTGGCCTAGCACTAATGGAAATATTACAATCTGCAAAGTTGGAGCAAAATCGGAATATATTTTCTCTTTCTGTGCAGTAAATTATTCATTCGTTCTTTGAAAATGTTAACATCTTGTAAGGGAGGTACCAGAAGGAGTGGACCGACATTGCCCATCTTCGGTCTCAATCTAAGTTTGACGATAATATTACAATGTACCAAGTTTATACCAAATCGGATGCTCCCTTAGAGTTATCGTGTGCACCAGACAGACAGACGAACGGACATCGCTAGATCGTCTTAAAATGTCATGCAACGGATTCCGTCCGAAGAGACCTAATGGTCTAAAACCGTTATTTCGGTGAGGCACATTTTGGCCGTATCAAATGATATATACCCTTTCTAGCCATATGACAGAGGGTATAAAAAGGAGAAGGCAAGTACAGAGAACCATGAAAAAGTTTTAAAAACCGCAGTTATTGTTCCACGATTATCCTCTTGTTTTCCTTGAGAAAATATCCTCTTAAAATGGATGATTGCTCGAAAAAAATTCTTTAAAAATTCCACGATTGTTGGTCTGATGTTGGTTGAAAATATATTCTCTAAAAATGGATGATTGTTGATCTGATTGTCAATTAAAAGTTATTCATTAATGGTCTGTTGGTCCTCAAAACAATATTCTTTAAAATATCCAGGATTATTAGTCTAATGGTTCATGAAAAAATATTCCATGATTATGGTCGGATATTAAAAAAAAACTATTCCTTAAAAAATCCATGACTTTCGATCCTAAAGTCCATGGAAAAAAAATATTCTTTCAAAATCCATTATAATTCTTCTGATGATACATGGAAAAATAATCTTAAAAAAATCCTAGAAAAAACGAGAGTATATCTCTGTCCCCCTGTGGAAATTTTATCCATTATAACTCTGCTAGTCATTTAGAAAAAATATCATTTTATAAAAAATATATATTTTATTCCATAGTTAACAATAAATTTTCACATATTTAAATTTAGCTCTCAAGTAAATTTTATATTTACTTTGTTTTTTAACAAAAAAATTCATTTAATTTAGTCTGGAAATATAGTTTAATTATATACTCTTCTTATTTCTTTTTCCAAAGTAAAAAAAAATCGAAAATATTTAAAGTAAACTTAAGAATTTTTCGCATGAAATTTAAATTAAAATACCTGAAATTATTTACATCTAGTAAATAAGTATAGTAAAAATATATATACAAAAACATATGTATAATATAGTAATTATGATTAGTTAACGAATAATTATAGTAATTATGATTAGTTAACGAAACTTGAAATTCTTATACAAAGAATAACGAAATTTTTGCAACCAATTCCAAGTTGGTCAAGATGCCTGGGCATCATAACGTTTGGACAACAAATCAGATTTTGTTGCAACTAAAATATTGTTGCAGATGGCCTTATTGCGTAAATTTACATCTTCTGTTAGCAGTAGGAGATTGGGTATTTGGGCTTTGGCTTGTAGACAACAATTTATGATGCTATCATCGGCAGAATTCACATCTATTAGATGTTCACGTTCCTCCAAGGCAGTTTGAGCTAAAAATAAACATTATTAAGAGTTAATTAAAATTTCGATTATTTGAAAATGTTCTCAAAATACCCAAGACATTTTGTGATTTGTTTTCCAGTTTCTTGTTTAAATATTTGATGGCTCTCACAGCTAAAGTTTTGACGCCTTCCTCACGCATCTTTAATTTATCCAATTCCTGCAAAACTCCATAGGGTATGTATAGCATACTGCCCTGGGTATCTAAAAAAAATTAATATTTTAAATTTCAAACTTTCCAAAAAGAGCTTTAGAAAACTCACCACATAGTTTCAACTGAGTTAGGTCTTCAATAAATGTCAGATGATCCAATAACACATTTGTATCCACCACAAAATAATAGTAATCTTTTCTCCACTTGTTATTATTTGCCCTAACATTGGTTTTCTTTTCGGCCGACAAACGTAAGAGATTCTCATTGACAGCATCATAAATATCTCCCATTGTTTCGGGCATTGATTTTGTAGATGGACTTTTCACAATGGGTTTTTCTTTTGGCGGGAGTAATGACAAGTTTGACTCACTGCTTGATATTTCAATGGTTTCGGTGTTGTCTTTTTCAAACGGTTCCCAGTCCATTTCTTCGAATTCTGCAGAGTATTGGAAATATAATTAAAAACTCAGGAAAGAATTTCAATATGGTGTTACTTACCATCATTCAAGGTGTTATTGGCAGTGTGGAATACAGAATTTGATGTCTCATTTAATGTGGAGTTAGCTTCACTTTTTACTGACGGGCTGGTGACAGCGGGCCCGGTGGAAAATCCAGAGTCTTTGGGATAAGGTACTGAGGTATTTGAATGCATTGACTGCTGTTGGGACAAAAGTGATTGTCTTAGGCGTTCCAGTCGAGAATTAGCTGTAAATATGTGCCAATAATCGATTAAACAAATGGTTATTGATTATATTCAAAACTCCTTACCCGATCCCTTGGAATAAGCTGGAATATTAAAATTCTTCGGTGTGCTGGGAGGTGTGGCAAAAGTCAATAAAGATGATGTCGTTGATGTGGCACTGGTATCATGTGAATGTTCCTGGCTCAATGTCTTTTGGGCCTCTCGAAATTCGCTAAGAGTCTGCTGGACAGGAAACGTTCCGAGTTCTAATTTATTTTCAGTCTTCTTATGGGACTTAAAACTAGTTTTAGCCGATAATACCGAAGATTTTGTTTCTATACTCTCAGCTTTGGAACTACGAAATGGTAACTTGCAAATGTCTTTGATTTTATTAACAATACCCGAACGAATATTGCCAATTTTAGATGATTTGGAATTGGTTTTATTAGGTAGATTGTTATTAAGAGATGTTGAAGGTGCCTCATCACAAGGTAACATTTCAGTATCCTCATCCAAAAGATAATATAAATTTGTTGAAGGTGGTGGGCTTTCCTTTTTATGTGAATCAATGGTGTGTGATAATTTGGCTGGTAGTGGAGTAACGAATTGGCTTAAATCTGACTTTTTAATTTTGTTTCCTTTTTCTGCTGTCTCCAAGAGATTCAAATGAGGTCTTTTCGCAGCACGCTTTCTTGGAGAGTCTAGTGTTTTTTTCGGAGAATCTTCTGATTTGTCTTTTCTTTTCGATGGCGTTGTCCTTTCTGCTCTCTCCTTGGAATTTTTTGCAATATTCGAGTCTTTTGTTGTTTTTGCATCCTTCTTTTTTGGTGATTCAGATATTTTAGTTTCGGAAGATTTTTCCTGCTTGACTTTTATTCCATCTAATAATTTATCAGCTTTACTTTTGCTCGAGGTGGACGCTTCCGTTGACTCTTTGGTAAGGGGACGATTCTCTTGCTGGTCCCCTAAGTCTTGTTTAACCTTAATCGCGTCTAGTAATTTTGCAGCTTTCGTTTTGCTCGTGGAAGAAGTTTCTTTGGACTCCACTGTATGCCATCGATTTTCTTGTTGTTCCTTACAATCTTGAGTTTTAGTTAATTTGGAATCGTTTTCCTCCGTATGACGACGTTTGTGCTTCATCTCTTGCTTCTTGGTCTGCTGTAATTTTATTTCATGCTGCAGTCGTTTAAGGCGATCCTGGGCGGGAGTTTTCAATGGTTTAGGTACTAAATGAAGAGAAGAAATCTTATAACTCATTGTCTTGGTAACTTGTTACTTTGGTCTTACCGGATATTCTTGGTGGGGGAGACTCTTCCACTATGCTTTTTTTCTTTGTGGGTGACGTATGTTTTTCGTTGGAATCTCCACTTTCTTCCTTGGATTTGGAGTCATTTGATAGCCACTTATTTTCTCCCGTAGCACGATTGAATAAATAGTATCGTCCAGGCCGACTTTTACTCTGAACTTTTATCCAATCATCTGGCTTCTTTGGTTTCCCTTCATCCATTGTTAGTTGTTGGAAATATTATTAAATTTATGACGAATATCTCCAAAATTATGTGATAATTATGAAATTTTTTTGAAATCGAGTTTAAAATTAATTAATTTAATCACGGCAACGAAGTAGAACTGAAGAGTTGCTGGAGACACATATATGGCTTTTCTATCCATGGACCATTAATTGGAGGTTATGTTGGCGGTCGGGTTTTGTTTATTGTTTTTTTAGTCTTTTAAATCACGCACAATCTCAAATTCTCAAATCACACATATACACATTTGTTCTATTTGTTTCTAAATTATTTATATATAAATTTTTATACGAAATTAAATAATTAATTAATAAATTAATAAATTAAAATCAATCCAACCGACGCCACCGAGAAAAGAAAAAGAACAAAGACGAACAAAGGACACTACAATATGGCAACACTGAAAAGAAAGACAGCACAGAGAGAAAATCGAAATAAAGATGGAATCAAAAGGGAAAGGCCGACAACACAAAAGGAATCAAAACAAAACGGCCGACAACACAAAAGGAATCAAAACAAAACGGCCGACAACACAAAAGGAATCAAAACAAAACGGCCGACAACACAAAAGGAATCAAAACAAAACGGCCGACAACACAGCAACAGATGTTTAAGGTATGAGTTATCATTAGGCAGGCTTCACAGCTGACCGAAACAAATAAGAATGAAAACACATACAACCCGCTAAAAAATAAACAGAAAACAAAACTGCCGTGTTTACGAATGAGGGTTGGAAAACAGAGGACAATGAAAAAGTTATAAAGAAAGGAAATTAATGGAGAGCAGACAACGAAGTGGAACGATTCTTTTTTGGCGGCGGCGTTGGCTCACTGGCGGTAACAAACCAGCGGCGGCGTGTTTCGAAGCAGAAAAAATATTAAATTCATTCTTTTATTAAATTATTAAAAAATAGATAAAAACACAAATTAAAAAAAAATAATGTGGGTTTAAAATTGAATGCATCTCTGATTTGTTATTAGCTATTATAACTGATGGAAATATTGGAGGTTTTCATTAAAGCATAACAGTGGGGAGAAAATTGGGAATGTTTGGGTGCAGTTGTGAGATTTTGAAGAAATTCCACTTAAATACAAATAAACTCGTTTATCATGGTAGAATTTTACACTCTTGCAGTTCTGGAACAGAACTTAAATTAACTCATGGGAAGAATATTTTCAGACAAAAAAAAAAAAAAGACAAAGGGAACTGTTGATGATTTGTAGCTCTTTCCGAAACCATTGTAATTCCCATGGTACAATAAAAAGGTAAGGTAGAGCTACCAGCTGATTACAATATTTTTCTAAGTGTGCCCGACTTCTGCCAATTTTGTGTATGCATTTATTGTTTCGAAAAAAAAATTTAAATCAATAAGTGGAAGAGGCGTACATTGCGAGACGCGCATTAACGCTATTTGCCAGTTTTGCCATGGAATTGAAAGATTGAACAGTTTGGACTATATTTTTGTGCTAAAATCCAGGCATTTCATTTATTTTTCGCGATATTTAACTCATTTTCGAAATGAGGAAAAGTGTGAAAAAATGAAAACAACTTGTTGTATATCATTTTGAATGAGTCTGACAGGAAGCGGGCATAACCTCAGGGTTGAATTTCTCTAGTTTTACGAAGTTGTTCTACTTCCTTATTGTACAATATGATAATCCCTGCCTTACCCCCTCTTCATAATATTTTTCTTTATTACAAATGTTATTTTTGTAAACACAACAATAATGGTATCAGGCCTAATTAATTTGCAGCAATAAAATAGCTCAGATCTTGCAAATAAAACTCCCACACTGCACTCATTTCCCATCAAACTTTACATCTCTGGCTGTCAGAACAAAATAAACGACACATGCACCGGCAAATAAAATCAAACGCCGACAGGGACTACTTTGCGCGCCTTCATAAAACTGAACAGCTGATTTTGTTTGTTTGTGCGAGAGAAACTGACACTGACACAGAGAGAGAGAGAGAGAGCAAAAACTGCCTCTGTCGCGATTTTCTGAATGAAGCCATCGTTGGGCAACGAGAGAGAGAGAGACAATTACGCAGCAGAGCAAAGTGTAAACATTTTTTCCACATACGATAAATTAATAAACCATAATTTTAAACAAAAACAAACTGAACAATACCATTGAACCGCGTGCATTGTGGCGGATGGACGCACCCAATGAACGGAAATACAAACTGCGGTCATCAGTGATAGAGTGAAAGTGTTGTGACTGCCAGACGACGACAGCCTGTTAATTTTCCCACAGAACAGAACAAGTGTACACTGCTTACACTGCTTACTAGAAAGAAGGCAAAGTAGCGTTAATGTGTTTGTTGCTCTCATAATATTCGTTCGTTTGTATATAATACAAAAAAAAGAATGTTTTAATCCTTGACGTAAGAAGAATCACAAGTGGGATAAGATTACTGAGGAATATTTAATTTGATCCTGTGCGTGCGTTTTATATAACAACTTGTTGCCCCCCTTTTTTACGTCGAGGGAGAAGCAGGGCAAGGACTTGAAAATCGGTTTGGATTAAATTTGATTTGTGTGTGCCTGCTGTAGTAATGAAAAAAATTATTCGTTTTGAAGGAGAACAATATTGATTTTGTATACAGCCTGTAGTAACAACAACATAGTGACTATTGAAACTGAATTTTTCCCACCCCCACCCCAACGCCATCACTATTAAAAATAATAGAAGAGGAAACAAGTGTATAGAATGTGGGCATTGCGTATAAAAATAAAATGTGATTAACATTTTAATAGCCTACCTCAGCGTCATCATCGAACAACCAGCTCGGAAAGTTAGTTACAAAAGGCACAAAACATAGAGTACAAAGTCTCGGCAGAATGAAAAACAAAGTTAACCCAAAAGATATACCTTCTATAGATGATTTACAAAGCTTTCCCAATCGACGACCTTTGTTTCTCTTGGATACTCCATCATCGGAGAATGAAAGGCACAAAACCTCTGCATCCTACTCCACAACCGCATCATCATCCGCCTCCTCATCTAGGGGGAAACTATTACTGTGGTCCTCGGTATTGCGCGTTATACAACTTAATTGGAAAATCTTTTTGTCTGCCTTGGCAGTGACACTGCTGGCCATCATTTGGTATTATCCAATTTTCTTTCTCTTCATTCTGTTTGTGTTGTATTCTTTGCTATTGGTTGTTGCCGGTAAGTAATGTCACATCGTTAGTCATGTAATCATGTAAACATTTTTCATTTTTCTGTTTAGAAAGAAAATCTAGTTTATTTTCCGCTTTTCCCTTTGTTGTTTTGTAAAACAAAAAACGACGCCCTTTGATTTGTGGTTGGTCACTTGCCTGCCTGCTTGAGTGGATTCATTGCAGTCTGTTTTAGATATTTAATTTCATTATTATTAGTTTTCATTAAACCTAAATATCAATATCGTAATTCTTATCACATTTGTTTTTTGTTCCCAATGCCACAGCCTGGCCAATGCTAATTTCCACTTTTGTTTATTAAAAAACCAAGCTGATACAAATATGGATCATCAATGATTTTCCGTTAATTTAAATTAAAATTCTTATCTTGAAATTGGGAATTTTCATTACCCCCTCACAACACACACACATACTCACTCACTATCGCAAAACACCAGCAGCGTAACATAATCAAAGTGACCCATTTCTTATCATTTCATTACAATTCCATTTAATTTTTTTAGTTTTCTTCATTATAATTATTTTTTTTTTCCAATATGTAAGTAATAATTTTATCATTGTTGTTTTTGCAGCTGTGGCCGGTACCGTATACATTCATTATTTATTTACAACCAAAGAGCCGCCAAAACCCAATCGTGAACCATTAAATGTTCTCTACAATGCCACCCAGTAAGTATTGAATAATTAAAATGCCATTTGAGAAATGTTAGCAATTAATATTTTTAATTTCCATAAGGTCTTTAGAAGGATCGGGGATTGTAAGGGGGCCATAAGGCCATAATACGGTTCCCTCGTATTTATATATCATGTGATATCATCATTTTTATGAAAATGTCCTGTTTCGTATCATTTTTTACGATAACAGAATGTGGTTTTGTTTTGAAATTTCCACCACGAGTACATCACTCCCTCCATTGTCCATACATAACGAGATATAGCAGTTATTTTTTTGATTTCCTTAAGGTCTTTAGAAGCATCATGGCTTGTAATGGGGCCATAAGGAGGGAACCATATTGATATATCATGTGATCATATCATATTTACCTTTGTGAAAATATCCTGTTTTCATGCATATCATTTTTTTTTGACGATACAGAAGGTTGTTTGCTCCGAAATTTACACCACGAGTTCATCACTTCCTCTTTTGTCCATACATTCTGAGATATAGGCCCACAAAATTTCCAAAACATTCACATGAACTTAAAGCAATTATTTCGATTTTTTCCTTTGGTGAAAATCTGAAACTCCCGGCAATTAAAGCTCAATTATTTCCAGTATTTAAATTGTCGCTTAAATTGAGAAGAATATTTTGTAAGAAAATTTTTTTGCGAAAAGTCCATTTATTTACTTTCAGGTCTTAAAAACTTTGCTTGGAATTTGAACTGCAATATTAAATAGTTTGGTATTATTTTAGATCAAAACAAGTTAAAAGGTATCAGTTGGTTTAGCCGATACATGTATACCCTTAGCCAATACTCAATTTTTTGAATATATTTTGACTTCTGTCATGATTATTCAAATTGTTGACCCTCTATGGAGTAGGTTCCAAAGGAATGGACCTAAATAAATATGATATAAATATTGCGAGGTGTTAGGTTTGGACAATATCGACTACTCCCTTCACTTTATATGAAATATGTGATAATTTTTACAAAATATTGAAATGTGCGTGATGTACCAGATATAGTGGACCGAAATGTTCAATTTTCGAATAATCTTATCTAATCTAATACAGATAAAAATACTGGTATAGACAAAATTACAAGAAAAACTAATATTTATATCCAATTTAATGCGAAATCATAAATTCCAGATTCATCTCAGATTTCTGGTTGAGGTTGTGGGGGAGGTACCAGAAGTAGAGGACCGATATATCCCATCTTCACACCAGGCCGTGGGTTATTAAAATATTGTGATGTGTGTCATTTGAAGAAAACGGATGCTTATTTCGGATATTATGATCGTTTTGGTAATTTTGACCATTTGTGGGGAAGGTACAAAAAACTGGTCCGATCACTACCATTTTTACAACAGATTTTGTGTTGATTGAAATTTCGAGATTTACCAAGTCTGAATGGAATCGGATGTTAATTTCGCATTCTATGAGCTTCATGGCTACTCAAAATTTTGACCCTTTGTGGGGGAGGTAGCAGAAGAATTGGACCGATATATCCCATCTTCACACCAGATCATGGTTTATTAAAAAAATTGTGATGTGTGTAATTTGAAGAGAACCGGATGCTTATTTCGGATTTTATGGTCGTTTTGGTAATTCAAAATTTTGAGGTACCAATAGGAATGGTCCGATCTCTACTATCTTTATAACAGATCTTGTATTGATGGAAATATTGAGATGTCGCGAGTCTGCATCGGACGTCAATTTCGCGTCATGGCTACTCAAAATTTTGACCATTTGTGGGGAAGGTACCAGAAGGAGTGGACCGATATATTCCATCTTCACACCAGACCTTGGGTTCATGAAAATATTGTTATGTGTGTAATTTGAAGACAATCGGAGTCTTACATTACATTTTATAAGAGTTGTTATTATTCAACATTTTGAACCTTTGTGAGGGAGGTACTTGATGGAGTGAACCGTTATTGTCCATATTCGAAGCCGATCTAAGTTTCACAATAATAGTACGATGCACCAAGTTTGGATCAAATCGGATACTCCCTTCGAGAGTTGTCGTGTGCACCAGCCAGCTGGACAGACGGACGGACATCGCTAGATCGACTCCAAATGTCCTAAAACGGATTTGGTCCAAAGAGACCTAGGGTTTGAAACCGTTATTTCGATGAGGCACATTTTGGCCGTATCAAATGATATATACCCTGTCTAGTCATATGGCTGAGAGTATAAAAGTCCTTCAAAAAAATCCTTATGGCTGCAAAGAATCAATAATTTATCAATGAATATTATCCAGTGAAATCGTGTTTTTCTTGTTTTATTTTTACTTTCTACTAATAGACAAAAAACTATTGACTTCACCACAAACCAAAAATTTCAAAACTAATTAATCACTTTCATTTGAGAAATGTTCTATAACGTCATTCCTTCCAAAATGACATAATATCCTGCCTTAGCTTAACCACAATATTTAAATACATAACACTTTCATGTAAATAGTGAAATGTATAGCCCATACCCATGATCATATTTCCAAATCGTTTGCGTGTGATTTGATGACATACACGTCATTATGTTTTATACACATTTAATGAGGTGTGATAGGTTTGATTTATCTAAGCAATTAAACAATAGACTTAAAATGTTGGATATTGGACTCATACAATACTAAAATCCAAAAATTTTCAATAATAATAAAATATTAAAAAAACAAGTAAGCAAAGGCTACAGTCGAGCGGGGCCGACCGTTGAATACCCTACAACACTATAATAAACGATAAAGTTTATAAAGTTTCAAATAATAGCAACTTTAACTAATTTGCTCATTTCCAATTTATTGGTAGATTTTGCACGTAAATGGTCTTCCTAGATCTGAAACCAATATTTCCCAAAGACCTATAACCTCTCAGAAGTGGCAAAAGATTAACATTTATTATTGGTTTTTGACTGAAACGCATCTATATGAGATACAGATATTTGACAATATTCTTCAACGAAATAGTCAGAAGTGCGCCTTTCCTGTATTTGTGAATTCTCCAAAAAGTCACTGGAATGGACATTTTCGTATTTTGTCTACAAAAGTTGGCAAACTCCTTCACACATTGAATATTTTGGGATGGCCATCCAAAACTGCTTGGCTTTTGCAATGTCCGGTAACCCCCATTCAAATGTGCGTGAGGATCTGGCAATAATTACGACCTGCTTACAATTTTGCAGTTTTTTTGGTCCATTTCAACCCCTAAATATATGGCGATCATCTCCAAAAAGAGTAGGCTTCTATTCTGACCCTCATCTTATCCCCATGCAAAATTTCGTAAGGATCGGGCAGTAAATGCGATCTGTATATGATATCCTGATACCCTAACTACTTAGTTTTGTTAGCTGTAGTAATATTACCAAATGTTTAATTCAAAATGAAAATATGCCAAAAATGTGACAAAATTGAAAAAATATGAGAAAATTTTACAAAATCAATATTTTCATCTTTAGAGAGATATTTTTATGCGATTTTTTAGACGTTGTTTCTTTCCTGCCAAGAAGCCATTCTGAATTAATGTGAACTGTCGAAATCAGTTCAGCCGTTCTCGACATATAAGAGATCTTTCAAGCATATCTTCTTTGATAGACATATATATCGCACATATTTTGCTATATATCCGTTTTTTTGGATGTTAACATCAATGTAAAGATCAGAAGTAACCTTATCATGGCTTTGTGATTTTGCCGGGATCTAAAATATTCGCGGTTTAATGAAAAATTTTGAATTTTTTCAACACAAAAGATATGGTCTATTTTACCCGATAAATATTATCCGATGACCACCCAAATTGGTAGGCTTCTTCCCCGCCCTAAACTCTAGCTACATGCGAAGTTCCGCGTCGATTGGTCTATAATTGCGACCTGTATAGCTACTGCAAAATCCGACATTTTTTCAGTATTTGGTCCATTTCAACCCCTAAACATTTGGCGATCATCTCCAAAAGAAATAGGGTTCTATTCTGACCCCAACCCCACCTTCGTGCAAAATTTCGTTAGGATCGGGCCATAATTGCAACCTGTAGAGTGATTACAAATTAACATGGACAGACGGACAGACGGACGGACGGACATACATAGCTAGATCGACTCAGCTCGGCGAGCTAGGAAGATCCATATATACTTTCCTATATGGGAAACCAGTATTTCGAGGTGTTACATAAATTCTGGCCCAATCAAACTTATAATACCCCCAACACATAGTGTTGTAGGGTATAAATACTTATTTTTATTTTTTCCAGAAATAGTCTGAAATCCAAAAATTGTCAATAATAATAAAATATTCAAAAATACTAATTTTTCTTTTTTCAGAAATAGTCTCTTTGACCTACCCAAACCCATTAAGAATGCCTCGAATTTACCACTTATCTTTGGGAAAACGGTGGACCTACAAATACAACAAATTATCGAATATGTTCTTAGAGATTTTATGACACCATGGCTGGGGTAAGTAAGAAATTGAATTTAGTTTTCTTTTTGTTTAATTTAAATAATATCTTATTTTCCTGCAGCTATGTTGTCACCAAACCAAAATTAATGAATGACATTGTCCGTGAAGATTTGTGGAATGCCATACAAAAAATGCATGAACGGGCCAAGAAAATCGATGCACCCAAGATCATAGCTGTCGACATGGTTAACAGAGTAACAGTGCATTTGGAGAAGATACGAATATCGGAGGCACGAGCGTAAGTTGTTGAAAAAGGGGAAAAAGATAAACTTAGCAGGTCTCTTACTCCGAGTATTATCCATGAATATCCAACACCCGTGTATTTTTATACCCTCAGCCATATGGCTACAGAGGGTATATATCATTTGATACGGCCAAAACGTGCCTAAAGGAAATAACGTTTTTAGATCCTAGGTCTCTTTGGACCAAATCTGTTTCAGAACATTTGGAGCCGATCTAGCGATGTTCGTCCGTTCCCATGTGTGTCTGGCTTGCTGGAGTATCCGATTTGGGGGAGTATCCGATTTGATCCAAACTTGGTACATCGTAATATTTTTTGTTAAACTTAGATCTAGTTCCGAGATGGGCACTCCTTCTGGTACCGGTCCACTCCTTCTGGTACCTTCCCCACAAAGGGTACATCGTAATATTTTCGTTAAGCTTAGATCGAGTTCGGAGATGGGCAATATCGGCCCAATCCTTCTGGTACCTTTCCCACAAAGGGTACATCGTAATATTTTTGTTAAACTTAGATCGAGTTCGGAGATGGGCAGTATCGGCCCACTCCTTCTGGTAACTTCCCCACAAAGGGTCAACATTTTGAATAATTACAACTCTTATAAAATGTGATTTAAGAGTCCGATTGGCTTTAAATTTCACATATTCCAATATTTTTATAAAGTCAAGGTCTGCCGTTAAGATGGATTATATCGGTCTACTCCTTCTGGTACCTACCCCAAAAAAAGGTTCAAAATTTTGAATATCTATGAAGCCCATATAATGCGAAATTAATTTCCGATTTCATTCAGACTTGGTACATCTCAATTTTTTCCTCAACACAAGATCTGCTACAAAGATGGTAGAGATCTGGTACCTCCCCCACAAAGGGTCAAAGTTTTGAATAGCCAAAATGATTATAATATCCGAAATAAGCACCCGGTTCTCTTTAAATTACACACATCACAATATTTTTATTAACACAAAGTCTGGTGTGAATATGGAATATATCGGTCCACTACTTCTGGTACCTCCCCCACAAAGGGTCAAAAATTTGGAATATCTATGAAGCTCATATAACGCGAATTTAATTTCCGATTCCATTGAGACTTGGCACAGCTCAATATTTCTATTAACACAAGATCTGTTAAAAAAATGTTAGAGATCGGACCATTCCTTCTGGTACCTCCCCCACCAAGGGTCAACATTTTGAATAACAAAAAACGATAATAAAATCCGAAAAAAGCATCCGACTCGCTTCATATTTTACACATCCCATTATATCTACTAACACAAGATCTGCTGGAATATATCTGTACACTCCTTCTGGTACCTCCCTCACAAAGGGTCAACATTTTGAATATCAAAAACCAGAATAAAATCCGAAATAAGCATTAGGTTCTCTTCATATTTCACACATCCCATTATCTTTGCTTACACAAGATCTGGTGTGAAAATGGGATATATCGGCAGAATCCTTTTGCTACTTCCCCCACAAAGGGTTCAAGTTTTTGATAAACAAACGCAAAAAGAGCATCTAGCTCCCATCAAATTTCACACAACCAAACATTTTTGCATGTTTAAATGGCCTTCGAGGATTTTTCCAAAGGCCAACAGGCTCCCCTCTCCCGGCTTTTGAGGAAATCTGTGTAATCGATACATTCCATTTTTTACTTCCAGGGCCGAAATGAATGTGGCGCCAGTGTTTTCAACAAATTCCTATTTGGTTACCGAAGAAAAAGAACTGGAATTCTTAAGGAAGTTGTGTGAAATAATGGTTATACTTTTACTACCGCGAGGTTACTCTCTGCCGCCATTGAAGGTGCTGCTAAGTGAGATACTTTCGTATAAAAGTAAGTGTAGAATCTCATCTAATATTCCAGTTGATTAAAAACATTCTCCCTATCTTTTGTTTCCAGTTTTCTTTCCCATGATAAAAATGTTAACCTCACCGGACTATATCAATCAGAAAATTGTACAAAACATTGAAGGACGTTTGGCGGCGGCAGCCATCAGCAAACGTTCATATGAGTATGCAGCAAGTTTTGAAGATTTCCTCAAAATAATCAACAATTGCGGCAATCTGGAAGAGTTGTCGCTAATACGCAAAAGTATTGTCAACGATTTGATGCATGCAACAACAGTACAAAATCTCCAACGTGCCAAAGGTATTGATCCCGACAATGATCCCGATCACAATCTTTCTAAATCGGAAATATCCGCTGCTGTACGTTTGAAGCGTTATGTTCAACAACTGACCTATGCCAAGAATATGTGTGAAAAAAATTTGGAGAAATTCGGTTGGAATGGCAACTATTCAAGTGATTTGGATTTATCGTTGGTGGAGATACTAAACACCGCCATTGGCAGGCGTTATTTTACGATATTTTTGGAACCCCTTAAGGCCAGTGCTTTGGTGGGTTTCTATATGGCAGTGGAGGAAATGAAACATGCCCCCAAAAACTCAGCCCATCAGCTAGGGACGGAAATATTCTACACCTATATACGAGTACCGAAATCCGAATTACAATTCGACAAACATGAACGAAAACTGATTGAAACATTTCTGCTCGGTGATTCTGGACCAGAAATATTCTATGATTTGCAAAAACAAGTCCTTAGAACACTGGAGGAGAAATACTATCCCCCGTTTGTACTGAGCGAACAATATCGTCTACTCAAGGAGGCATTGGACTCTGATGACTATAAAGATCCCACCTTAATAGTTGGTGCCCTGAGTGATAATCACGAAGAGACATCGGCAAGTTTAGATGGTCTGGAGGCCAATAGTTCAGGTACCATAGATGTGGCGGCCCATACATCGTATGCTCGCAAAAAGTTGGAACAAATTCAGGAGAGAATAGATAAGAAAAATCAAGCCTTAGATGCTTTAAAATACTCAGTGAAACCTGATTCCAAAGTTTTGCAAATTTTGGAAAAAGAAATGGAATGGCTGAAAAACATCAAACGGCAAACGGAGGCCCATTTGCGTCGTACCGATGCGTGGACAGAACATTTGGGCCGTTGGAAGGCCACATTACAAAGTGTTGAGGTAGGTTTTTGAAATGTTTTCTTTTAATTGTTCTTTAATTTTTTGCCATCATTTTCTTGCAGATTTCCGATGAAAAAGAATCGTTGCAATTTATGATTTTAGTCCACGTAGACGAGGATATTAACACTCCAAGTGCGTTGAAACAATCGTCGTCGGGAAAGGTGGAGGCCAGACCTGGTAGCATATCTAGTGGTTGGGTGGTCATGAGATCACTAAATCAAGTTCATGTAAGTGCTTAGAATTCTCGTATTTATTTGTATGACATTGTGATTAAGACCCGGTTAACAGTCCACCAGTTTCGTCCTTAGAGCAAAGACTGTGCGAACTCTCTTTTCAAGATATTTTTTTCAGCGACCATTTAACAACCAGGAATATATAATATATTTAACAACATTTTCCAACGCGCATCCAACGTGGATTTCTTAAGAATTTTATACTGACGAGTTATTGTGGATTTTTGGGAAATTTATACGGACGAGTTATCGTGAATTTTTAAGAATTTTTTTCAAAGACTATCGGCTTTTAGACACGCTCTTTTAAGTATAAATTTTCACGAACCATTATAAAAAATAATCCTGGATTTTTAAGAAATTTCTATTGGATGCCGTTGGACAAGAAATCAAGCTCTTTTACGAATTTTTCATCAATGAAGAAGAGTTTTTGAGGTATATTTGATATTTTTCAAGAATCAATGGGCATAGTGTCTGGAATTTTAAGAATATTTTTTCAAGGACCAATGGATCATGGATTTTTTAAGGAACTATTTCCAAAGAAAGAATAAGAATAAATTTTCATTTCTTAACATTTTTCAATGACCAATATTTTTGTTCTTTTACCAGCAATATATTTCATTTAGTACCACTTAGTACTTTTTGAATAATTATAGTACAAATTTCCAAAACCACCTCCATATCTCAACTCCAGATACCAACAGAGACCTCAAATCAAATTTCGCATTGCCAAACCACCACCAAATCTCATACACAGATGTCATTAGTATTCTTAATATTAAATGTCGGAGTTTTATTTCTATTCCTTCACCCTTTTTATTTTTCGTACAAATTTAAGACACATTCCCAAAACCCACCTCCATATCTGAATCCCAAATACCAACTGAAATCTCAATATCAAATGTCGGGATTACAGATCTATCCCTTAACCAAATATCAAATTTAGTACCCCTTAGCACTTTTCGAAAAATTTCAGAGGCACCAACAGTGACATTTTTGGATTCCAGCTCTATTCCTTCACTAAGTAGCAATTATGGTAGCATTTAGTACTTTGTACGCATTTCAGATACCAACAGTGACCTTTATATCAAAATCCAGGATTTCAGCTACTTTTCCTCCATTACGAAATTAAGCACACTTAGTACTTCTCGTACAATTATCGTACACATTTCCAAAACCACCTCCATAACTCAATTCCAGATACCAACTGAGACCGCAATATCAAATTTGAGTATTCCAGCCCTATCCCTCCATCCAATACCAAATTTAGTACCATTTAGTACTTTTCGTACAAATATGGGATGCATTTTCAAACCACCGCCAAATCGCAAAAACAGATACCACACATGAATACCAAATTTCAGATTTAAAACACTAACTGTTCACCGAATACCAAATTGTACCAATTGTACCAAATATAGTACTATTTAGTACTTTTCGTGCACTTGTAGGACACATTTCCAAAACAACCTCTTTATCACAAACCCAACACCAACTGAGGCCCCAATACAAAATTTCAAAATTCAAACTTCATCAGTTCCCCCCAAACCAAAATATTACAAATTTTGTACCACTTAGTACAGTTCGCACACTTAGTACACATTTCTAAAAACCATCTTCATTTACCAAACTTAGTTTCCACCCTTGATTCTCATGCCAAATTTTAAGTTTTTAGCTCTTTCTCTGTTCACATAATAACAAATGGTACCATTTTAGAAGTTTCGTACCATTTTAGCATTTTTGGTACCCTAAAGTTCGAATTACTAAGAACCCCTTAGAATATCTTTCCTCCTCTGTGACTTTTATTCCAAACTTCAGAATTACAGCTCATTCCATGTATTTGTGTTGGACAAAGTATTAAATTTTTTGGACTATTTTAGTACTTTTCGTACTCTTCAGAATCTATTTCCAAAAACAAAGACATATCACACGCCTACGACTATCATAGCCTCCATATATTAAATTTACTTTCCAACCTTGATGCTCATAGCAAATTTCAAGTTTTTAGCCCTATCCTTAGAAGTTTAGTAACATTTCAGAACTTTTCGTAACCATAAAGTTCGAATTTTCTAAAACCCTTTGTTACTTTTATCTTGCACTCCATCAGTGACTGTTATTTCAAATTTCAGAATTCTAGCTCATTTCGTTTGTACATTTTATTCCATTTCGAACTACCCTGCCATAGCACACGCCTAAGCACCAAGACTGACCCTCGTGCAAAATTTCAAGATTCTAACTTCAGGCGTTTCGTTTGGGTATTAATTCTCAGTCAGCCAGTCAGTCAGTTATTTCACTACTCCTTTACATATATCCGAATCAGGAACTATAATTTTTAAAATTATTTTTTAAAGATCAAATCATTTTTAATTTTTTAAAAATTTTATTTTTTTTTATCGATGCAAAATGGTCGGGCTTAATCCCTTTTTTTATAAAAACAAATGTTTTTTTTCAAATATTTCATTTTTAAAAATATTTTTTTTTTTCAAAGACCACTTCTGGATTTTTTAAATGTTTCAATCAATAGTCGATTTTTTTTGTGATCTATTTTTAAAAGTTCTACCAACTTTTGTATTTTTCTTAAATGTTTCTTTTAAAAATGGACAATTGATATACTTTAAATTTTAATATAAAAAAAATAGATTAAAAAATCAATGCCCCGGGTGAGGCTCGAACTCACGACCTTAAGATTATGAGACTTACGCGCTGCCTACTGCGCCACCGAGGCATGTTTGGTTGCGGTTGTCAAAAAGCCAACACAAACATGACGGCAAATATTCGCACAAATTCGCAAAGCAAAATAACCAAAAGGTTCTAATCGATGTTATTGTTGTTGTTTTTTCTTCTAATTTTAGGAGTTGCAAAGAAAACTACGACATGTCAGTGCCAATCTCAAATCATATGATTTACCAACAAATTTTAAGTTTTTCTTTTTGAAAAATGATAAACATGCCCTGGAAAAGGCCAAGCAACAGATACAACGGTTTATTAATGTGAGTAACGGTGAATTATTTTTAAATTTAAAATTTTAATCAAATTTTGTTGTTTCAATTTTCAGATGATTTTAGAAGATGACCATCTGAATGGCAGTGAAGCCATCTACACTTTCCTCAGTCCCAGTTCGGATCATCTGAAACAATCACTACCCTCACCAAAAAAATCGAAATTTTCACTTTCGACTCTTTTCAAAACAGAAACTGTAAAAAGTTCAGATTCATCATCGAAAAGTTCATCGACAGATCCTTTTTGGGGTTTACAGCGAGACGATGAGGACATATCGACGTATTTGGAAGGTGTTCCGGCCGGTGATAATAAGTTGTTGGCCGATTTGGATAGCAAGGATTCGATAGCGGAGCCATTGTATGCCTTGATGGGTGAAATTTTCGATATGGGCGGTGTGTTCAAGTGGCTGCGTAAAAGTCTTATATCGTTTGTACAAATTACCTATGGTAGAACAATTAATAGGTAAGGAGGGGAAAATGATTGTTACTGGTTATTTTTTAATAGCTGAAATTTGGTCTGCTACAGAACTGCAAGAATGCAGAAGTTTTTGCTACGATAACCGATGATATCGAAAAATATATTTCAAAAATAGTAGATTCTTGAAGGTACTAAAAAGGGCGATTGTTGAAAAAATAGAAAACTCATTCGATGTCTTCATTTGCGAAAAATTGAATTGCTAATATTCAAATTTTCACAAATGAATTGCCCTGTTCCAGAACAGCAATAATTTAAAAGTGTTTACCTTATGATATCGAAAAAAAAAATCCAAAACTAGTATATTGTTGCAGGCTCTGGAATATATCCAATATCAACAATTCCCTAACTTAATAGTACTTACTAATAACATTTAAATTGTATTTTCAGGCAAATTCGTGAATCTGTATCATATTTGTTTGAAGAATCAATGCTGCACTATTATTTTTCTGCGATATTGAAGTCGTTCTGGCCCGGTGGGGTATTGGCCTCAGCCTATCCAGTTAGATCGGATGATATGAAAGAGATGACAACAAATGCGGCTAAAGCTTTACTCATGGATAATATCCCAGAGGTATTGTGTAATTTGGTTGGTGCTCAAGCAGCTAAACGGGGAATACTGAAGGTGTTCGATGCCCTACAGAATCCTGTCTATAATAAGCAATTGTTTTATGTAAGTATATGTGAGGGTATTAGTTGGTCATACGGAATTAAATTTTAATCAGATAAAATAATCGGCTATACTGGAGATCATTTGGAAAACATCAGAAATTAAAAATCTATGTAAAGGGAGTCCCAACTAGAATGCAATTTTTAAAGTGTAACTTTAATGTATCGTAATGTAAACAGAATTAGGTTATGTATGCGACAAGATATCGTACAAATGGCCGACGAGGCTTTGCTGTTGGTCGTTGATATTTTCAATGTGGTTTCAAGAAGATGGCTTCAAGCGTCGTATAACCAGAGTAACAATTCAACTGCTGTCTCAGTCATTTTCCGGCCGTGTTATTTCGCGTTTTTGAGACCAGAATTGGCCGCCTAGGTCGTACGATTTAACGCCTAAATTAAATTATTTTTTTTTCTTTTAGGGGGTTTGAAGTTCTTCGTTTACGCGAATAATTCGTCGACTACTCAAGCCGCTGCATTCGGATACCAATTTCCCCTTTTAAGGCTTCAGTCGTCGTCAACTTATTCTCGTAAACCGAAAATAACACGACCATAGCTGACTGAGACAGTAATTGAATTCTTTCTCTGGTTATACGACATTTGGAGCCGTGTTCTTGAAACAACATGCCCTCGACATTCATTTCTCCAATTCTTGTCCAAAAAAAACTGTTTATCATTTCAAGGTACCGATTTCCGATTTTACGATTGCGTTCTAGCTGGGATACATTTTATATAAAAGAGTAGTGAAATATCTGACTGACTGAGAAGTAACGCTCGGACGAAACGGCTAAAGTTAGAATCTTGAAATTTTGTATGAGGGTTTGTATTGGTGTGTAGGTCTGATTTTTTTTCGAAATTCTTACCTAAAGGGTACGAGAAGTACTGAAATGTACTAAAAATTTAATACTTTGTATTGGACAAAACGGAATGAGTTAGGATTCTGAAATTTGGAATGAGAGTCACTAATGGAGTGCAGGATATATTTTGAAATTCGAAATTTTAAGATTACGAAAAGTTCTAAAATGGCACTAAAATTCTAAAATAGTACAATTTGGTATTATGTGAACGGATAGATCTAAAAACTTGAAATTTAGTAGAAGAATCAAGGTTGTAAACAAAGTTTGATATGGAAATGCGGTTTTGGAATTGTGTTCTAAAGTCGTTTCGGTATACAAAGTGTGCGAACTGTGCTAAATGGTACGAAATTTGGAACAGTTTTTTTAAGGGTGAACGGATAAAGTTGGAATTTTGTATTGGGGTCCCTTTTGGTAGGTAGGTTTGTGATAATGAGGTGGTTTCAGAAATGTGCTGCGCATGTGCGGCCTGGACATATGGTATTGGTTGAGGGGATATAGCTTGAAATTCCGAAATTTAAGGTTGAAGTCTTAAGGTATCTTGGATTGAGGTATGGGGTGTGTTTTGGCAATGTGTACTATGATTGTACGAAAGTACAAAATGGTACTAAATTTGGTATTGGTTGAAGGGATAGAGATGGAATTCTGAGATTTGATATAAAGATTACTGATGGTGTTTGAGATTTTGTGGTGGTTTAGCAAAGGCGCCCTATTTTTGTAAAAAGTACTAAATGGTACTAAATTTAGCAATGGTTTAAGGGATAGGGCGGGAATATTCAAATTCGATATTGAGGTCTCTGTTGGTATCGGAAATTATGTAATACAAGTGCACGAAAAGTACTTAATATTACTTTTTTGGTACAATTTGGAATTGGGTGAACATATAGTGCTTGAAACCTGAAATTTGCTATTAGGGTCGACGTTCATGTGTAGCCTGGACAGAAGGAGTTGTTTGTATGAAAAGTACAAAATGGTACTAAATTTGGTAATGGGTGGAGGGATAGAAATTAAATTATGAAATGTGATGTTTAAATTACTGATGGTGTCTGTTTGAGATTTGGCGGTGGTTTGGAAATGCGTCCTATATTTTTTCGAAAAAGATAAAATGGTACTAATTTTTTTTGGTTAAAGGAATAGGGCTGGAATCTTCAAATTTTATATTGAGGGGTCTGTTGTCATCTGGTATTCAGATATGGAGGTGGGTTTTGGAAATGTATACAACAAGTCCACGAAAAATACTAAATAGTACTATATTTGGTACAATTTTGTGTTAAGAGAAGAAATTTGAAATTTGGTATTAGGGTCTCTGTTCATGTGTAGTCTGGACATATGGAGTTGGTTTGTATCCTAAATTTGTACGAAAAATACAAAATGGTACTAAATTCAGTTTTGGGAGAAGGAATAGAGATAAAATTCCGACATTTAATATTAAGAAGACTGATGACATCTGTGTGTGAGATTTGGCGGTGGTTTGACAATGTATCCCATATTTGTACGAAAAGTACCAAATGGTACCGAATTTGTCATTGGGTGAATGGATAGTGCTGGAATCCTCAAATTTTATATTGAGGTCTCTGTTGGTATCTGGAATTGAGATATGGAGGTGGTTTTGGAAATGTGTACTACAATTGTTCGAAAAGTATTAAATGGTACTAAATTGGGAATTGGACGAAGGGATAGAGGCAGTATCCCGAAGATTAAAATTGAGGCCCCTGTAGGGATCTGGGATTGAGATTTGATGGTGGTTTCGGAAATGTGTACTATATATTGTACGAAAAGTACAAAATGGTACTAAATTTGGTATTGTTTGCAGGGATAGAGACGGAATTCTGAAATTTGAAAATTGAAAATATGAATACTTATGGTATCTGTGTTTGAGAATTGGCAGTGGTTGTATGTGTGCTACATTTGAACGAAAAGTACTAAATGGTACCAGATTTGACATTGGGTGAAGGGATAGGGCTGGAATCTTCAAATTTGATATTAAGGTCTTTGTTGCTATCTAGCATTGAGATATGGATGTGGTTTTTGAAATGTGTACCATAATTGCTCGAATAGTACTAAGTAGTACTACTTTGGGAATTGAGTGAAGGAATAGAACTGATATCACGAATTTTAATATAGAGAGGTACAGTAAATGGGGGCTATACCTAAACGTGGACCAATATAGCCCATTTTCAATACCAAAAATCCTGCAGACCAAACACACATTTGAGTAAAATTTTATGAACTTACTTCAATTCGTTCGGAAGCTAGAGTGATTTACACAGACGGACAAACGGATCGCCATCGTTAAATCGACATAGAATTTTATGCTGCTCAAGAATATATACATTTTGTGGGGTCTAAAATGCATATTTCGAGATGTTACAAACGGAATGACAAACTTAATATACCCTCCATACTATCGTGGAGGGTATAAAGATGAACGAATCTAAATTTTAAGGTGGACTTTTCGCTGACGAAGTAGCAGACGCTTGCTAGTAATTGTATTTTCTATTGTATTTGGAAAGGCCAACAATCTAACCAATCCCTAACCAAGATTTTTAATAATTCATTCGAATATTTTTTATTTTATGTTTTCCCAGGAACTCTTGGAAATTCTAATGATGGAATTCTTTCCCGAAATTAAACAATTGAAAATACATGCACCCACACCGACACTACACTCGAACCAATCACATTCCACGGGTGCTGGAAATAGCAGCAGTGGTGGAATGGGCAACAACAGCGCTGCCGGTGGTAGTGGATCTTCGAATAAATCTCACAATAATAACCAAAGCGATAAATATCACCAGCAACAACAGCAATATTATGGTGATAGACACCAAACCCACCATGGCAGTGATAAACATTCTAACAATCATCATCAGCAGCAGCAGCATTCCCACCATCACACAGGAAAGTAAACAAATTTGAAGTGTTGTTTTTTTTTTCTTTTCTTTCATTTAAGTTATTTATTAAAGCCATACCATGTTAAATATAAAATAAATTTAAATTAGGTGCTAATATTGTATATGTATTGTAAAAAAGATATATAGCTATATTATATATGTAAGTGTAGTAGAATTCATGTTGATTCCCATAAGAAAAGCTTTAATTTCATTGTTTGTATTCCACTTTTGCGAAGAGACTTTGATTTTTTAATTTGAAATTCCAAAATTTTAATTTCAGACTTGATACTAGCTGGGGTTTTTATCTAACTTCTCTCTCTCTCTCTTAATGTGTGTGATGTTCTATTTTAATGGAAACTTTATTTTGTAACAAAATATTTATACACAATATATATTATACATAACTATATATATAAAGAACTTTTTTTTAGTATAATGGAAATTTTAAAACAAAAAAAATAAATAATCATACAGGATCTTTCTCGACATTATATCATAGAGTCTACACAGTATTAAAATGAAACAACAAAAACAGAAGAACAAAAAAACTTGTAATAATCATAATTTTAAGTAATTTACATTCCAAAGATAAATTTGGTTTAGTCACTCAGTTTTTATGTAGCGAAAATTACATATTTTGGCAAAACAAACAAAAATATTTATCCATTTCGAAATTATTTTTTTTTTTATTTTAATTAGTACAATGCATTTGTTGTTATTTTATGTATTTTATTTATGAATTTACTCGAATGTCCCAAAAAAAAAAAAAAAAACTAAAATAAAATCACATAACACGAATAAGTACTATTTTAACCATACAATTTTGTGAATCCAGTGCTAGTAAACAGAGAGCCACATTCTGGTCTTTTTTATACCCTACAACACTATGTGTTGGGGGTATTATAAGTTTGATTGGGCCAAAAATTATGTAACACCTCGTAATATTGGTTTCCCACATAGGAAAGTATATATGGATCTTCCTAGCTCGCCGAGCTGAGTCGATCTAGCTATGTATGTCCATCCGTCCGTCTGTCCGTCTGTCCATGTTAATTTGTAATCACTCTACAGGTCGCAATTATGGCCCGATCTTCACGAAATTTAGAATGTAGGTGGGGCTTGGACCAGAATAGAACCCTATTGCTTTTGGAGATGATCGCCAAATGTTTAGGGGTTGAAATGGACCAAATACTGAAAAAATGTCGGATTTTGCAGCAGCTATACAGGTCGCAATTATAGACCAATCGACGCGAAATTCCGCATGTAGATAGAGTTTAGGGCGGGGAATAAGCCTACTAATTTGGGTGGTCATCGGATAATATTTAGCGGGTAAAATATACCATATCTTTTGTGTTGAAAAAAATTCAAAATTTTTCATTAAACCGCGAATATTTTAAATTCCGGCGAAATCATAAAGCCATCACAAGGTTACTTCTGACCTTTACATTGATGTTAACATCCAACAAATCGGATATATAGCAAAATATGTGCGATATATATGTCTATCAAAGAAGATATGCTTGAAAGATCTCTTATATGTCGAGAACGGCTGAACTGATTTCGACAGTTCTCATTAATTCAGAATGGCCTCTTGGCAGGAAAGAAACAACGTCTAAAAAATCGCATAAAAATATCTCTCTAAAGATGAAAATATTGATTTTGTAAAATTTTCTCATATTTTTTCAATTTTGTCACATTTTTGGCATATTTTCATTTTGAATTAAACATTTGGTAATATTACTACAGCTAACAAAACTAAGTAGTTAGGGTATCAGGATATCATATACAGATCACATTTACTGCCCGATCCTTACGAAATTTTGCATGGGGATAAGATGAGGGTCAGAATAGAAGCCTACTCTTTTTGGAGATGATCGCCATATATTTAGGGGTTGAAATGGACCAAAAAAACTGCAAAATTGTCGGCAGGTCGTAATGTAGCATATAACGTCTGTATGTATGGTTGGTGTTGTTGTTGGGTTATACACTGAATGGTATGCACGCTTTAAAGCCAGCCTTCTGCTCGCCGGAGGGGGGGTTCCAAAAATATCAATGTCCCAATGCCATTGTGCTACATGAACTATATATTATTTGCGTGCATGAAAAAGATGTTGATAAATACATAAATCTCAAAAGTGTATGTTAGGAAACGGAAGACACTGCCTACGCATGCCTAGCTGTTTGGAGAGAAAGATGTAGAAAGAGGAAACGGACATAAACCAAAATGTTGCAGAGCGAACTGATGTTGTGTTGCTCGACATGCCCACCCAACCTAGTTGCAACAAAACAAATTCCATTAATACAAGTCGTGTTGCAACCCTTAATTGCTACAGGAAACCTTCGCCTACATCCGAGAGATATCAAACAGATATTTTTATTCTATTATTCGCAACACATGCTTGCGCTTTTATTAATATTAAATTTGAACATGATTAACTGGTAATCTTAAGAATCAGATTAACAAAGTAAAGAAAAAAAATAAAAATGAAAATATTTGACTTAATCTAACACCTTATAGTAAAATTAAATATATAAAACAAGAAACAAGATAACAAGTCTAAATTGTTTGTAAGAAAGAGTACCATTTCTTGGCATAATTTTTTTTTTTTTTTTTTTAAAATAAAATCACTTCTTTTACTTCAAACTCTGATCTCAAAAAAAATTTCCCCATCAAACATTTAAAGGTCAACAAAATCACCATTTAATACTCATATCGCAGTTAAATAAGAGTATATTCACAGGCTTATACATAACTCTATACAGATTTATCAAAGAGAATAACAAAATAATTATTCGGGATTAAAGAAAGGTGGCCAAATCATATTTGAAAAAAAACGACATATTAATTTTTGATTGTATTTCCTTCATTCATAATCTTTCAATTCATTTAAATTATTAAAATGACGAATTCTAAGTAATTTCATTTCAAATATCAAATCATATGTTCACCTTTCTTTTGTATTGCTATTCTCTTTTCTTTATCGTATTCTCACCAAAAAAAATCAAAATAAGAGGTTAATGACTTACGTGCTTTGTTGATATGCTCCCTCGTTGAAAGTACTTTCTCAGAGATGAAGTTACAGCAACAACAGCTTAATGGTGTAAATGTGCATGTAATAAGAGATGCGGATAATTCAGACGTAAGAGACTGTGATAATCGAAATTGTTGTGTCATGCATGTTGGGTCGTTGTATGTTTGACTGACATGTTGAGATCAAACAATAATCTTTAGTGGAGATTTTTATGATATCAACCGCAACGTTTGAAATCGAACATAACTGCACACGCAGCACATTCAACTGACAGGTTTAATGATCATTATTAATTTTGTAATCAGGTGATAAATATGTAATTCGAGTGTGTAGCAGCTAATGTTCTATACCAAACGCCACGGAATTTACAAAATTCTTGTTTTGTTGTTTCTTTTTTTTTTTTTTATACTTTTGCAAAGAAAAAAAAAACAAAAGAATGCAGAAAAATTAATTTAAATCAAAGAAATGAAAGTAACACTTTTTTTAAAGAAAAATTAGGATTCACAATATTCACTAAATATTATAATGAAGTTTACGTTGTTTCGCTTGAGTTTTTTCTTAATATTTCGAACGTGGGAACTATTTCTTTTGCAGAATTAAATATCATTTTGTCGCCATTCCAATTTTCGGTCACATTCTAGTTTATGTATATATGTAGATTTCCGCTTGCATTTTTGCTTTAGTTTTGAGAATTTTATGATGGAAATTGCAGATTTTTGTACACGACAACGCTGTACCGTCTTTCCTTATTTTTTTCGTAGCTCTTCTCTAGCTTATTTACTCACTACTAATCGTTGCTAAATGAAACCAATGATCAAGCCTAGGTATGTTGGGACGAATTATGATGTGGAACAACAATAATGATCATAAAAAATGAGTGAGGATAAAGCACATGTGATTGCAGCACAGTTGTTCCGATTTCGGTTCTCTCCTTCCATACGAAGTTACGATAAATACCTGACAAACCAAATGATATTGCGTATTAATTTCTGAGAATACAAAATTTAGTAAAGGAAGGAATATAGACAATATCAAAAACAAATCCATTTACCTTGTTAATAGGCCAATGCGGGAAGATGGAAGCGAAGTAAAATAGATGATCAACTGAGCTTACGATTTTAATAAAAAGTATGAAATTACGATACTGCGCGAAGGTATATTCTGAGAATAAGAAAATTTTTAAGCAAAAATATATACACTTTCTTTAATATTAATTCGAATCGGCAACGGGCAGAGTACTTACAGAAAATTAAAATCTTTTTCCACAATATAAAAAAAAACTGCAATTAACCAAATTATCTACTGATAAATGACAGGGAAATTTGCACCACTTCAGAAATTTTTGTAATTGAAGGTGTTGATCGCTGGACTCTGTTACGGCAAAATGGACGATTCTTATGATTTTTGGTGAGATGAAACCTTCTTTAATCTTCCAAGCAATCATTGTTTCCAAAAACTTTAGAAAATGGCTAGCATGAATGTGCAGAAAAACGACAAAAGGGTTGATAGAAATCTTTCGCAATTCCATTGAAACCTGTCGTATAGAGGTCGCCTATTCAAAAAAGCAGTTGAAAAAAATTGGATTTAAAAAAAAAAAAAAAATAAATAATAATAACGAAAGTTTTGAAATATTTTAACAAGTTGCAAGCGCCATTACAATTCCCCCCACCAAAATCAGACTTTGGGGGTAAGGATATTTACAACCAAAGCTGATAACGCTTGCATAAAGAACTATTGCCGTATATCCTTGGTATGATAAATACCGACGAGATTACCACGGAGATCCTCTAGTTCATAAGTAGAGTTACCAAGTTTTCGACGAACTCGGGCCTTTATAAAATTTGGAGCCAATTTGGAATTATATCCCTGTGCAAAATTGCTTTGCTTAAAATTCCGGCGAAATACTTCTTGGCCTACAACATATGATACCTCTTTGGATCGCAGATTATAGGCTTTCTCATTTCTCTGGAATTGTTTCTGGATAAGATTTCTAGCTCTATTCCCCATTATGGCTAGAGAGTCATTTTTATTAAATCTTACTGTTCTATCTTCCAACATGTTTAATTGTCTCAAAAGCGGATACGTCGAACCATTGGTTATCATATGCTGGCCGAAAACAAGATAATAAGGAGTGGTTCCTATTGAAGAGTGGATTGAGGATCTGAGGGCACAGCATATATTGCTCAACATTTGGTCCCAAGTCTTCTGGTCTGGAGTTACATACGATTTTATTGCTGCCAGAACAGAGCGATTCACACGTTCTGAGGCATTAGCCTGAGGAGAATGTGTTGCAGTAAATAAATGATTAACACCGAAGCGCCGAAGAAAGCTACCAAACTGATTGGATTTGAATTGGGATCCATTGTCCGATACTATCGTCTCTGGTACGCCATATGTATAAAATAACTCATTCTCTAAGTAGTCTACTACAATATCTGAAGAAAACTTCTTCACTGCCTTTAAAAATGGAAATTTCGTAAAGTGATCCAATACCACAAATATACCTATATTACCCGCTTTAGATCTTGGATATGGACCTAAAAAATCAATATATAACTTCTGAAAGAATCGGTGGGTCTCTGACGTCTTACCCATTGGTGTCCTTATGGGTTGGTTTGGGTGTTTGGATGTCTTACAAATTTCGCAGTTGTTGACGTAATTTCTTACGTCAACCACCATATTTGGCCAAAAGTAAAATTTTCTTAGGGTATATAATGTTTTGTTAATTCCTCCATGAGCAGATAAGGGGTTGTCATGTGCCCTTTTCAATACATCAGGGATCATTTCCTCTGGAATCCACAATTTCCATGATAGATCATCTTGCACCTGATCCCCTGTTGCGTGCTCCGTGCGTCTATACAGAAACCCATCTACTATTCTCAAATCGGGCATCTTATCCAAACTTTTCCCCACTTTTACCAAAAGTTGTTTATAAGAATCCGACTTAAAACATTCCGAGCTAAGATCCACGAAAACACCACTTGATAACTGAGAACTTAAAGAGCTATCTACCTCAAAAATTTGACCTAGTTCCGACAAGTCCTCAGTGTTAGTCCTAGAAAGTGCATCTGGGACCACGTTCTGACAACCACGCCTATGTTGAATTGAGAATTTATACCCTTGAAGCTTCAAGGCCCATCGAGCTAGCCGCGTGCTGAGGTCTGTTTGGGACATGAGCCACTTCAATGACGCATGGTCAGTGATGACAGTAAACTCATGTCCTTCCACATACGCTCTGAATTTTTTAATGCTCAGCATTGCTGCCAAGCATTCCTGTTCGGTCACCGAATAGTTTCGTTGGGCTTGATTGAGTTTCTTTGACATAAATGCTATAGGAAACTCTTCACCCTCCGAATCTCTCTGGACCAGTACACCTCCTATTCCAGTTTTACTAGCGTCACAGTGTATGAAAAACGGCTGTGAGAAATCTGGGCTATGTAAAACTGGCGCGGTACTCAGACAGGTTTTTAAAGCTTCAAATGATTTCTGAGCTTCCTCATTCCAAATAAACTTTCTTTTGGTTTTAGTCAAATCGGTAAGAGGCGTGGCTATCGACGCGTAGTCCCTGATGAATTTCCTATACCAACCCGTCATGCCTAGGAATCGCCTTACTTGTTTAACAGACTTGGGCGTTGGAAAATCTGATATAGCGGAAACTTTATCCGGATCTGTTCTTATTACACCGCCACCAACCAGGTGACCCAGATACCTAACTTCTGAAACACAGAAGTTGCTCTTCTCCACATTAATAGTTAAGCCGGACTCCTTAATTTTGCCTGCAACGAGCCTTAGAACGTCCAAATGCCTTTCAAAAGATTCCGAAACAATCAACAAATCGTCGAGATAAACGAACACCTCTGTCCTGAGAGCCGGTGGTATGACCTTGTCCATCAAACGTGACATCGTCTGAGGCGCATTACAAAGGCCGAAAGGCATGACCGTGTAATGGTACAACGGCCTCCCAGGAACAGTAAATGCAGTTTTCTCTCTCGATTGTTGATCCAACGGAATCTGCCAAAAGGCATCCTTCAGATCCAAGGCCGTTATAAATTCAGCTTTCGGCAAACGACTTAGAATGCCATCAATGTGGGGCAGAGGATATGCATCCCCAACAGTCACGGAATTTAACTTCCTGCTGTCTAGACAGAGTCTGTTTTTCCCCGGTTTTCTATGAAGAACCACAGGTGACGACCACGGACTATTGGATTCCTCAATGACCCCGAGTTCAAGCATCCTGTCTAATTCTGCGTATATTAGCTTCTCCACAGCGGGAGACACTGGAAAATGCCTCTGTTTAATTGGTTTGGCGGATCCTGTGTCAATGACATGATTTATAACATGGGTTCTACCTAAACCTTGCTTGGAAAATGATGGAAACAAGCTAACAATTCTATCTAATTGCAGTCTCTGTTTATCTGACAACTGAACTTGTGGAGCCATTTCGGAAATAAATGACGAATTGTCTGAAATATAGTCATTCAGGACCAAACCATGAGGAAGAAGATCAAAAAGATTCCAAAAGTCTACTCCCAAAAAGAGGTCTCTATCTAAGCTTGGAATAATAAAAATCGTAATATTCCTTTCTGATCCCTTAAATATTATCTTTGTATCTACGCATCCAACAATGTCTTGATTCTTTCCATCCGCTGTTCTAACAAAGGAACTTATCTTTTTATAAGGTTTACCTGAATCTAGATAGTTTCTAGCAGCTGTAGCCCCTATGCAACTCAGAGAGGCACCGGTATCCATTAAGCCTAGCATTGTTTGACCAAAAAGAATGACTTCAGCATACGGCCGGATATCGGAGGGTTTGTCCAATACAGAGCACATGAATTTTCTATTAAAACTCTTTATATTCCTCCAAAATTCTCGAATTCTCTTGGCCGATCTAGATGGTGCACTTTTCTTGTTGAAAATCCTATCCCTGGCTTCATAGTATTCCTTTATACGAATATGCAAAGGCTTAAATTTAAGGATCGAATCGGTCGTATCGCATTCGGGAGTAATCTTTGTAAATTTGTTGTCACATTTGGGTGTAGGGTTGGTTTCTGGTCTTTTTAGAATATTTATTCTGAATCCGGTTTCCTTTTCGGTGCACTTGCCAGCGCACCCGATCGGGAGTTTTTTGGATTGCACTTCTTACAAGATGGCTTGTAAGTGTCTGGAGTTCCGCATCCGTAACAAAAAATAGTCCTATCTGATAGACAATCTTGGTATCGATGCCCTATCTGGCGGCAATTCCAACAACTAAGGCTAATCGATGCAACATGATCATTTTCAGTACTTGTTGATTCCATGTCATCTTCGACCAAAACTTCTTCCAGTCCATAAACTTTCTTTGTCATAAGAGATGGTTTCGATAAACCACTGGAATGTTTCCGGCGGATATCCTGAAGGAAAAACTCTCGTCTCCTACATATGTCTCTAAGCTCCTGAATAGAAGTTATACGTATGTTCAATATTTCGTGTTGTATTTCCGGCAAAAGATTTCGCCGTAAAATTTCGACCAACATATCGTTTGATAGAGATTCTTTTAATCTGTCAGTCAATTCCACTACAGAGTCATAGAAGCTATCAAAGCTTTCGCCTTGCTTCTGCTTTCGGTCCCGGATCAATTCCCTTATGTCAACATCGGAACGGGAATCGCTAAACTGCTGTTTTAATGCCATACACAAATCATTCCACGAAACCCTGGAAACTGATCTGTGATATCGCCAAAACCAGTCAGCAGCCTTACCTTCAAAAAGGGAACTAGCATTTCGACAGAGTAAATCAAAATCCCCTTGAAGTGTTTGTACTGTCAGGGCCTTCACTCTATATATAAAATTCTCTACCGTCAAACCATTCGGACTCCCTGAGAATTTTATCCTCCAATTGGACATAATATTTAAAACTTTATCAGGTCTTGATGACAAATCCGATGACGAAGAGTGACTAGACGCAGAAGGTCCACAACGGCTAACGTTTAAATTTACATTACTCTGAGAGTGATTGTGGGATAAACCTAACATTTCACGGAAAGTTTGTTCCTCAACTGCAGGCAAAGTATGCATTTGCCTCTGTGGAGTGTTATGAGTATTCGGTTGTGAAACAACACCTGTAGAAATACTCGCACCGTTTTGACTGAGTCCCTCCAATTTAGACTCAATACTATTCTGGACAATTCGCGATATTTGATCTCCTAAGCTAGCTAATAACTGTTCTTGCTGCGCAAACACAATAGATCTAACCATCTCCTGAAGTTCGCTAGGACGCATGCTCACATCATTGCCAGCGGCATCCCCACTTGGACGTACATTTGCCGCAGTACTGGGCTGCTCAATACTAGATTTATTACTTGTTAGCTGAGCTGATGTGGATCTGGATTGAGATCTAGTACTAATCCCCGATGTACTAGGGGTAGAGGGTTCATTAAACAACCTGGCATTACAGATGGGGCAATAGGGTCTAATTTTCTCACATTTCGATAGACACGCCTTATGAAAGGTATGTCCACAATTTGTTCTGAAAAACTGTGTTTTCACATTAATTAATGCAGAGCATGCTCCACATGTTGGGATAGTTTGTCCAGAAGCTTCGTGAACAACGTCCTCACTATTCTGTTCAACTGACATCTTGTATGAATATCCTAATAGACCGCAGACAAAATTCCACAACCCAGTAGACCAACGACTATAATCCTGATAAAAATAAAATGTATGATTTGTAAAACTAAAAATATATTCTAATTTCGAATGAACGAAAAAATCATTAGAATCATATAAAATTAAATGATAGAGAAAATTTCCAACACCTAATTGAGAAAATTAACAAAGATTGTAATTATGTTAGCAACAATAATAATATAATTCCCTTAAAAACTGATATTATGAAAAATACATATAAATGTATATAATGTATCGAAATACGATTGACAATTTTGGAAATTCAAAAAAACCAAAACAAAAATTGGGAACATATTTCAACTGTACTCAATTCTGATATGAATATCGGATTACCAAAATTCAAATTTATTTACAAATTTATTTCTATCTGTTTGATTACTCTCTTTAGCTAGACAGGTTTCCCTTTAACATCAACATTTGGTGGTGAAGAAAATATAAGATATATTAGAAGAGAAAAAGAATTCAAACTCCGGTACAGAAATCCCGAGAATTTCCTATAAATCCCGAGAATGAGACAGATTTAGATTTTGTCAGTCTAAAATATTTGAGGCCAGATCTAGTACAAAACCCCAGAAAACTGTATTCCATCAAGTCTCTTAGAATTGACAAGTAGCGAACTGATAAAATATAGAAATATGCTGGTTATCACAGGATATTCCAACCCTAAATAAATTCCAAGCAGTTCCTAATATTTTAATAATGACAAAAGGATTGGTAAATCCAAGAAAAGAAAGTTAAAGAGACACAATTATGAGATTACTTTATAACTTTTGTGAAGCCGAACATTTGTGACAATCAGTCAGGTGGAAAAAAATATTAAAAATTATTGTTCGGGCCGACACGTTGGGCGCCATTTATAATTCTGTAGCATATAACGTCTGTATGTATGGTTGGTGTTGTTGTTGGGTTATACACTGAATGGTATGCACGCTTTAAAGCCAGCCTTCTGCTCGCCGGAGGGGGGGTTCCAAAAATATCAATGTCCCAATGCCATTGTGCTACATGAACTATATATTATTTGCGTGCATGAAAAAGATGTTGATAAATACATAAATCTCAAAAGTGTATGTTAGGAAACGGAAGACACTGCCTACGCATGCCTAGCTGTTTGGAGAGAAAGATGTAGAAAGAGGAAACGGACATAAACCAAAATGTTGCAGAGCGAACTGATGTTGTGTTGCTCGACATGCCCACCCAACCTAGTTGCAACAAAACAAATTCCATTAATACAAGTCGTGTTGCAACCCTTAATTGCTACAGGAAACCTTCGCCTACATCCGAGAGATATCAAACAGATATTTTTATTCTATTATTCGCAACACATGCTTGCGCTTTTATTAATATTAAATTTGAACATGATTAACTGGTAATCTTAAGAATCAGATTAACAAAGTAAAGAAAAAAAATAAAAATGAAAATATTTGACTTAATCTAACACCTTATAGTAAAATTAAATATATAAAACAAGAAACAAGATAACAAGTCTAAATTGTTTGTAAGAAAGAGTACCATTTCTTGGCATAATTTTTTTTTTTTTTTTTTTAAAATAAAATCACTTCTTTTACTTCAAACTCTGATCTCAAAAAAAATTTCCCCATCAAACATTTAAAGGTCAACAAAATCACCATTTAATACTCATATCGCAGTTAAATAAGAGTATATTCACAGGCTTATACATAACTCTATACAGATTTATCAAAGAGAATAACAAAATAATTATTCGGGATTAAAGAAAGGTGGCCAAATCATATTTGAAAAAAAACGACATATTAATTTTTGATTGTATTTCCTTCATTCATAATCTTTCAATTCATTTAAATTATTAAAATGACGAATTCTAAGTAATTTCATTTCAAATATCAAATCATATGTTCACCTTTCTTTTGTATTGCTATTCTCTTTTCTTTATCGTATTCTCACCAAAAAAAATCAAAATAAGAGGTTAATGACTTACGTGCTTTGTTGATATGCTCCCTCGTTGAAAGTACTTTCTCAGAGATGAAGTTACAGCAACAACAGCTTAATGGTGTAAATGTGCATGTAATAAGAGATGCGGATAATTCAGACGTAAGAGACTGTGATAATCGAAATTGTTGTGTCATGCATGTTGGGTCGTTGTATGTTTGACTGACATGTTGAGATCAAACAATAATCTTTAGTGGAGATTTTTATGATATCAACCGCAACGTTTGAAATCGAACATAACTGCACACACAGCACATTCAACTGACAGGTTTAATGATCATTATTAATTTTGTAATCAGGTGATAAATATGTAATTCGAGTGTGTAGCAGCTAATGTTCTATACCAAACGCCACGGAATTTACAAAATTCTTGTTTTGTTGTTTCTTTTTTTTTTTTTTATACTTTTGCAAAGAAAAAAAAAACAAAAGAATGCAGAAAAATTAATTTAAATCAAAGAAATGAAAGTAACACTTTTTTTAAAGAAAAATTAGGATTCACAATATTCACTAAATATTATAATGAAGTTTACGTTGTTTCGCTTGAGTTTTTTCTTAATATTTCGAACGTGGGAACTATTTCTTTTGCAGAATTAAATATCATTTTGTCGCCATTCCAATTTTCGGTCACATTCTAGTTTATGTATATATGTAGATTTCCGCTTGCATTTTTGCTTTAGTTTTGAGAATTTTATGATGGAAATTGCAGATTTTTGTACACGACAACGCTGTACCGTCTTTCCTTATTTTTTTCGTAGCTCTTCTCTAGCTTATTTACTCACTACTAATCGTTGCTAAATGAAACCAATGATCAAGCCTAGGTATGTTGGGACGAATTATGATGTGGAACAACAATAATGATCATAAAAAATGAGTGAGGATAAAGCACATGTGATTGCAGCACAGTTGTTCCGATTTCGGTTCTCTCCTTCCATACGAAGTTACGATAAATACCTGACAAACCAAATGATATTGCGTATTAATTTCTGAGAATACAAAATTTAGTAAAGGAAGGAATATAGACAATATCAAAAACAAATCCATTTACCTTGTTAATAGGCCAATGCGGGAAGATGGAAGCGAAGTAAAATAGATGATCAACTGAGCTTACGATTTTAATAAAAAGTATGAAATTACGATACTGCGCGAAGGTATATTCTGAGAATAAGAAAATTTTTAAGCAAAAATATATACACTTTCTTTAATATTAATTCGAATCGGCAACGGGCAGAGTACTTACAGAAAATTAAAATCTTTTTCCACAATATAAAAAAAAACTGCAATTAACCAAATTATCTACTGATAAATGACAGGGAAATTTGCACCACTTCAGAAATTTTTGTAATTGAAGGTGTTGATCGCTGGACTCTGTTACGGCAAAATGGACGATTCTTATGATTTTTGGTGAGATGAAACCTTCTTTAATCTTCCAAGCAATCATTGTTTCCAAAAACTTTAGAAAATGGCTAGCATGAATGTGCAGAAAAACGACAAAAGGGTTGATAGAAATCTTTCGCAATTCCATTGAAACCTGTCGTATAGAGGTCGCCTATTCAAAAAAGCAGTTGAAAAAAATTGGATTTAAAAAAAAAAAAAATAAATAATAATAACGAAAGTTTTGAAATATTTTAACAAGTTGCAAGCGCCATTACAGTAATTATCGCCCGATCCTCACGCACATTTGAATGGGGGTTACCGGACATTGACAAAGCCAAGCAGTTTTGGATGGCCATCCAAATATATTCAATGTGTGAAATAGTTTGCCAACTTTTGTAGACAAAATATGAAAATGCCCATTCCAGTGACTTTTTGGAGAATTCACAAATACAGGAAAGACTCACTTCTGACTATTTCGTTAACGCTGATTTCGTTGAAGAATATAGTCAAATGTCTGTATCTCATATAGATGCGTTTCAGTCAAAAACCAATAATAAATGTTAATCTTTTGCCACTTCTGAGAGGTTATAGGTTTTGGGAAATATTGGTTCCAGATCTAGGAAGACCATTTAAGTGCAACATCTACTAATAAATTGGAAATGAGCAAATTAGTTTAAGTTGCTATTATTCGAAAATTAGAGAACGAAACCTGATGGTTTTCTTTTATTATTTGTCACAATATCTTGTGGAATTCTTTCGAGTATTTCGCCTATATAAACTGTATGGTTTATTATAGTGTTGTAGGGTATTCAACGGTCGGCCCCGCTCGACTGTAGCCTTTGCTTACTTGTTTAGAAATGAATTTGTTTATTCGCCTTATAAATTGATGAAGATGGAAATTTGATATAAAATACCAGCGTCTGCTACAGCGTAGTTCCAGTGAGTAGTCGTAGGAGCGACTGAACAGTAGAACCTCAACTGCAGTGTCTTGTGCGTGGTAGCAAAATGAAACAGTGAATTGTATAAAGCAGAGGAATGCCAAAGCGGAGTCATTTAAAGGTTATATCTTCCTGGTCAACTGTTGTAAACCTCATTCTTTGCAAGCCTGGTACTAGAAAACTGTGAAAGCTATTGCTACACAGTGGGAAGAAGTATTCAGACCTGCCAAAACCCCTACCTGAGACCTGTATCTTCTCATGACATCAGAGTGCCATCTAGGAGCTTAACTCTAGTTTAGTAAAAAGAGTCGAATTTTCCAGAGGTAGGTATTCATATCCTGAATTCGGGAAAGTAAATTTTTCTTGGAGGACGGACCCAGATGCCCGAATATTCTTCCGAAACTCCGGGTCCAAGAGAGAGGGTTGAAGTTGGACTTACTAAACTGATATTGGAGATAATCGGACAAAATTTAGATATATCTCCCTTATATATCTTTGTTCGATTTGCCCTTTTATTGTGCACCAAACGTGTAATATCAGCCCAAATAGTATGGAATTTTGCACATGTGACTAAATTAGACCTAAAAATAAGGATGCCAAATATGATCGAAATCGGTTCAGATATATCAATAGCTCCCATATATATTGTTCATCCGATTTGTTATTTTTGTCCTCCGCAGCCGTAGTACACACTCTGTAACAACGATATTTGGGGAAATATATCAAATACACTCAGAAATACCTTTACTAAATTTTATCGAGATCGGTTCAGATTTGGATATAGTTCTCATATATATCTTCGTCCGATTTGCCTTTTATTGAGCACCAAACGTGTAAAATTAGCCCAAATGGTATGAAATTTGACAGTCATGATTAAATTGAGTCTAGAAACAAGTGTGTCAAATTTGGTGAAAATCGGTTCAGATATAGCTATAGCTCCCATATATAATGTTTATCCGATTTGTTATTTTTGTCCTCCGCAGACGTAGTATGCACTCTGTAACAAAGATATTTGGGAAAATATATCGAATACAGCTCAGAAATACCTTTGCTAAATTTTATCGAGAGCGGTTCAGATTTGGATATAGCTCCCATATATATCTTCGCCGATTTGCCTTTTATTGTGTAATATCAGCCCAAATAGTATGAAATTTGACACTTATGACCAAATTGAGTCTAGAAACAACTGTGTCAAATTTGATGAAAATCGGTTCAGATATAGCTATAGCTCCCTATATATTGTCCACCTGATTTGTTATGTTTGTCCTCCACAGCCATAATATGCCCTCAGTAACATTGGAGACCTCTTAGTGTAAGAGATTAGAGTACGAAAGGTCACCAGTATCAAGGAGGTATATATAAAACCCTATTTATACCCTCCACCAAACATAGTATGGGTAGTGTATAAAGTTCGTCATTCCGTTTGAAACTCATCAAAATAATAATTTTAGACATAACAAAGTATATATATTCTTGATCAGCGTAAAATTGTAATACAACTTAACCCTGTCAGTCCTTCTGTTGTTGTTGTAGCAGTGATAAGGTGCTCCGTTGTTTATTGACTGATTGTTCCGGTTCTTCCTCGATGTCCAGATGATGTTTAGGAATTCTGCTACCTTTATGGGCTGTAGCCAAAGATTCTCTGGACGTAGTTGGGTAGGCTTAGCTGGACAAGTAAATAGGTGCAGCGTATTGTGCGGGCCTGTATCGCACGCTGGGCAGGCGTTCCGCACATCATTATCAATTCGTGCCCAATATAAATTGAGACGGCTGCACCATCCAGAACGTAGTTGGGTCTAGGTAGCCGGCGTTCTTCAGCTGCTGGACCTCACTCTCTACATCATACAGGTCCTTCCTGGCACGCCTGGGTGGGTAAGTTCTATCCACCATATGGTGGTTAGGATGACTCCCACGATAACACCCATGCAGGTACTGCAACGATAGCATATGATTATGCTGACGTAATGCTCTTCATGTAAATGGTCCAGGGGCATGAAGAGGCACCCTGTTGCAGTTCTCAGAGCCGCATTCTGGCAGATCTCAATACTTTTCCACTGCGCTTTATAAGAGGTCAACAAGGATTCCTTATACGCACCCCAAGTGCTGCTTTTCAGGCCGGAGTTGTTTCAAATTTCGTATTTAGAGTTCGTAATGGGTACTACAACCTACAACAGAAAATTGTCTATGTAGGTCTACGTCATCGTATAGCCTCCATGTAACGTTACTTTCCAATATTCGGTATTTTGATGATTTTTGCGACACTATTCACCCGAGTTGTTTCAAATTTTGTATTTAGAGTTCGGAATGGGTACTACAGTCTATGACAGAAAATTGTCTATGCAGCACCAGCTCTTCGTATAGGCTCCATAAATCAGTACCTCGCTATATTCGGCATTTTGATGTTTTTAGGTACAATATTCACCGAAATTGTTTGAAATTTCGTCTGTGACAGAAAATTGTCTATGCAGGTCCAGGTCTTCGTATAGCCCCCACATATCGGTACCTCCCTATATTCGGTATTTTGATGATTTTAGCTACATAATTTACCGGATTTTTTTTCAAGTTTCGTATTTGAATATTGTCTTATGACAAAAGTTGCCTATTCTGTTTGTACAGAAACCTAGCCGATAGGGCCATGCACGGTTCCAAAAATTTCTATACATGACTACTATAAATTAATTATATCCTTAATCTTGAAAGACTTACTTAAAATTAAACACTTAAACAAATTAACAAAAAATGAACAAAATTAACAATTGACAAGAACCTATACATGACTACTTTAACAGTATTTCTTAACGGATTTTATTTTTTTTAATTTTTTTTTTTTTATTTTTTGTTTTATTTTTTGTTTAATTTTTTTTTTTATTTTTTTTTATTTTTTTTTTTTTTTTTTGAAAATTTCCTAATTCGTCCGAAATTGTGGAGGGTATTGAAAGTTCGGTCCGGCTGAACTTACTGCTTTTTTACTTGATTTATACAAAAAATACTGGGAGCGCCTAAAAGTATGCTATAAAACGCCACATAATTGTACAAAATGTCACTTAACATATGGCTCTAACGTCATCTATAAGATTGGACCGTTATAAATTTGTCTTTCTCTAAGCGTAATTTCAGTGATTTATTAAAAAATCGATTAATTTTGAAATGGATAAATAAAATTAAATATTAACAAATTAAATTATTATTTTAACAAACATAAATCAAAGCATTGTTCAATTGATATGCGTGTGTTTGTTAGTTGAATTATATAAAGACATATGTGTGGATATGTTATTATATTACAAAATTGTAACAACAAAAAATAAAAAAAAACAAACAATTACAAAAATCGAACACAAATATCCTATAGCATGACACTACCAATTAATGACCACAACAACAAGAACACTATAGTTAATACAAAAAACAATATGTATGTATGTCTGTAAGAAACTCTTTGTAAATACATTAAAACCAAAAAACTCGAAAAAGAAAATCCAAATAAAAATGAAACTATTTATGTACACCTTCCTACAAAAAACAAAGTTGAACCAAAAAAAAAAACCGTGTGTTTTATTTTTTTTTATTTTATATAAAAAACATTTATTTATAAAAACAATTATACAAAACAACAACAGTTAATATTATTATTTTAAATTAAAATTTAAGTAATTTTCCTCATTTTCGTTTCGATTCAAATTTTTTTCCAAAGTAAAAAAAAGATTTTCGAATCGAAATTCTTTGGATGCAGCCTCTCTCTCCCGCATTTGCTCTCCAATGGAGAGAGCTCTTTTGTAGAGGATTTATTTTGTTTTAGTTTTTTTTTGTATTTTGACAGTCTATAAATAGTTGCTTATTTCTTATCAGATTCTACATAAGTATCGACAAAGTCATTGGCAATGCGCATAGCCTTGCGGGGCCAGATGCGACCGACTTTTTCACTGTAGAGGTAGTGGCGGGGCACGGAGGCTTCTTCCAAGCCGGTGCGTTGGGCTTCAATGATGGATGCGGCAGCCTCCTTGGGATCGACCAATTTCATCCATGAGAAACGGAAACGTGGGTTCTTGCACAGACCGGTATCGACCATGTAGGGGTAGATGGTGGTGAATTTGATCTGAAAGGAAATCAAAAATTGAGAAATGGTTAGTAGTTTGATTAAAAAGTTTAACAGGTTGATAACATATAAATGTTATCCACGATATGTGGATAACATTTTTATGTTATCCACGTTATAAAATGTTATATACGTTATGTGGATAATATATAAATGTTATCCACGTTGTGTGGATAACATAAAGATGTTATCCACGTCACATGGATAATATGTAAATGTTATCCAGGTCATGTGGATAACATGTCATGTGGATAACATATAAATGTTATCCACCCACGTATATAACATATAAATGTTATCCGTGTTATGTGGATAACATAAAAATATTATCCACATTATGTGGATAACATAAAAATGTTATCTACGTTATGTGGATAATATATAAATGTTATACACGTCATGTGGATAACATATAAATGTTATCCACCCACGTATATAACATATAAATGTTATCCGTGTTATGTGGATAACATAAAAATATTATCCACATTATGTGGATAACATAAAAATGTTATCTACGTTATGTGGATAATATATAAATGTTATACACGTCATGTGGATAATATATAAATGTTATCCACGTTATGTGGATGACATATAGATGTTATCCGCGTTATGCGGATAACATAAAAATGTTATCCGCGTCATTTGAATAACATATAAATGTTATCCACGCCAAGTGGATAGCATACAAATGTTATCCACGTCATGTGGATAACATAAAAATGTTATCTACGTCATGCGAATAACATATAAATGTTATCCACGTCATGTGGATAAAATAAAAATGTTATCCACGTCATGTGGATAACATATAAATGTTATCTAAGTTATATGGATAACATATAAATGTTATCCACGTCATGTGGATAACATAAAAATGTTATCCACGTCATGTGGATAACATAAAAATGTTATCCGCGTTATTTGAATAACACAAAAATTTTATCCACGCCAAGTGGATAGCATATAAATGTTATCCACGTCATGTGGATAACATAAAAATGTTATCCACGTCATGTGGATAACATAAAAATGTTATCTACGTCATGCGAATAACATATAAATGTTATCCACGTCATGCGGATAACATATAAATGTTATCCACGTCATGTGGATAACATAAAAATGTTATCCACCGCATGTGGATAACATAAAAATGTTATCTACGTCATGCGAATAACGTATAAATGTTATCCACGTCATGCGGATAACATATAAATGTTATCCACGTTATGTGGATAATATAAAAATTTTATTCACGTAATGTGGATAACATATAAATGTTATCCCCGTTATGAGGATAACATAAAAATGTTATCCACATTATGTGGATAAACCAATTTTATACACATTATTAAAATACTATCGACATTTTATCCATCTCTCACATTCACATTATTGAGTATCCTTACCTGAGTATCCTTGTTGGCTTTGCGCAATTCTTCGTACATGGATTGCATCAAACCGCGAACGGCGAATTTAGTACCGCAGTATGGCACCAAGTTGGGCAAGCCGAAGAGACCAGCACATGAGGACATGGCAACAATGTGGCCCTTGTTTTGGGCAACCATGTCGGGCAAGAAGGCTTGGAAGATCTAAAACAATCAGAATTATAGCTTTAATAATATTTCCCAAAACAACAAACCGTCCAAACCCAAACATACCCAGAAGTGAGCCAACACATTGATGTCGTACATCAAACGGATTTCCTTTTCGGTCAGTTCGAACAATGGACGGCATGGCATGATACCGGCATTGTTGACAATGATTTCAACGAAACCATGTTCGTTCTTGATTTGTTCGTACAGGGCAAAGATGGCTTCGCGATTGGTAACATCACAGCTATGGGCGTGGAAAAAAACGAGAAAAATTTATCATAAATATTGCTTTCGAATTTCACAAATCATTTCCAACTTACGTATAACCGAAGGCCGAACCACCATTTTGCTTGATCTCCTTAACGGTTTCACTGTTGTTCTTCTCGTTGACATCAACGCAGAGAACCTTGGCGCCCAAGGCGGCATATTGCAAAGCCATTTGCTTGCCCATGCCATGACCGGTACCGGTGATGAATACAAATTTACCGCTAACATCTACCTCCTCCTTCTTCATGAAACCGCGGATGAAACCCTCAATGGTGGCATACCAGAATTTGATGAAAAATACAACGATTTCAATGATGTTTTGAATTATGGCCCCAATGTCTTGAGTGCTGTGTGAAGAGATGAAAAGGAAAATATTTCTCTTATTAGAAAAATTGTGAATATCGTAAGTAAAATAAATTTAAAATAAATAAAATAAGTTTAAATAAATAAAATATATTAAAAAGAGTTATATAAAAAATATTTTTTAAATACTTTATTATGTTGCAAAATATATATCTAAATATTGGGGTCCCTTTGTGTATGGTCATGGCTATATAAAGACCTTACAAAAGTTTGCATAAGAACCGAAAATTCTTTTGGGGATGAAAACCACAAACCAAGTGTTGTAGACTGTTTTTGACATTTTCCCAAGTGGCTATTACCCAGTGAAATTATAAGAAAATTTGGAGTGATTTAATCGAAAATCAAAAGGCTTTATTTATAAACCCAAATTGATGGCAGATTCCTATGGTAAATATTAAGTATACAAATTTCTTTTGTTCAGTGACTCATATTGAAATTTGATCTAGAATTGATCTTCCTTTGACCATATCTACAAGAAATTAATTATTTAGGGAGATTTTGACTTAATATAGAAACGTTTTATATTAACAGCAAAACTCATAATTTCCACTTCTAATATATAAAATTCGAATGAATTTTTCTTAAAAACTACTAAACCTAGATATATGATTTATACTGAGATATATATTGAATTGTTGTATAGAATATTTCTTCTTTTGACACTTTCTTGAAAAAGTGAAGAATAAAGGAAGATTTTGACTTGGAAAACGTGTTAAATTAGCAGTAAAAAACTTAAGCACATATTTTTCACTTGAAATATATATATTTGGTATTTAATTTTCTTAAAAACCATTAAACCTATAAATATAGTTAATTCTGAGATTTATAGTGAAATTTTGTGTAGAATATTTCTTTTTTTGACACTTTCTGTTTAAAATGAGATTTTATGCTACTTTCATGAGTCAACTCAGAGAAGGAAATATTAAAAAAAAACAAAAAAAAAAAGTTCTGATTGATTTAATAACTTAAGAAATATTTTCAACTTTTTTGGGACAGCATATTCAGTATACAGATATATTTTGTCCAGAGACTAACATTAAAATTTGATCTAGAATATTTTTTCCTTTGGCACTTTCCCCAAGGAATTGAGTATTAAGGGAGATTTTGACGTAGGCTTAGAAACGTGTTAGATTAACAGTAAGAAACGTAAACATAGAATTTTTGTTAGTAATACATCAATTTCGATTGTATTTTTCTTAAAAACTATTGAACCTAGATAAACAATTTATTCTGGGATTTATAATGAGATATTGTGGAGAATATTTCTTCTTTTGGCACTTTCTTCAAAAAGTGAAGAAAAAATGGAGATTTTGACTTGTTTTGCATACGTGTTAAATTAACATAAAAAAACGTAAACACATAATTTTCACTTGCAATATATAAAATTCGGATGAATTTTTCTTAAAAACTACTAAACCTAGATATATGATTTATTCTTAGATATATAGTGAAATGTTGTATAGAATATTTCTTCTTTTGACAATTTCTTGAAAAAATGAAGAATAAAGGAAGATTTTGACTTGGATTGAAAACGTGTTAAATTAGCGGTATTAGGAACATATTTTTCACTTGACATATAAATATTTGGAATTTAATTTTCTTAAAAACCATTAAACCTATAAATATAGTTAATTCTTAGTTTTCTAGTGAAATTTTGTATAGAATATTTCTACTTTTTACACTTTCTGTTTAAAATGAGATTTTATGCTAATTTCATGAGTCAACTCAAAAAAGAAAATATATATAAAAAACAAGAAAAAAAGTGCTGATTGATTTAAAAACTTAAGAAATATTTTCGATTTTTTTGGACAGCATATTAAGTATACAGATATATTTTGTCCAGAGACTCACATTCAAAGTCGATCTAGAATACTTCTTCTTTTGTTACTTTCCCCAATGAATTGAGTATTAAGGGAGATTTTGACGTAGACTTAGAAACGTGTTGGATTAACAGTAAGAAACGTAAACATAGAATTTTCGTTTGTAATACATCAATTTCGATTGTAATTTTTTTAAAAAACTATTGAACCTAGATAAATTATTTTTTCTGGGATTTATAGTGAAATATTGTGGAGAATATTTCTTATTTTGACACTTTCTTCAAAAAGGGAAGAATAAAGGGAGATTTTGACTTGGATTGAAAACGTTTTAAATTAGCAGTAAAAAACTTAAGCACATATTTTTCACTTGCAATATATACATTTTGAATGTAATTTTCTTAAAACCTATTAAAACTAGATCTATGGTTTATTCTGAGTTTTCTAGTGAAATTTTGTGTAGAATATTTCTTCTTTTGACACTTTCTTCAAAATGTGAAAAATAAAGGGAGATTTTGACTTGGATTGAAATCGTGTTAAATTAGCAGTAAAAAACTTAAGCACATATTTTTCACTTGAAATATATATATTTGGAATTTAATTTTCTGAAGAACCATTAAACCTATAAATATAGTTAATTCTGAGATTTATAGCGAAATTTTGTATAGAATATTTCTACGTTTTACACTTTCTGCCTAGAATGAAATTTTATGTTACTTTTAGTCATAAAATCGAAAAAAGAGCAAGAAAATATTTATAAAGAAATAGCGAATATTTTCGGTTTTTTTTTTTGGGAACATAGATGAAAATATTTTTTTGATATATAATAAAAATAGAGATTTCTTTTCTTTGGTGGCATATAATAAAATTTGATGACGAATATTTTTGTCTTTGACGTCATCCTTCTACAACGATGCTTTGTTAGATATTTTTGCCCAAACTCACTCAAAGTACGGGTTTAATCTTAAAAATATGTTGTCAATATATATGAATTCTTGGCGTTTAGACTGGGATCTATAGTAGAATTTTATGACAAATAAATTTGTAGAATATTTTGACAGGGTACGACCACGTTTAATGAGAATTTTTAACTATATTTAAAAAACAGTACCAAAATGGACCCTTTATTTTGTTTATTTTGCGATGTTAACTTTCAAAACGCCTATACATGTGTCTTGAATTTTTATGCTCTACTTTCATAATCTCCTGGATTTTTCTTGTAGTTATTGGAAAAAATGAATTCTACACATTGCAGTTCAGGATTTTTCCAGCCAATATCAAATTTAGTTCCATTTTGTACATTTTGTACAATTATAGCTCACATTTCCAAAATCATCTCCATCTCAGATACCAACAGAAACCTCAATATTAAATTTCGGGATTCCAGCCCTTTTCCTTCACCCAGTACCAAATTTAGTACGATTTAGGACTTTACGTACAATAATAGTACATATTTCCAAAACCATCTCCATGTCTCAATCCCACATACCAACAGAGACCTCAATATTAAATTTGAGGATTCCAGCCCTGTCCCTTCACCCAATACCAAATTTAGTACCAATCAAATCAAAGTTATTGCCATTTAGTACTTTTCGTACAATTATAGTACACATTTCCAAAACCATTTTCATGTCTTAATCCCAGATACCAACAAATACCACAATATCGAATTTGAAAATTCCAGCCCTATAATTCACCCAATAACCAAATTTGGTACCACTTATTATTTTTCGAACAATTATAGTACACATTTCCAAAACCACCCCTCACATCTCAATCGCAGATACCAACAGAGACTTCAACATCAAATTTTGGTATTCCATCTCTATCCTTATACCCAATACCAAATTTAATACCATTTAGTAATTTTTAAACAATTAGTGTACATTTCCAATACCACCTCCATATCTCAATCCCAGATACCAACAGAGACATCTATATCAAAATTCCGAACTTCAGCTCTATTGCTTCACTCAATACCAAATTTAGTACCACTAAATACTTTCGAACAATTGTAGTACACATTTCCAAAAAAACACGTCCATATCTCAACATTACTAAAATATAGTACCAAATTTAGTACTATTCGTACAAATATAGATCTCATTTCCAAAACACCAAATCTCAAACACAGGTTCCATCCGTAAACTAAATATTAAATTTCTGAACTTTATCTCTATCCCTTCACTCGATACCAAACGTAGTAACATTCAGTACTTATCGTACAATTATAGAATACATTTCCGAAACCACCTTTATATGTCCGGGCTACATATGAACAGCGAGCCTAATACTAAATTTTAGATTTCAAGCACTATCTGTTTACCCGATACCAAATTGCACCAAGTATAGTACTATTTAGTACGTTTCGTACAATTATAGTAAATATTTCCGAAACCACCACTTTATCACAAAGCTATAACCAGCAGGGCTCCCAACGCCAAAAATTCGAAGTTTCAGCTTCGTGCACTCACTCGAATTTCCCAAAACCATTTGGTACATCTATCCTACACTGCATCAGTGACCCTAATTTAAAATTTAAGAGTTCTAGCTCTACTGGTTCGTCAAATACAAAGTACCTTTATGTATTTTTCTTACCGTTCTAGTATGAATTTCCAAAAACCCCAACTCATCTGACCCCTTCGGACCAAAAGTGACCCTATCTCAAAATTTCAAATTCTAGCTTAAGCCGTTCCCTCTTGGCGTTGATGAATCCATAAAAGTGAGGATACATAAAACGCCTTTTGACTGGCTTAAGTCATCGGCTGGATTCTTTGTAGGGGAACAAAGGAGTTTTAGGTTTACTTACTTCGATTTTGGCCCTGCTCTTCTTTGTTTTATTCCGAAGAAGCCAGCTGATGACTGAAGCCAGTCAAAATGCGTTTTATGTATCCTCACCTTAAGTCAGTCAGTCACCTCTTATACAATACAATATTTTGCACACATGTGTATTTTGCCATTATGCAGTTTAGGTTCGTAAATGGGTCATGTCGGTCCACGTTTTCGTTTAGCCCCCATACAATGGTATCTCTCTATATTCGGTATTTTTATGGTCTTAGCGACATTTCAAATTTCATATTGGAAGTTTGTTATGGACTATACAACCTATGACAAATAATTACATATGCAGGTCCACGTCTTTCGTATAGCCCCCATATAACGGTAGCCCCCGATATTCGGTATTTTGATGATTTTAGCGACATTATTAACCGGAATTGTTTCAAATTTGGTATTTAAAGTTCGTAATGGATACTACAGCCTATGACAGAAAATTGTGTATGCAGATCCACGTCTGCGTATAGCACCCCTATAAGGATACCTCCAAAAATTCGGTATTTTTATTATTTTAGAGAAATTATAGACCGGAACTGTTTCAAATTTCTTATTTAACGTTCATTATAGGTACTACAGCCTATGACAAAAAATTGCGTATGCAGATCCACGTCTTCGCATAGCACCCCTTTAACGATACCTCCAAATATTCGGTATTTTTATTATTTTAGAGACATTATAGACCGGAATTGTTTTAAATTTCGTATTTGAAGTTCGTAATGGGTACCACACCCTATGACAAAAAATTGCGTTTGCAGATCCACGTGTTATTTCCCCTTACGATTCGAACTTCAACATTTCTCCCTCACAACTGGAGTTCAAAACATTGTATTCGTTTTAATTCCAACAATTTCTCTTCCCCATTAATTAACGTAATAAAACGTTACTATAATCACTTACTAATTGTATAACTACTGACATTTTAATAAAGTAGTATAATTAAAAAAATTACAACAAAAACAACAATTGCAATAATCTCTAGATTGATATTGAGCTGTGAGAAATGTTATGCAACAGTTGTCATGTCTAGGGTGGCTATAACTTGCTGATGTTATTGTTGATCGAATGAAGCCATAAGTATTCCGTCCGGTAAATGGAATGCAAAAAAAAAAAAAAAATTAATAATAACAGCAACAACAAAAAACACGTATCGCATGCCATAGTATCACCTACCGAGTACTAGAGGAGAAAAAAAAGCTTTCTTATCAATATTTTACTTTTGGATTTTTAAGAAAATAGCAATCCGGCGACATGTGTTCTTTGCGATTATTATTTTTTTTAACAAAAAGGTGGTGGCTGTGGCTGGTATCCTTATCTTTTGATCAATGAAATATTGAAAGACCAGAACTTTGTACCCCACGTCTAAATGGCTGAAGTTCACGAATTTGTTCAGTTGGTAACTGAGGTTTTTTATGTTGCCCTATTTCGTGAATTTTTAAAGGTTTTTTATACCCTCAGCCATATAGTCAGAGGAGGGTATATATCATTTGATACGGCCAAAACGTGCCTCATCGAAATAACGGTTTAAGACCCTAGGTCTCTTTAGACCAAATCCGTTTCAGGATATTTGGAGTCGATCTAGCGATGTCCGTCCCTCTGTCTGTCTGCTGGCTGGTGCTCTCGATAACTCTCGAAAGGAGTATCCGATTTGGTCCAATCTTGGTATATCGCAATATTATTATCAAACTTAGATCGAGTTCGGATATGAGCAATATCGGCTGAATCCTTCTGGTATCTCCCCCACAAAAGTTCAAAATTTTCAAAAAAATATTTTACTGCGCAGAAAGAGAAAAGAAAATCCAATTTGTAAATCCTAATATTTGCATTAGTGCTAGGTCAGGTACGACAATGGACAATGTCGGTCCACTCCATCAAGTACCTCCCTCAAAATTTTAAATAATTATAACTCTTATAAAATGGGATGTAGGAGTCCGATTGTCTTCAAATTATAGACATTACAATATTTTTATTAACCAAAGGTGTGGTGGGAAAATGGGTAATATCGGTTCACTTCTTCTGGTACCTCCCCCACAAATGGTCAAATCTTTTGAATAACCAAACCAATTATAAAATCCGAAATAAGCTTCCGGTTCTATTCCTATTTCACACATCCCATTATTTCAGTTAACACAAGATCTGCTGTGAAGATGGGATATATCGGCCCACTCCTTCTGGTACCTCCCCCGCAAAGGATCAAAGTTTTGAATAACAAAAACTATTTTAAAATCCGAAATAAGCATTCGGTTCTCTTCATATTTCACACATCCCATTATTTTACTAACACAATATCTGCTGTGAATATCTGCCCGCGCAAAGGGTCAAAATTTCGAATATCCATGTAGCTCATAAGACGCAAAATTAACATCTGTTTCAATTCAGACATCGCAGATCTAAATATTTCTATCAAAACTAGACCTGTTATAAAGATGCTAGATATCGGTCCACTTCTTCCGGTACCTCCCCCACAAAAGGGTCAAAATTTTGAATATCCATGAAGCTTATAATACGCGAAATTACCATTCGATTCCATTAAAACTTGGTACATCTCAATATTTCCTTCAACACAAGATCTGTTATAAAGATGGTAGAGATCGGACAATTCCTTCTGGTACCTTCCCCACATAGGGTTCAGGACTTTGACAAACAAAACCCTCAAATAAATCGAAAGAGGCATCCAACTCTCTTCAAATTTCACACACACAAAACATTTTTGAAAATGACATATGCATCTGCGAACCCCTTCTGGTACCTCACTGCCAAAGGGTTACAATTTTCAATACTTTTATCTCTCATAACTTGCGAAACAATTCAGTGATTGGAACAACTCTAATTAAGTAAAAATTCGTAGATTTTCAGAAAAGGTATTGGCACAAATTGTAGCATTTGGGAAAGGGAAGAGTGTCGGCTATAATTTAGCATCAATTTTCTGGACCTCCATAATGGGACCTTTTTCGACTTTTTGAGGGTTTTACAAAAAAAACGGGGTCCAAAAAATCGATAATTTGACAATAACTTCCGCACCGCTTATAAATATCCCAATCATGGGTCCGGGTCGTGAGCCCGAATTTTCGGGTCAAAAATCTGGGGTCCCGGGTCCATTTCCCCAAGAAAAAAAGCTATCCGAAATCAGGGTAAAAATACCTACCTCTGGAAAAAGAATCGTGGTCCAAAAAGTCGATAATTTGACTATTACTTTCGAACCACTTATAAATAAGCCAATCACGGATCCGAATCTTGAACCTGGACTTCCGGGTCAAAAATCTCGGGTCCCGTGTCCGTTTCCCAAGAAAACAAAAATTGTTTTCTGAAATCAGGATAAAAATACCTACCTCTGGAAAAAGAATCGTGGTCCATAAAGTCGATAATTTGACTATAACTTCCTAACCGCTTATAAATATCCCAATCATGGATCCGGGTCTTGAACCCGGTCTTTCGGGTCAAAAATCTGGGGTCCCCGGTCTGTTGCCCAAGAAAAAAATAGTTTCCCGAAAACAGGGTTAAAATACCTGCCTCTGTAAAAAAATCGAAAAAATTGAAGAGTTTTTACTTAACTAGAGTTAAGTCCAGCAAAGCTGATTTAACTGGAAATTAAACCTGAATCGATTACTCGACCAGAAAGCACCATAACCCAGGTTAATCCGTTAATAATCCTGGTTTTTGTAGAGATTTTCTTTTAAAAGGACCATCAAAATAAACGCCGTACGTCTGTAAGAAATGAAACCCCATATAATTTGCGTTCCAATGCTCAAAAATAAACAATGCGGTTCAGACTAGAAATAAAACCTGAATCGATTGCCCAGCCAGGAAGAATCATAACGAAGATTGATTTTTAAATAATCCTGGATTTTGTAGAGAGGACCATCAGAACAAAGGCCATATATTTATAAAATATGAAAACAAAAATGATTTGCGTTCCAGTGGTCAAAAAATGAACAAAGCGGTTTTAACTAGAAATTAAACTTGAATTGATTAATCGATTCAAAACGCCATACAATTTTAAAACCCAAACCCATAATTCCCAAAAAAAAAAATCATCCCACCATAACGTGTAACCCAAGAAATTAAAAAAAAACTCAAATTCAAGTGTCAAAGTTCATCTGTCGCATGTGTCTGTTGTTTTCTGTCTGCCCATGATTATGCACAATATAATTACAATTGTTTGTTTATTTTTTATATTTTTTGAAATTATTTGAAGCATTTGAGATCAGTTGTCGTAGCCATCTATTATTAAATTTTACTGTGACACGCCGCTTGGCATATCACTTGTGCTCCCTTTTGGAAAATATTCAACGAAGCGGCACGCCACACCAGCCATTAGTCATGAAATTATTATCAAACAAATTGAGTTTTATTTTTTAATGGAGAATTAATGTTTTTTTCTTTTCAGTTTTTTTTTTTTTGAAAAAAATGTGTGTTGAGTTACATCAAGTTTTTAGTAAATAATAATAAAAAAATTAAAAACTATCATTAAAAAAAATAGGTCATCGATTATTACTTTACAAAAAATTTTGATGTAAAATAAAGCTTTTATTCCGCTGCAATCGAGATAGTGAAGTGCTAAGCGTTTGAAATTACGGTGCTTTATTCCAACTATATTTTTTTGTTTTCTGATTCAGAATAGTAGATATAAAAGAATTAAAGATAAACAATCGTAGCAAATACTGACTAAGCGATAACAGCTGATAATTTTTTTGATAATGAGCCAAAATACGTGAATTCGTTACCATTGTTCAATGTTTACAAATATCCTAATTATTAAAGAAGGCATCTAGATGATGGCGCCCAATATATTCAGTAACCCGTTTAAAATAAAATTTTCTTTTCTAGCTAAGGCTTTTGATTTACATCCAAATCACATCAACCTATAGACAATTTTCCTTCCTCCTGAGTCAGAACAAACTTCATTTTTATACCCTCCACCAAACATAGTATGGAGGGATTTTTAAGTTCGTCATTTCATTCATAACTCAGCGAAATATTAATTATACCCTACACCACAAGGTGGTCAGGGTATTATGTCTTTGTGCATTTGTTTGTAAAAGGCAAAAGGAAACGATATAGACCCATAGTTCCTTTTGATGATCTGTCCGTCTGTCCATGTATTTTTGTAAACAAAGTACAGGTCGCATTTATTGCCCGATCCAGATGAAATTTTGCACAAATCATTTGTTTGGTCCAAGAACGAACCCTATTGAAATTGGAGATAATAGGTCAAAATTTAGATATAGCTCCCATATGTATCTTCCTCCGATTTGCCTTTTATTGTGCACCAAACGTGTAATATCAGGCCGAATGGTATGGAATTTTGCACATACAACCAGATTAGGTCTGAAAATAAGTATGCCAAATTTTATCGAAATCGGTTCTGATATAGCTATAGCTCCCATATATATTGTTCAACCGATTTGTTATTTTTGTCATCCGCAGCCGTAATATACACTCTGTAACAACAATATTTGGGGAAATATAGCAAATACAGCCTTAAAATACATTTGATAAATTTTATCGAGATCATTTCAGATTTGGACATAGCTCACATATATATCTTTGTCCGATTTACCTTTTATTGTGCACCAAACCTCTAATATTTGTCCAAATGGGATGGAATTTGGCACTTACGACCGAATTGAGTCTAGAAGCTAGATATCACTATAATCAAAACGAATAAAAATAGGAAATTAAAATTTTCCAGAGATCAGCAATTTGTCTGCAGGCAGGTCAAGTTCGAACATGGGCTATATCGGTCCACGATATCGTATAGCCCCCGTATAACGGTTCCCCCACCGTATAACGGTTCCGCCTCCATATAACTGTTCCTCCTTATTATCTGTATTTTGATGATTTTAGCAACATTTTTCAATGGAATAGTCTAAAATCCGTACTAGAAGTTCTTTCTAAGCACTTTAGCCCCATGCAAAGAAATGTCTATATAAGTCCACGATATCGTATAGCCCACATACAACGGTACCCCCGATATTCGATACTTTGACGATTTTATGAAAATTTGTTTCAAATTTCCTACTTAGACTTCGTATTAGGAACTACAGCCTGTGACAGAAAATTTTGCCCATGCTGGTCCAGGTCTTGGTATAGCCCTGATATAACGGTATCTCTCTATATTCGGTATTTTGATGATTTCAGTTACATTATTAACCGAGTTTTTCTTTCAAGTTTCGTATTTGAATGTTGTAATGGCTTATGACAAAAGTTGCCTATGCTGGTCCACGTCTTCGTATAGACCCCAATATAACCGCTATATTTTAAATTTTTAAAGTTAAGTATTTTAAAGTTTTTTTTAACGGATTTAATTTTTTGAAAATTTCCAAATTCGTTCCAAAGTTCGACCTTTTTTGTTAAAATTTTCGAATTAAACAGAACAGTGTTTGGCTTGTTTGTTCGGGATACCATAGTATTTTGTTGTTGCAAAATGGTCAGGCTTAATCCCTTTATTGTTGTTTTTATAAAAACAACGTTTGTTTATTAGTGGAAAACGATGGCAATGTTTACCAGGGGGTAAGGCAGGGAATACCTAGGTTTCGAATTAAGATTTCTTGAAATCCCTAAATTTTATATAGGTATATAGTGTTTCCGGCAATATTGCTAATAACAATACGATTTTTTTTTTTTTTTTTTTTTAATTAATTCTCTACGAAACATCGTTTTTTAGGTGTTCGGTTTTGGTTTTCCAAAAAATGTTTGAAACTCCCCTTAAAGTCTAAATATTCCACAAAATTATTTGTCTTAAAATTCTACCATGGGTCTCAAAAATACATTAAAACTGATAAATATTTAAAGCACATTTTATGGTTAAAGCCGCACTTCAGTGAATTTATGAAAAATTCTACTTCAAAGCATTATTTTAGAGGGAAAACGTTAAAGAGAAAAATACTTTTTATAAAATTTCACTATAAGTCACCAAAGAAAGTATATTTCTATTTTCATTATATATCAATTAAAAATTTGTTCCAATTTTACCAAAAAAAAATATTTTTTTACATTTTAATGTGAAACCGCACTTCATGTGAATTTATGTAAAAATCTCCCACAAAGCATCATTTAAGAAGAATGGCGTAAAATATGAAAATATTCTGTATCAAATTTCATTATAAGTCTTAAAAGATAGAAAATTTATATTTTCGTTATATACCAATTAAATATTTGTTTTAATTTTACCAAAAAAAGTCGAAAATATTTTACTTTTACATTTTAAGGTTTCAACCGTACTTTATTTGAATTTGTGAGAAATTCCCCAAAAAGCATCATTTTAGAAGAATGACGTAAACGAAAAAAAAATATTGTGCATCAAAAGAAACCAAACCCACGAAAGGAAATCTCTATTTTCATTATATGTTAATAAAATATTTATATTCATTTTACCAAAAAAAGTCGAAAATATTTTACTTTTACATTTTAAGGTTAAGGCCGCACTTCATGTGAATTTATGAGAAATTCTCTCACAAAGAATAATTTTAGAAGGAAGGTGTTAAAGATGAAAAGATTCTTCATTAAATTTCACTATAAGTCATCAAAGAAAAGAAATCTCTATTTTCATTATATATCAGTTAAATGTTTGTTTCAATTTTACCAACAAAAAAAAAAAAAACAAATATTATTTTATGGATCTTTCTTTGGCCTTTTTTCGTCTTAATGCATGTAAGTAACATACAACTTCATTTGAGACAGAAAATGTCAAAAGAAGAAATATTCTACACCAAATTTCACTGAAAATATCAAAATAAATTATATTTCTGGCACTAATAGTTTATTGAGAAAATTAAATTTCAAATTTATATATTTAAAGTAGGAATTAAATATTTCCTTTTCTCATGTATTTTTTATCGGCCTTTCTTCGAGTTTATGCATGAAAGTACCATAAAACTTCGTTTCAGACAGAAAATGTTAAAAGAGGAAAAAATCTATACCAAATTTCAATATAGGTCTTAGAATACAATATGTTTCTGAGACTAATAGTTTATTGAGAAAATTAAATTCCAAATTTATATATTAAAAGTAGGAATTAAATGTTTATGTATTTGATTGATATTCGCTATACTATTCTAATCAGAGTCAAAATTCCTTAAAAATTATTTTTTTGGAGAAAGTGTCCAAGGAAGATATATTCTAGATCTAATTTCATCATAAGTCTCTGAACAAAAGAAATATGTAAACTATATATGTGTCATAGAAAATACGATGTATTTTCCTCTAGACACATCTTAAAACAAGACAATATTTCCATTTTTCATGGATTTTACATGGCGCCTTTTCGAGTTTATGCGCGAAAGTATCGTAAAACTTATTTTTAGATGGAAAGTGTTGAAGAAGGAAATATTCTACACCAAATTTCACTATAAGTCTCAGAATAAATCATATATCTAGGTTCAATAGTTTTTAAGAAAATTAAATTCGTAATGTATACATTAAAAGCGAAAATTAAATGCTTACGTTTTTCGTTGTTAACCTTATACTATTTCAATCTAAGTCAAAATCCCTTAGTACTTCATTTTTTTGGGGAAAGTGTCAAAGGAAGATATTTTCTACAGAATATCGGGTCGAATGTGGACCAATAGGACATTCGTTTACAAGTCAAAGATAAAAATAACTGACCTGCCCAAAAGGGAATGCCAAGTAAGTACCCATAAGAAAACCATTGCAGCTAATATTTATACATACAAGCGAACACACATATGTATATATTAGCCGTTGCCATGAATGACGTATCGAGGTAATTACTAATATTGATTTGAAAATTACTAATGGAGAGTTCTAAAAATAACTGTAAATTAACAAATAATAAAGAAAATCCTTTTGACAAATCATGGAAAGCAAATCAATCACTGGTAGGTAATTATTCATGGACTAGCAAGTGAACGCTACTTCGTCAACGGAAAGTACACCTTAAAATTTTAGATTTGTTCCAACAGTTTGTGATAGGCTTTTTTAGTACTCAAAAATTTGGCAAATTGTTCATTTGGCAATATCTTATTGATAAAATTTATATTTATTAATCCATTGCATACACAGAAATCAGAGATGGGAACTTAATTTTTATTCAGTGAAATTTTACAAGGTAAATTACAGGAAATGCAGGGACAGATAATCTTCTTTGAAATTTCTTTGACTTCCTTATTTTACAATGGTTTTAATTTTTTTGGAAAGAATTATAGGAACACGTTTACCTTTTACACCAAAAAGTCTTCAAAATTGTTAATTAATGAAGTTTACCGAGGGGTATATTAAAAAAAACATTGTACAATGGATCCCCATTCATTTTTCTATACGGAACTACTATTTTGTTCTTTTAGAACTATTTTAGTACGCATCTGCAAAACCACCAACAAATCTCAATTCCAGATACTGACAGAGACCTGATTTCGGGATTCACCCAATATCAAATTTAGTAAGATTTAGTTCTCCAGTACCTTTGGTACTTGTCGTACAATTATAGTACACATTTCCCAAAATATCTCCATATCTCAATTCCAGATATAAAGACCAAGACGAGACCTCAATATCAAATTTCGGGATTCCAGTTCTATCCCTTCACCCAATGTCCCATTTAGTACCACTTTTTACTTTTCAAACAATTATAGCACACTTGCCAAAACCACCTCCATATCTCAATTCCAGATAGGAATAGGCATATTCCAATATCAAATTTAATGATTCCAACCCTATCCCTTCACCCAATACGAAATTTAGTCATTTTCGTACAATTATAGTACACATTTTCAATAATCTCCATATCTCAATTCCAGATACCAACAGAGACCTCAATATCAAATTTGTGGATTCCAGCCCAATTTTATTATCCAATACCACATCTTGTAGTATTTAGTACAAATATAGGACGCATTTTTCGAACCACCATCAACTCTCAAACACAGATACCATCTGTAATCTACATATCAAATTTCAGAATTTTATCTCTATCTCTTCAACCCCATACCCAATTTAGTACCAATTGGTACTCTTCGAAGAATTATAGTACACATTTCCAAAACAACCTCCATATCTCCATGCTAGATACCAAGAGAGACCTTGATCTCAAATTTCGATATTCCAACCATATGCCTTCACCCAATACCAAATTTAGAACTATTATAGGACACATTTCCAAAATCACCACCATATCTCAATTCCAGATATCAACTGAGATCTTAAACTCAAATTTCGGGATTCCAGCTCTATTCCTTTACCCAATACCAAATTTAGTACCATTTAGTATTTTTGTACAATTATAGTACACATTTCCAACCACCTCCATATCTCAATTCCAGATACCAACAGAGATCCGAATACGAAATTTGAGGCTTCTAGCCCAATTTGTTGTTTTTAGCTCTATCCGTTCACATAAAACCAAATGGTGCCATTTTGGAAGTGTAGTACCATTTTAGAACTTTTCATAACCTTAAAGTTGAAATTCCCAAAAACATTTTGGTACATCTATCCTGCACTCCATCAACGATTCTCATTCCAAATTTCATATTCTAGCTCATTCCGTTAATTAATATTCAAATACATCCTTTAACACTTTTGGTATCCTTTCAGTACTAATTTCCAAAAACCAAGCCTTATCACACACAAAATGTCAAGATTGTAGCCTCCGTCCGTTTCGTGTGGACGTTGATTCTTGGTCAGTCAGTTAATTCATTTATATATATTTATTTTAAATATAAAATTTTCCCAGACCAAAATATCCTTGAAGACCCCTGCAGTTTTTATAAAAATACATAGCCAATAATATTTGGATGTTCCAAATTTGAAGAAAATCGGCCATTGATTTCTTAAATTATTGTGAAATTATGGTGGGGGGGTAGGTGTGAAGAAGTTGTGAGTTGGTGTTCTACTTTTTCGAACCTGGCCTATGTCTGTTAAAAATATTACGACCCTTTTCGATTTTTTTTTTTTGAGATTAATACCTTTTTTATAAAGATTTGGAGTTTTGTAGGTGAGGTACTAAAAGAAGTGGATCGGCGAAGCCCATCTTCGTTCCAGATCTAGTATTCATAAAAATATTTCAATGAGTAAAGTTTGAAGAAAATCAGTACATGATTTTGCATTTTGCAAGAGTTATTTTTCGAATTTTTGACCCCCTGTCTGAGAGGTCAAGATCCAGTCCTCAATATAAACCGGCTGTAAAAATTGTATAGCCAGAAGTAGAACAATAATTTCCTTCTTTATTCCAGCATGGTACAATCAATACGGTGACCAAATTTTGAAATATTCTTGGTTGAATATAAATTTCATGATTTATTAAATATAGCCTATGTTGGAACTCTCCCATCAAGTTTTACTACCCTCTCCCCAAAATTTGTAAGAAAAAATACAATATAAGCAGAATTTATGATTTTTAAAAAATTGCCCATTTTTGCAATGGATCAATATTCAAACAACATGGCTTTAAAATATATTTTTTTTTTTCAAAATAAGGGTTAAGAAATTATTCCGCAAATGGCAAAAATTCTAAAAACATCTGTTTATTTTCACATACACACTTTTCTAATTTCAAAACACATTTATTTTCTTTTTTTTCTCAAACCAAAAACACTTGTTACGCACAAGAAAAAATTACCAAAATATTTACAAAAAATATCTACTCGATCTTATTTCGAAACATTTATTTTCTATTAGCCGATTTTTTTGCTCATACCTGTTGCCTGTTGTTTCAGCCATGCTTTGTGTGTTTTTAATTGATTTCTATTTTTTCTATTATTCTCACGTTCGCGCGTTATTGGAGATTTCGAAATTTTTCGATTTTCCTAGAATTTCCTTAACGTACCGTTAACTACCGTTTCCCAATATAAACTGAATGAAAACTAACTGAATTCGAAATGTTTCTATGTTTTTGTTCTGTTCGGTGGCGGTGCGGTTCTTCCAAATGGCAATAAAAAGCAACAACAACAAGGTTTATCTGTGTGTCTTGCCAATGGCAGAGGGAGAGAATGGATGGACTACACGTAGGAAGGAGGGATACAGGGCAGTGCGTCGTAATACACGGCTATGTGGTGTTTTGGGCGTCCGAAAGCTTTTTTTCTAATATTTCAATTCTAATAAAAGTTTTTCATTTTTGTTGTTTTGTTTTTGTATTTTTTACTTTCATTCTCAAATGATGATCGCCCATTTCAGAACCTAGTTCTGTTCGTTGTTGACTAACTGATAACGTCCACACGATTTGTTGAGACTCATCATCGTCATTATTGCTCGCAAACATTTTTTGCTCTCTCTCTTTCTCTCTTCCTCTCAACGCACACACGCATTTCACATTGTTGCCGTTTGAAATGCCAGCAACAGCACAACAATGTATGGACTTCGGAAAATAATGTGAAAACGATCAATAGCTTTTCCTTATCATTCTGAGAGATCTTGAACTAATTACGCTCTCAAATGTTTAATCGCATTTAGGTATGTTTTTTCTGCTAAGTGATTAAATGCCCCAATGTTTTTTTTTTTTTTGAATTATAATTACAATGTGTATTTGAGCGATACGATATTGAATTAGACCATATACGGATTTAGAATTTTTAACAACAAGTGGTCGTCATCATAGTGGATGTGAGATGCTTTCCTTGGTCGTTTTGGCATATTACCGGTTTTTTTCGATACCCAATAATATTCGTTCAAATTGGAATCAGACTGAACCCAACCGGATATTTGGCGCTAGGTAGGGCATAAAACATTTAATATTGAAAAGTCAATTTAGTAAAGTTTGAATTTAGAGGAATAGATGGAGCTGGTATCCTGAAATTTGACATTAACGTTACTGGCGGGGTGTAGGATTGGAATATAGAGGAAGTTTTCGAAATTTGTACTTATGTGTACGAAATGTACTGAAAGTACTTTGGTACAATTTCGCTTTGGGTGAACCGATAGAGCTGGAATTCTGAAATTTAGAAAAAAGATTACTATTAATTCTAGGACTTGGGAGTGCAGGTAGTTTTGGAAATTCGTAATTATTTGTACTACTACGGTACTAATTTTGGTACAATTTAAATGTTGGGTGAACCGGTAGAGTTGGTATCCTGCAATTTGAAAATAAGATTTCTTTTAGACTGTACGAGAAAGATAGTTATGAAAATTAGTACTTAAGTGTACTAAATGGTACTAAATTTGGTACAATTTGGATTTGGGTGAACCAACAGAACTGGTATCTTGAAAATTGGAAATAATATTACTGTCAAAGTATAGGATAGGGATATGTAGATAGTTTTGGAAATTTGTACTAAAATGTACTAAATAAATTACAATTTGTATTTTTTTTTTTTTTTTTTTTTTTTGGGAAAAAACAAGGGTGGAAGCCTAAAATTTAGAATTGAGATTACTGTGGGAGTAGGAAATTTTGGAAATTCGAACTTATGAGTTCTAAATGGTACTAAATTTGGTATAAATTGGATTTGAGTGAACCAAGAGAACTGGTATCCTAAAAATTGGAAATTATATTACTGTCGAAGTATAGGATTGAGATATGAAGGGCTCACAGCTATACCGAACTAAGTCATAAAAACATAATTCGAAGATATTTAGAGGTAAAGTAAATGCACTGCCATTAATTTCTGGAAGGAATATTTTAGTCTACCAAAAGAAAATGTAAAAGTCTATATTCAAAATTAACTAATGATATTAATTTAAAATAAAAATAACTTAAATATATTACTAAAAAAATATTCAAAAGCAAAAAAATCTACTTTGGTTCATTATTGCTCTGAATAAAATTTGAAGGTTTCACAGCTAAAGCGAACTAAGTAAAAACAAATAAAATAAAGTGTTCGTTATATGACTAAATATAGTTGACTTTAGCGCTTAATTTCCCACTAGTTTCGGAGTTTTATTTTAAGCCATGTCTTGGATTGGCGGCTGGCAGCTGCAATAGAAGCACCTCTATTGTAATTGACAATCATTGTGATTTTTAGGAAAATAAAAGAAATTCATTTTTTAAAGAAAATAAATTAATGTTAACAAGGACAAAGGAAAATGTAAGGTTGCAACTATGGTAGAAATAAGAAGGTAAAGTCATGCAATTATATGTTTGCATTTTTATACCCTTCACCATGGTATGGAGGGTATATTACATTTGTAATTCCGTTTTTAGAACCCATAATGTATATATTCTTGATCAGCATAAGATTCTATGTCGTCCGTCTGTTCGTCTGTGGAAATCACTCTAGCATCCGAACGAAATGAAGTAAGTTGATAAAAATTTACTCAAATGTGTATTATGCCGGCAGGACTTTTGGTATTGAAAATGGGCCATGTAGGTCCACGTACTCGTATAGCCCCCATATAACGGTACCTTCGGATATGCAGTATTCTGATGATTTTAGCGACATACCGGAACTATTTCAAATTTGGTATTTGAAGTTCGTAATGAATACTACAGCCTATGACAGAAAATTGTATGTGCAGGTCCACGTCTTCGTATAGCCCCTAATATACGGCTACATTCGGTATTTTTAAGATTTTAACAGAATTTTTAATGGATTTTAATTTTTTGAAAATTGCCAAATATGTACCAAATGATGGAGGGTATTCAAAATTCGGCCTGGTCGAACTTACAGCTTTTTTTACTTGTTTTCTTTCCATGTTATGCATTTGACAACATCTCATTGTCAAAAGGTATATTTATAAATCCATTGTACATACAAATCAGAGATGGGAACCTGCTTTCTAGGCAGGGAAATTTGACAGAGTAAATTACAGAGATGGATATTCTTATTTGAAATGACTTTACCTTCTTAATTTTAATTTAATTTTACGGCTTCAACAAATATTTACACATAAAAAATTGGTCATCATTTTTGGGGCTGGCAAATATTCCTCATCTTCATTATTGGAAAAATCACTGGCTATTCTTACTATCCATTTATAGAAAACACTGATTTTTTTTAATATTGCTGAAAACTGAACGACAATAAATACGTGCTCACTAATAGTACTGATTCAAAGTGAAACACACTGACTTGGTTCATTTTTGCTTTGAAAAAAGTCGAAAATGACAGTTGTTGACTTAGGTTTTTTACCGTTATCTTTGGAACGAAACACTTTTTGACATTGTGCTTTACAGAGTAAACAGAGTTTCCATATACGGGGACATTGGCACTAATTTCGGCATTTTTTATTTTTCATGACTTGGTTCGGTATAGCAGTGAGCCCTCCATATGTAGGTAGTTTTGGAAATTTGTACCAAAATGTACTAAATAAAGTACAATTTGTATATGGGGAACAACAGGGGTGGAATTCTAAAATTTAATTGGCGTGGGAAATTCGTACCTATATGTACTAAATTGTACTAAATTTGGTACAAATCGGATTTGAGTGAACAAAAAAGCTGGTATCGTAAAAATTGGAAACGATTATGGGGGAGTAGGATTGGGATATACAGGTAGTTTTGGAAATTTGTACTTATGTGTACTAAAATGTACTAAATAAAGTACAATTTGTATTTAGTTGAACCAACTGGGGTGGAATTGCTGTAGGAGTTTAAGATTGTGGCATGTAGGAAGCTTTGGAAAATGTTTACTTATGTGTACTAAATGTTACTACATTTGGTACGAATTGGAGATGAACCAGTGGAGCTGAAAATGAAAGTTGAAATGAGAGTCACAGATAAAATGCTGGATACATTCACCATAGGGTTATTGGAAATTTGAATTTTAAATTTAGAAAATGCTCTAAAATGTTATCAACCTTCTAAAATGGTACCAATTGGGACCATTTAGAAGTTAAGAATGTTACTTACCCTTTAAAATGGTACAATTTGGTATTATGTAAACGGATAAAGCTAAAAACTTGAAATCTGGTTTGAGAATCAAGGTGGGAAAATAAGTTTGACATATGAAGGTGGTTTTGGAAATGTGTACTAAGCGAGGGAACTGTACTAAATGGTATTATGTTTGGAAAAGTTTGGTTGAGGGTGAACGGATGATGAATGGAATTTCAAAAATGTGTATCTATGTCCCTGTTGGTGGAATGTTTTTTTGAAATAAGTGGTTTTGAAAATGTGTACTACAAGTGCACGAAAAGTACTAAATAGTGCTATATTTGGTACAATTTGATATTGGGTGAACAGGATTGTGCATGCAGTTTGAAATTTTGTATAAGGGTCGATGTTCAGGCTACACATGAAAACATAGGCACATGGAGGTGTACTATAATTGTACGTAAAGTACTGAATTGCACTTTATTTAGCATTGGTTGAAGGGATAGAAATAAAATTCTGAAATTTGATTTTTATATTAATGATTGTATCTGTGTTTGAGATTTGGTGGTCGTTTATTTGTCCTTTATTTGTATGAAAAGTACTAAATGGTACTAAATGTGGTATTGAGTGAAAGGAACGAGCTGGAATCGAAAATCGAAATTGGATATTGAGGTCTGTGTTGGGATTGAGATATAATTGTGGCTTAGAAATGTGTACTATAGTTTTACGAAAAGTACTAAATAGTACTAAATTTGTTGTTATCACGCTACAGTCAAAACGAATAAAGATATGAAGCTTAAATTTTGCACAGATCAGTCTTTTGTCTGCAGGCAGGTCAAGTTCGAAGATGGGCTATATAGGCTGATATTCGGTACTTTGATGATTGTAGCCACAAAAATCTACAAAAGGATTCCGTCTGAGTACTTTACCCACTGAAAGAATAATACTTATATAGTTCCACGATATCATATATGTCTCATATAACAGGACCTCCCTATATTCGGCACTCTGATTTTAACTAAATTTTTCAATGGAATAGTCTAAATATCCATACGAGAAGTTCTTTCTAAACATTTTACCCCCGTTAAAGAAAAATGTCTATATAGGTCCACGATATCGTTTGGCCCACATAAAACTGTACCTCCCGATATTCGATATTTTTACGAGTTTAGGGACATTATTCATGGGTACTACATGCTATGACGGAAAATCGTCTATGTAGGACCAGGTCTTCGTATAGGTCCCATATATCAGTACCTCCCTATATTCGGTATTTTGATGATTTTATCGACTTTATTCACCGGAAATGTTTCAAAGTTGGTATTTAGAATTCGTAATTTGTACTACAGCCTATGGCAAAAAATTGGGTATGCAGGTCAACGTCTTCGTATAGCCCCCATATAACGGTACCTCCCGATATTCTGATTTTTTGATAATTTTAGCGACATTATTCACAGGAATTGTTTAAAATTAGGTATTTGAAATTTGTAATGGACACTACAGTCTAATAGGAGACTTTTGTCTATGCTGGTCCAGGTCTTCGTATAGCCCCGATATAACGGCTATATTCGGTATTTTGATGATTTTAGCTACGTAATTCACCGGTTTTTTTCCAAGTTTCGTATTTGAATATTGTATTGGCTTATGACAAAAGCTATCTATGCAGGTCCACGTCTTCGTATAGGCCCCAATATAACGCCTATATTCGGTATTTTTATTATTTCAACGGAATTTTTAAAGGATCTTATTTTTTTGAAAATTTCCAAATTCATTCCAGATAGTGGAGGCTGTCGAACTTAATGTTGTTTTTACATTTTTAAATTAAAAATCTCACAAAAATGAATTTATGAAAACTTTCAGAAAATTTTGAAAAACTGTAAAAATTAATGTAATGTACAATTGGTACCGAAAATTGTATCGTTTTCAAAACAGAAAATATTGTATACATATTAACCACCACAACGATTTAAAAAATTTAGAACATAGTTTTGATAAAATCAAAAATCCTCCTCCTTTTAGATCTGACGATATCGTTTAAGAAACAGTTGTCAGACCGAAATGTGTTAAATTAATCTAAATTTAATTAATCTCGTTACAGATTTAATTCAAAATTCTAAAAGTTATGAACGTTGTTAGTTAATACTCTATTCCTGCAGAACCTGCAAGAATCTATTAGTCTTGCAATTTGCAAAATCATTAGTAGTAGTAAAATATTTTGCATTCCTGCAGTTCTGGAACAGAGCATTTATATTTTGTTCGTTGAGTTTTTAGGGGATAGATTAAAATATTCCTAAAGGTTTTCAGAATCAAAAAATATGTGTCTGAATTCAAGTCCATCAAAACAATATAACTGACCATATTTTTCATGAAGTTTCTTTTTTTTTTTTTTTTGATGAGAAATATTTTATTTTCAAATATTTTAAAGACCTCTGAACACCCTGATATCGCACATAAATCCCCCATCGAATAAGAAACAGCACCTTCTCGAGATTATGCAATTTAATAATAGCAACAAAAACGGCCATTCAAAGTTCATAAACATTGTTTTATTAACCACTTTAAGTAATAATATAATTTGTACAAAATGCGAAAATACAAAATACGACAACAATAACAATAACAAATTTGGATTATCGTTCAAGTTCAAGTTGCTGGCTGTGCAACAAAAACAGCATGGCATCATAAACAACACTAACAACAACAACAGAACTAAAACAAAAGCTTTTCTTTTTGCACGATTAGATAAAATTGTCAAAGCAAAACCAAAAAAAACAGAACTGCAAAAAATTGATGAGTGGCTGGCTTATCAGACCACAGCTGGCTTTTATGGATTTCTATGTTCAGCAATTGAATGTGTGGTCATGAACTTGAAAATGCTATTAATAAAAATTTAGAAAATTTGAATCGTAGTTGCACACAATTTAAAGGAATATTTCAAAAATTAATTGAAATTTTGCAATCTTTTTGATCGATCCTTTATTTCCAGAGACTTAAAGAACTGGGATACACATTTTTGAAAGAGTAGCCTAGGAATAATTATTTCAGGACCAAGAGTCCAACAACCGTTGAACATTTAAAAAATTTATGTTCTTCAAGGACCAAAGACCCATATTTGTGGATTTTTTTAAGAATATTTTTTAAAACTTGCAGTTTGTTAATCGTTGATTTTGTGAAGAATATCTTTTCAAGACTTAAGTGGCCAATAATTGTGGATTTTTCAAGGACATGAAGACCCACAATCCAGAACAATAATTTTGGTTTTTTAAAGAATATTTTTCCAAAGTGGATTTTTTTAAAAATATATTTTTTTTAACCCAACTTGGATTTTTTAAAAATATGTTTTTTTAAGACCGACGTGGATTTTTTTAAAATAGGTTTTTGGATTTTTTATTATTTTTTTTTTAATATATATTTCTAAGACCAATGTGGATTTTTTAAATATAGATGTTTTAAGACCAATTTGGATTTTTTAAGATTATGTTTTTTTTTTAAATATTTTTTTTTTTTTTGAAACCAACGTGAATTTTTTAAAAATATATTTTTTATGACGTGGACTTTTTTAATAATATATTTTTTTAAGACATGTATTTTTAAAAAAAATATTTTTTTAAGACTTGAATTTTTTAAAAATATATTTTTAAAAGACGTGGATTTTTTTAAAAAATAAATTTTTTTAAGACCATCGCGGATTTTTTCAAAATATTTTTTAAGACCAACGTGGATATTTTCAAAATAATTTTTAAGACCAACTTGGATTTTTTCAAACTATTTTTAAGACCAACGTGGAAATATTTTTAAGACCAACGTGGATTTTTTGAAAATATTTTTTAAGACCAACGTGGATTTTTTCAAAATATTTTTTAAGACCAACGTGGATTTTTTCAAAATATTTTTTAAGACCAACGTGGATTTTTTCAAAATATTTTTTAAGACCAACCTGGATTTTTTCAAAATATTTTTTAAGACCAACCTGGATTTTTTCAAAATATTTTTTAAGACCAACCTGGATTTTTTCAAAATATTTCTTAAGACCAACGTGGATTTTTTCAAAATATTTTTTAAGACCAACCTGGATTTTTTCAAAATATTTTTTAAGACCAACATGGATTTTTTCAAAATATTTTTTAAGACCAACATGGATTTTTTCAAAATATTTTTTAAGACCAACATGGATTTTTTCAAAATATTTTTACAACAGGCTGACAGACCGAAAGACGAACAGGGCTATATCGTCTTAGAATTTTACGCTTATCAAAAATATATACTTTGTTAGGTCTAAAATTATTATTTCGATGAGTTACAAACGAAATTGACGTTCTTAATATACCCTCCATAATTTGTATGGTGGAAGTTATAAAAACGATTTTTAAAATATTTTTTTAAATATTTTTTTTTTCAGGGAATATTTTTTAAAACTTGCAGTTTGTTAATCGTGGATTTTGTGAAGAATATCTTTTCAAGACTTAAGTGGCCAATAATTGTGGATTTTTCAAGGACATGAAGACCCACAATCCAGAACAATAATTTTGGTTTTTTAAAGAATATTTTTCCAAAATGGATTTTTTAAAAATATATTTTTTTTAACCCAACTTGGATTTTTTAAAAATATGTTTTTTTAAGACCGACGTGGATTTTTTTAAAATAGGTTTTTGGATTTTTTATTATTTTTTTTTAATATATATTTCTAAGACCAATGTGGATTTTTTAAATATAGATGTTTTAAGACCAATTTGGATTTTTTAAGATTATGTTTTTTTTTTTTAAATATTTTTTTTTTTTTTGAAACCAACGTGAATTTTTTAAAAATATATTTTTTATGACGTGGACTATTTTAATAATATATTTTTTTAAGACATGTATTTTTAAAAAAAATATTTTTTTAAGACTTGAATTTTTTAAAAATATATTTTTAAAAGACGTGGATTTTTTTAAAAAATAAATTTTTTTAAGACCATCGTGGATTTTTTCAAAATATTTTTTAAGACCAACGTGGATTTTTTCAAAATAATTTTTAAGACCAACTTGGATTTTTTCAAAATATTTTTAAGACCAACGTGGATTTTTTGAAAATATTTTTTAAGACCAACCTGGATTTTTTCAAAATATTTTTTAAGACCAACGTGGATTTTTTCAAAATATTTTTTAAGACCAACCTGGATTTTTTCAAAATATTTTTTAAGACCAACTTGGATTTTTTCAAAATATTTTTTAAGACCATCGTGGATTTTTTCAAAATATTTTTTAAGACCAATGTGGATTTTTTCAAAATAATTTTTAAGACCAACTTGGATTTTTTCAAAATATTTTTAAGACCAACGTGGATTTTTTGAAAATATTTTTTAAGACCAACGTGGATTTTTTCAAAATATTTTTTAAGACCAACCTGGATTTTTTCAAAATATTTTTTAAGACCAACGTGGATTTTTTCAAAATATTTCTTAAGACCAACGTGGATTTTTTCAAAATATTTTTTAAGACCAACCTGGATTTTTTCAAAATATTTTTTAAGACCAATGTGGATTTTTTCAAAATATTTTTAAGACCAACATGGATTTTTTCAAAATATTTTTTAAGACCAACATGGATTTTTTCAAAATATTTTTTAAGACCAACATGGATTTTTTCAAAATATTTTTAAGACCAACATGGATTTTTTCAAAATATTTTTTAAGACCAACATGGATTTTTTCAAAATATTTTTTAAGACCAACATGGATTTTTTCAAAATATTTTTTAAGACCAACATGGATTTTTTCAAAATATTTTTACAACAGGCTGACAGACCGAAAGACGAACAGGGCTATATCGTCTTAGAATTTTACGCTTATCAAAAATATATACTTTGTTAGGTCTAAAATTATTATTTCGATGAGTTACAAACGAAATTGACGTTCTTAATATACCCTCCATAATTTGTATGGTGGAAGTTATAAAAACGATTTTTAAAATATTTTTTTAAATATTTTTTTTTTCAGGGACCAACAGACCAATGATCATGGATTTTTTCAAGGACCAAGAGACCGATTATCATGGATTTTTAAGAATATTTTTTCAAGGACCAACAGAGGAAGGACCAATGAATTTAAAGAATATTTTTTCAACGACCAACATACTAATAATAGTGGCCCCTTTTTAAGCACTTTTTTTTAATACAAATAGAAATATTTTAAAATAATATTTCATAAACGCTATCTCAACCCCTCAGGAGTCCAAAGTTATTTGTGTGGCTATCGAAAAAACAAGCTACATGTTCAGGGTCAGACCTCTTGAGAGTTTCGTTTATTACTGATAATTATGAGCTGCATAACAACTGTCGAAGTTTTTAGTTTAAAAAATGCTTCATTGCAAATTTAGATTAATTTAATCTGCAGAAAATAATCGAAAATCGTGAGTTTGAACAATAATATCATAACATTTTATAATCATATGAATCACTGATTCGATATGATTTAATAAAAAACTTCAAAACATATTCCTTTTATGTTCAATAATACGAAAAATAGAGGTGAAAAGTCCAATGCAAGACGAGTTAAAATAACAATTAACCTGTTCCCTTGGCAACTCTGTCAGACACATGTCATAAAATTTAGAATAAGGCCACAGTGACTTCTAACACTACACAATGGTCGGAAAAATACCATATCATCATTATCAGGCAATATCAATAGCCGATCACAGGTGATTGAGAAATTAGGTGAATAATATGTTGTGAGTCACGGAACGGATGGAACTGAAGTTCTGAAATTTGAAATTAACATTATTTGGCGGAATGTAGGATTGGGATATGGAGGAAGCGTTCAAAATTTGTACTTATGTACACGAAAAGTACTAAATGGTACTAAATTTGGTACAATTTCGATTTGGGTGAACCGATAGAGCTGGAATTTTAAAATTGGAAATTGGAAACTACATTTGGTGCAATTTAAATTTTGGGAGTACCAATAATTGAAAATTTTAAATTTGGAAATAAGATTTCTATTGGACTGTATGATGTAGGTGGCTATGGAAATTTGTACTTATGTGTACTAAATGGTAGTAAATTTGGTACAATTTGGATTTGGGTGAACCAATAGAGCTGGTATTCTGAAAATTGGCAATAAGATTACTGTCGGAGCATAGGTTTGGGATATGTAGGTAGTTTTTGAAAATTTGTACATGTATGTACTAAAATGTACTAAATAAAGTACAATTTCTATTTGGGCGAAACTAAATGGTACTAAATTTGGTACAAACTGGCGTTCCGATGAACTGATGGATCTGAAATTCTGAAATTTGGAATGAGAGTCACTGATGGAGTGCAGGATAGATGTACCAAAGGGTTATTGGAAATTGAAACTTTTAGGTTACGAAAAGTTCTAAAATGGCACTAAAGTTTTAAAATAATATCATTTTCTATTATGTGAACGGTTAGAGCTAATAGCCGGAAATTTGGTATGAGAATCAAGGTTGGAAAGTGAGTTTGATATATAAAAATGGTTCTGAAAATATGTACTAAGCATGCGAACTGTACTAAATGGTACTAAATCTGGAACAGTTTGATTTAGGGTGAACTGATGAAGCTAAAATTTTTACATTTTGTGTTAGGCTCCCTGTTGGTGGTAGGTTCGTGATAAAGAGGCTGTTTTAGAAATTGTACTACAATTACTCGAAAAGTACTAAATTGTACTAAATTTGGTACAATTTGGTATTAGGTGAACAAAAAGAGCTTGAAATCTGAAAATTGGTATTGGGGTCACTGTTTTTGTGTATCCTGGACATATGGAGGTGGTTCCGGAAATGTGTACCATAATTGTACGAAAAGTGCTGAATGGCACTATATTTGGCATTGGGTGAAGGGATAGAGATAAAATTCTGAAATTTGATTTTTAGATTACTGATGGTATCTGTGTTTGAGATTTGGTGGTGGTTTGGAATTACGTTCCATATTTGTACGAAAAGTATCAAATGGTACTAAATCTGGTATTTGGTGAAGGGATATGGCAGGAATCCTCAAATTGGATATTGAGGTCTCTTTTGGTATCTGCAAATGAGATATGGAGGTGGTTTTGGAATGCGTACTATAATTGTACGAAAAGTACAAAATGGTACTAAATTTAGTCTTGGATGAAGTTATAGAGCTGAAATCACGAAATTTGGTATTGAGGTCTGTAATTGTATCTGGGACTAATGGTGGTTTGGATATGTGTACCATCATTTTTCGAAAAGTACTAAATAGTACTAAATTTGGTATTGGGTGAAGGAATAGAGCTAGAATCCTTAAAATTTAACATGGAGGTCTCTGTAGGTATCTTTAATTGAGATATGGAATATGTTTTAGAAATGTATATATAAATTTACGAAAAGTACTAAGCGGTACAAAATTGGTTACTTGGGAGAAGGGATAGAGCTGGAATCCCGGAATTCAATATAAATGTCACTATTGGGTTCTGTGGTTCAAATATGGACGTGGGTTTGGAAATGCGTACTATAGCTGTTCGAAAAGAAATTTCAAAATTGAAATAAATTTGGTATTGAGTGAATGTATAGATCTGGAATTTCGAAAATAATTTGAAATATCTCTTGGTATAAGGAGTTGGAAGGGGCTTGAAAATTTTTAAAAAATATTGTAAAAAATACCGTTTACCGAAGTGGTGGACCTGCATAGAAAATTTTCAGTTCAAATACGAAATTTGAAACATTTCCGCTAAATAATTTCGCTAAAATCATCAAAATAAAGTATATTTGAATGTGCCGTTATATGGGGCTATACGAAAACCTGGATCGACATCGCCAAATCGACTTCGAATTTTACACCGATCAAGAATATATATACTTTATTGGGTCTGACATGAATATTTCGAAGAGTTAAAAACAGAACAACAAAGTTTATGTACCCTCCATAGTATGGTGGAGACTTTAAAAGACACAAGGTGAACTTTTGGAACGAATCTAACATTTTAGAGAGTACTGACGAAGTAGCGGGGCTAATATTTCAAATAATCCAATTTTTACAATTTTTTATTTTTCTGAATTTCGAACCCCATAACCGATGTTCGTGTTCAAAGGGTTGACCCGGATAGATAAACAAACAAACATGCTTGGAACTAATCTAAGACACAATGACTTGCATAAATAATGAAAATAATAATCGTCAGCATTAGACGTCATAAAATCGTCGACACACACACACACACATGCACACATGTGCATGAATGTACATAAATTTAAACAAACAGAGTTTTAATAAAAAATAATAACATGTCATCATGACATACATATGTCTACCCCCCTCTCTCACATCTGACCATCTTTTAATGCTTTCAATATGGAACACACCGAATGAGAGAGACATCAAACAATTTATTCAAAATTGCACTTTTCATAAATATTTAAAACAAAAGTAAAAAACGTTTTATATTTTCTTTGATGGACATTTGTTGCAGCAATGGAAGGTTTAAGGTTTAAGTGACGAGTGAACCCTCCTCCACTCGTCACTTAAACCTGTAACGTTGAGAAAAATGAAACAATTGCACTATCGGTGGGCAAACACTGGCCAAAGGCCTCGATGAGCAATGGTTGGGTGGCAACGGTCGTCATAAAATCTTCCAGGGAGACCTAAGTAAATTTTGGCGGGGAGAAAGAGAGGAGAGAATTTAATACGAGCAACATTATTGCTGGCAATTTGTCTTTTTTTCTCGTTCTACTCACCTTACCATCCTTATCAACATCAAACTTCTTCAAGACAATTTCCACCAAATCCTTTACACCCTCATCGGGATCCTCATCCTGTGGCTGTTTGATAAGACAATTCCTCAACAGCGTAAACATTTCATCTTTGGTTATGAAGCCATCACCATTCAAATCATAGACACGAAAACAGAAAGCCGCTCTCTCCGCCGGGTTGCCGCGCAGAAATGTCGACAGGCCAATTAACCAACCTTCTAGGCGTATGGGCAAACCTTCGTGAGACTTGTCCCAGCTGCAAAATATTCGCTCCATAAGAATTTCCTCTGTGACAATATCGAAGGTGCTGTGCAGCAGTTCTCGGAATACAATGCGGTCAATGCCCTTTTGGAGGATAGAAAGGAAAACATAAAAATTAAATATTAACTGACCAATTATTTTTGAATAATAGGGACTTGTTACGAATATTTTACCTCCTGTGTCTGTGGTTTAGCAATGGCTGCACCCGATGGCCCAGATGATAATGACTTGGCGGCATACTGGTTATTGGACACCAATTTTCGATAAATGCGATTTAGAGATTCAATTTCGTCCCTAAAAAAGATATCAGAATTTATTCCTTAAACAAATATACTTCTTAAAAAGATCAACATGGGATGTTGTGGTGGTCCTTGAAAATATATTCTCAAAAATTCCGGTTTAAATGTCTTTAGTGAAAAAATATTATTTTTCCGTTGGTCCTTAAAAAATATTATTAAAACAAATAAAATTAAAAAAATTTAATCCATGATTAGTCATTGAAAACATTTTTAAAAAAAAAAAAATAAAAAATCAACGATAGACCTTGAAAAAAATATTTAAAAAAAAATCCATGAATAATCCTTAAAAAATATTTTTTTTTTGTATAAGAACCACAAATAGTCCTTGAAATAATATTTGCTTATAATTCACGAATAGTCATTGAAAAACGTTTAGTTATTAAAAAAATCCACAAGAGTCCTGGAAAAAAGTATTTTTATAAAAAAAATTAAAAATATTTTTTTTTGAAATATAGTATTTGGGTCCTATAAAAATATTTGAAACAAAATCCACGTTCTTTAAAAATATTTTTAGATATATCCACATTTGGGCCTTAAAAATATTTTAGTCATTTGAAAATATTCTTAAATGTCCTTTAAAAATATTATTAAAAATCATTTCAAAATATTTTTAAAAAACCATGTTAGGTCCTTGTAAAATAATCAAAAAACATGACTTGTCCTTTTAAAATATTTTAAAAAAATCCACTTTTAGTCCTTTAAAAATATTTGTATAAAAATCCCCGTTTAAATCCTTTAAAATATTTGAAAAAAATCCACTTATCGTCCTTCTAAATTTTCTTAAAAGCCCTTTAAAAATATCTCTTTAGCAATCCTCGTTTGGTCCATTGAAAATATTTTAAAAAGTTCTTTTAAAAATATTCTTAACAAATCCGCGTTTGGTCCTTTGAAGATATTCTTACGAGTCCTTTAATAATATTTTCAAAAAATCCACGTTTGGTCCTTTGAAAATATTTTTAATAGTCCTTTAAAAATATTTTTAAAAATATCCACATTTGGCCCTTAAAATATTCTTAGAAGTCCTTTAAAAAAATATTTAAAAAAAACCAAGGTTGGTGATTTGAGAATATCTTGAAATTCCTTTAAAAATATTTTAAACAACCAAGTTTGGTTCTTTTAAAAATATTTAAAGAATCTACTTTTTGTCCTAAGGAAATTTTCTTAAAAGTCCTTTAAAAATATGTTTAAAACAATCCACGTTTGGTCCTTTGAAAATATTCTTAGAAGTCTTTTAAAAATATTTTTAAGAAAATCCACGTTTGGTCCTTTGAAAATATTTTTAAAGTTTCCTTTGTCCTTTTAAAATATTAAAAAAATCCACTTTTAGTCCTTTAAAAATATTTTTAGAAAAATCTCTGTTTAAATCCTTTAAAATATCTGAAAAGAAAATCCACTTATCGTCCTTCTAAATATTCTGAAAAACCCTTTAAAAATATATCTTTAATAATACCCGTTTGGTTCATTGAAAATATTTTAAAAAGTTATTTTAAAAATATTCTTAAAAAATCCACGTTTGTTCCTTCGAAGATATTCTTACGAGTCCTTTAAAAATATTTTTAAAAAAGTCCACGTTCAGTCCTTAAAAATATTTTTAAAAAAGTCCACGTTCATTCCTTAAAAATATTTTTAAAAAAGTCTACGTTCAGTCCTTAAAAATATTTTTAAAAAAAGTCCACGTTCAGTCCTTAAAAATATTTTTAAAAAATCCACGTTTTGTCCTTTGAAAATAGTCCTAAAAATAACAACGTTTGGTTCTTAAAAAAACATTAAAAAATTTTGTTTTTTTAATATTTTAAAAAATCCAAATTTTATTTTTTATCTGTATTAAAAAAACGCGTTTGGTCCTTTAATAATATTTAAAAAAAACCGCGTTTGATCCCCGTTAAGTCCTTTAAAAATATGTAAAAATCCCTATTTAGTACTTTAAAATTATTTCTTTTTAATTAATTTCTAGTCCTTTGTAAAATCCACATATTAGAAATATCCACATTTGTTCCTTAGAAAAAGTTCTTAAAAAATCCACGCTTGGTCCTTTGAAAATATTTTTAGAAATTCCGAGTTTGGTCCATTGAAAATATTTTAAAAATATCCACTATTGGTCCGCTGAAAATATTCTTAAGAGACGTTTAAAAATATTCATAAAAGTCCTTTCAAAATATTTTTTAAAAAATACACGTTTTCTTTAAACATATTTTAAAACATTCCACGTGAAAAATCCAAGTTGAGCCCTTTAAAAATATTCTTAGAAAAATCCCCTTTTAAAGCCTGTAAAATATTTAAAAAAAATCCACTTATAGTCCTTAAAAACATATTCTTACAATCTCCTTAAAAATTTTTTTTAAAAAAAATCACGTTTGGTCTTTTGAAAATATTTTTAAAAGTTTCTTCGAAAATATACTTATAAGCCCTTAAAAAATATTTTTTTAACAATCCACGTTATGTCCTTTGACCACCACGTTATATCTAAAACATTTTAAAATAATCCACGTTTGGTCCTTTAAAAATATTTTAAAAAATAATCCAGGTTTTATCCTTCAAAAAATCCACGTTAAGTCCTTTTAAAATATTAAAAAAATCAAAGTTTGGCCCTTAAAAAATATTTATAAAAATATCCACACTTAGTCCTTCAAAAGTTTTATGGTAAAATCCACGCTCGGTTCTTTAAAAATATATTTAAACTAATTCACATTTAGTCCTTCAAAAAAATATTTTTAAAAGTCTTTTAAAAATATTTTTAAAACAATTCTTTGAAAATTTTTTTAAAGGTCCTTCAAAAGCATTTTTAAATAAGTCCACATTTAGTCTTTTAAAAATATTTGAAAAAAATCCTTTAAAAATATTAAAAAAATCATGTTATGTCTTTCAAAAATAAAATTTAAAAATCCTTGACTATTGGTTAATTTTTGAAAAATATTTGGTCCTAAAAAATATTTAAAAAAACTTAGGAAAAAGCACTATTTATAATATATTTTAATCCTTGGAAAATACTCCAAAATATCCATGATTATCTGTTAATCCCTAAAAATAATCCTTTAAAATATTCTAAAAAACCTTTGACCAAACACTATTTACAATATCTGTTTATCCTTGAAAAGTGTTCCTAACAAATCATTGATTACAGTTGTGTCTGTTATTTCTATTAAAATATTCTTAAAATGCTTGAAAAAACAATACTTATAATATATGTTAATCCTTGGAAATACTCTCAGAAAATCCTTGATTATTGGTGTGCTAATCATTAAATAAAATATTTTTTTAAATCCTTCGTTATTGGTCTGTTAATCGTTGAAAAATATTATTAAAAATCCTCGTTTGATCCTTTAAAATAGTCCTAAAAAATCCTTGTGCAAACACTCTTAAAACCCCTGAACCCCTAATCCTAAGAAAAAAGAAATCGTGATAAGGGGTGTTAATCCTTGAAAAAATATTCTTAAAAGCCCATGATTATTGATCTGTCAATCCTTTACAAATGTTTTTGTTTGGTCCTTTAAAATAGTCCTAAAAAATCCTTTAAAAATACTACTTGCAATATCTGTTAATCCTTGAAAAAAACATTTTTAAAAAAATCCTTGATTATTGATCTGTTAATCCTTGAAAACTTTTCTTCAGAAATCGTCGTTTGGTATTAAAAATCCTTCAATATTGGTCTGTTAATCCCTGAAAAAAATATTTTTTCAAAAATTCCTCATAATTTTGGTAGGTTAATCCTTTGAAAGGTATTTTTAAAAATCTCTTGATTATTTATCTGTAATCCTTGAAAAGAAAAACTCTTAAAAAATCTTTGATTATTGGTCTATTAATCCTTAAAAAAATATTCTTTTTGGTCTATTAAAATATTGTTAAAAATCCTACTTACAATATATGTTAATCCTTAAAAACACTCCTTAAAATCCTCTACTATTGGTCTGTCAATCCTTGAGAAAAATGTTCTTAGAAAATCCTTGATTATTGGTCTGTTAATCCTTTAAAAAATATTCTTAAAAAATCCTTTATTTTTGGTCTGCCGATCTATGGATAAATATTTTTAAAAAGCTCCATTTATGGTCCTTTAAACTAAAACAATTCCTATCTTTTGCTGTTTATTCCTGAGAAAGTATTCTAAAAAATCCCCTTTCGGTCGTTTAAATCCTTTATTATTGGTAATTTAATCCTTGAAAAAAAAATATTCTTGAATATTGGTCTGATAATCCTTGAAAAAAAAATGTTCTTCAGCAAATCCAAGTTTGGTCCTCTAAAAATGTCCTAAAAAATCCTTGATTCTAGGCCTTTTAATCCTTGAAAGAATGTTCTAAAAAATCTCCCTTTGTTTCTTTAAAAAATGCTTAAAAATTCTATTTCTATTGATCTATTAAAATATTCTTAAAACATTTTCAGTTCTTGATTTGTTAGTCCTTAAACGAACTTCTCTTTATTTATCTCTCTCCTCAAAATACTCACTTTGTAAATCGTGTCTTCTTCCTCAGTTGCTCCAACAATTTCGGATTTATTTTACCACCCGACTCATCCATTTTGTTGCGTCGCACCCGCTGTCTGTTCGTTTCGGATTGTTTGGAATTTTCCGAATGACGTTTACCGCTTGCCAAAAATGCTGAAACTGATTTCAAAATAGCCGATGTATTTACATTTTTCTTGGCCGTCGAATCCTCGGCTGCGTCGGGGCCAACACCTCCAGCGGTGGCGGTATCATTGGTGGTGGCGGTGGTGGTGTTGTTATTGACACCTTGGGGTGTGGGACTGTTGTTGACACCCGCCTTCGTTTTGGTTGCTAATGAAAAGAAACATTGAAATGGAAACACATACGTTTAGGCAGAACAAGAAAGGAGTAAATCAAGACAAAAAATAATAGAATTAACACAGAAAGTTTTATTGGGAAAATATTTACAACAATAACAACAAAAAGCCCACAAACGGATATTGAAAAAACATTGTAATCAGTTATTTGCATGACATGCAATGGACTTAAATATTCCTCCGCTGTCTGTCTACATTACTGTCTGGAAATTGTTGTGTCTCGAAACTATGGCAAGTCGATTGGCTCCCCCGCTCTGGCAGACGTGCACACAGACGATTGGAAAACTATTTAAAAACAAGATTCTATGGCAACAACAAATGAAACAATTGGAGTTTGCACTTACAAAGTAAATATATAGACTCATGTGATCCTGTTGAAAGGATTCAGTTATTTTTAATAGATTTTAATAGAACACTTGTTGGAAATTTTTTCCCACTTAAATTACGGTAATTATTTCAAAATTATGAATAACAGCAAATTTAAAAAATTCCCTCTTGCATATTCCTTATTGGACTAGGTGGCGTATGTTGAATTTAATATATTTCTCATACGCCACTCTGGCCAAAATTTAATTAATTGTCATCAAATCTACATCTTTGATTTTTTTCCAAACTCCTCGTTTAAATATAGTTTTTTTCATAGTTTTTTTATTAATCGTGGACTTTTTATAAATGTTTGGATTTTTAATATATATTGTTTCAAGAACTATCCAAGTTTCAAATGTGCAATTTTAAAAAATTTTATTGTGATTAACGGGGATTTAAAAGAAAATGTCAAAATTCTTTAAAAAAAAGGAATTTTTTATAATTTTTCAAAAATAACAGGGTCACAAACGTAGATTTAAAAAAATCAACGATTGGATTTTTTAAAACTATTATTTTCTGGATTTCAAAAAAAATATAGTTTTCAAATAGGGGTTAAAAAATCACGACCATAATCGTGATTTTTTTAATAATGTTTTAATTTTTTTTTTTTTGTAGATTTTTTTTTTCAAATTTGGGTTCTTTAAAAAAGTTTTTCCAACTTTTTTTTTGATTAGCACTATAAATATGGAATTAAAAACAAAAATATTTTTTAAATACCGACACACGGATTTGTTAAAAATATTTTTTCAAGGAAGTTTTTAAAGACTACAAGTATTTTAAAGGAACATACCCGGATTTTAAGAATGATTTTTAAAAATGCCTTAAAGGAACATAAGTGGATTTTCAAGGACCAGGAGGATTAAATGCGGTTTTTATAAAACAATCAAGGATTAATAGATCAATAATCAAGTATTTTTGAAAGTTATTTTAAAGGCCAAAACGTGGACTTTTTTTTTTAAATAATATTTTCAATGAATATCAGACCAAGAATAGGGTTTACAAGAATTTTTAAGGGAACAAAGTGGATTTTTTACAAATATTTTATCAAGGACTAATAATATTATTCAATGAGTTTTTAAGAAAGATTTCCAAGGATCAAATTTATAAATTTATTTATAAGAATATATTTTGAAGGATTGAAAATGCAATACTCAAGGATTAACAGAAAATCAAAAAATTTTCAAGAATATTTTTAAAGGGTCAACCTTGGCATTTTGAAGAATATTTTTTCAAGGATAAACAATCAAGAATTTTTTGGTGATTATTTGTTTAGGAATTTTATCCACGTTTTGTCCTGTAGAATTACTCTTAATTCTACAGGACAAAACGTGGACTATTTTAAAATAATATTTTCAAGGAATATCTGACGCATAATGAAGTATTTTGTAAAAATATTTTTAAGAGGCCAAACGTGTTTTTGAGGAATTTTATATAAGGTCTCTCAGACTAATAACTTCTTCAAGGATTAAGGAAACAGTAGTCAATACATTTTTAAGAATCTGTTTAAATAACCTTGCTTTGTTTTTGAAGAGAAATTTTCAAAAATTAATAGATCAATAATCAAGAGTATATGGGTATGTCTAAAGGACCAAACGTGGATTTTGTAATATAATATTTTCAAGGAAGGACGAATCAATAATCAAGGATTTTTTTGTAATATTTTCATGGTCAATAAAAAAGGATTTTTTGAGAATATTTGTTAAGAGCCAAAATGAATTTTTTAATTACATTTTAAATGGACAGGGCATTAAATTTCAATTTATATTATTTTTATGAACTATCAGGGTTTTTAGAATATTTTTTAAGGATTGTTTAAAATAATTTTGAAAATTGGACTTTTAACATTTTTTCCAAATTTGTTTTTTTTTTTAAATATTTTAAAATATATATTCAAATTTGAATTTTTTAAACTAGTTTTTAATCTTAAAAAATAAAATTATTTAAAAATATTATTTTCTGAAATTGACTGATTTTCTTAAATTTTTTGCAATATTTTTTCAAGAAGTATTAGAACCATAACAAAAGTGGATTTTATGAAAAAAAAAATTGTTTTAAATTAGGATTTCTTAAAAAATCTGTTATATATTTTTTTTAGAAACATAGGATTTTTTAATATTTTTGGAGGACAATATGTATTAACACTAAATTTAAAGAAAAAATTTAAACGTCGATTTCTTGGATATATATTTGTTAAAGAAAATTTGAAAGTGAGATTTAATAAAATATATATTTTAGATATTTTTTAAAATATGCCATTTTTAAAAATATTTTTAAAATACAAGATCCATAACAGAGGATTTTTTTACATATTTCTTCAAGGACTATCAGGCTCATAATCGTGGATTTTAATAAAATATTTTTTTAAATATTTTTTTCAAATGGATTTTAAATTTGGTTTTTTTTAAATTGGACTTTTAAAAAATATCGCTGATTTTTTTAAATATGTCGGCTTATAAAATATATTTCACATATTTTCAACTTTTTATAAAGTAGATTTTTTGACCTCAAGTTCAAACAATTGTTTTTATTAAGAGTCAAAAAAGTCGAAAAACCAGAAAAATATTTTTTAAAAACATTTTTCAAATTGGGATTATTCAAACAAATTTTCCAAAAGAGGATTTTTTAAATAAATATTTTTCAAAAATATTTGGCAGCGATTTAGCCAAAAATTTAACGTTTCAAAAATATTTTTTTAAATTGAATTAAAAAAAATATTTTTTTAACTACTAGCAGAGCCACCAATATTGTGGAATTTTGAGAAATATATTTTTTCAACTACTTCCTAATTGACACAGGTGGCGTATTGAACGCAACCCATTACTCATACGCCACGTCCCACAGAATCGTTTTTTTTTTATACCCTCCACCATAGTATGGAGACTCTGTTAAGTTTGTCAATCCGTTTGTAACACCTCGAAATACAGATTTTAGACCCATGTATATTCTTGATCAGCATAAAATTCTATGTTGATTTAGCAATGTCCGTCCGTCTGTCGGTCTTTGAAAATCACTCTAGCTTCCGAACGAAAATAAGTAGGTTGATAAAATTTTACTCAAATATGCATTATGTCTGCAAGTATTTTGGTATTGAAAATGGGCCATGTAGGTCTACGTCTTCGTATAGCCCCTATATAACGGTACCTCCTGATATTCGGTATTTTGATGATTTTAGGGACATTTTTACCGGAATTGTTTCAAAATTGGTATTTAAAGTTCGTAATAGATACTACGGCTTGGGACAAATAATGGGTCATATAGGTCCACGTCTTCGTATAACCCCCATATAACGGTTCTTCCCGAAATTCGGTATTTTGATGATTAAAGCGACATTATTTATCGGAATTGTTTCAAATTTGAATTTCGTAATGAATACTACAGCCTATGACAGCAAATTGTTTGTGCAGGTCCACGTTTTATAACCCCCATGGTACCACCCTATATTCGGTATTTTGATGATTTTAGCTACATTATAAACCGATTTTTTCAAGTTTCGCTTTTGAATATTGTAATAGCTTGTAACAAAAGTTGCCTATGCATGTATTCGTCGTCGCATAGACCCTAATATACGGCTGCATTCGGTATTTTTAAGATTTTAACAGAAATTATAACAGATTTTATTTTTTTTTTAAATTGCCAAATTTGTACCAAATAATGGAGGGTATTCAAAGTTCGGCCCGGCCGAACTTACAGCTTTTTACTTGTTTTTAAAAAAATGTGTATTTTTCAAACCCAAATTTTTCAAAATATATTCAGATTTGTTTTAAATATTATTTTTAAAAACGTTATATTTTCAAATTGAAATTTTTAAAAAATATATATTTTTTTTTCAAATTGGAGTTATGTTGTTGCAAAATATTAAGGCATAATTCCATAATTTCTGTTTTAATAAAAAAATTTAAAAATTTCCAAACGTGTATATTTTATATTAAAATATTTTTAATTAAAATATTTTTTTCTAAAACAATTTCTTTACAAAATTCAAGGCCACAATCGATAGATTTTTACAAAAAAATTCTTTTAAAATATATTATTCAATGACTATCCGACGTTCCTTATTCAACTAGGTGGCGTATTTGAACGCAACGCATTACTAATACGCCATGTTACACAGCAATTCAGAATCTTTTTTTTTGGTCAAAATTCAAAGGTAGCTACTTTCCTTGAAGACTATGGCTAAAATAGAAGCACGTTTAACGATGACCTATATAGGAAATGTTATTGAAAAAATTAACTATAGACCCAAGTTTTCGTAAAGATTCATAAGAAATGTTTTTACAAAAATGGTCAGTAGTCTAATATAGCCTTCAACAGGAAATATGATTATACTTTGAGAAAATTTCTTTCTATAGCTTTCTATAAAAATTAAGATTATATCACAAAAAATGTTTAGTGAATGGTTGCGTTTTGGTAAACTTTTCTTAAAAAAAAATGTCGCTACAAAAAATATAAAGTTTCTTTGAAAAAATGGATATGTGTTTTGTTGCAAATCTCAGGTTGTGTTAATTCTTGATTTAATACATGGCACCTATTTTCACTTTTTACAGTGAAAATTAAAAAAAAATATTCATTCACAATTACACCTGTAATTTTTCACTTTCCAAAAAAAAAATCATTCTGATTTTTTTATTATTTTATTTTTCAATTGAATTTCGTTTATTTTCAAATCAATACCACAAACTATTTTAAAAATATTTTTTATTTAAGAAAAATATCCAAATTTCCCGAAACAAAATATTTAATTGCCACAAATTGTAGCAAATATTTACCCATGGTATTTGGCGCGCCACTTGAACTCTCAAAACTGATTTCAAGGAATTTTACAACCGAAAAAATGAGCAAAAATTCCATTAATAAGGCGATGTAACCATGGCGGAGCTTTCGCTTTTCTTACAATTATTACCTTAAAATGTCAAAGGGGAAGCAAAAAAAAAAGAGTTGAGTTGCGGATGGAAAGTTCAACGGCAAACTATCCTAATGTGGATTTTGTTCGGCAATAAGTCATTATGGATTCATTCATTTTTCTTTCCAACTTTATCTCATGTTTATTTATAGTTGCCGATTATGCAAAAGTTTTATTTCTAGTCATGAAAGAAACAAGGCAAACAAAGGAAATAATAAGGAAATCCACTTCAAAGGAAAAAACAGAACATAATTACATGTCCTTGCGCCATAGAGGGAATGGTAATAAGAGTCGAGTCTCATTTGGCTTAAACCATTTTCATGTCTTCGTTGAGACTCGTGCTCATTTTGTTGTAGTTTTCATATCCGGAATGAAAAAAAAACTTCTTATGAGGGCAAATTTAATTTGACGAAATTATGAATTGAAGATAAGCGACCTACCGCTAACCGTCATGAACATGCATATTACCTAAGACAATAATATTATTATTGACTAAACAGCGCAACTCTTCAAAAAAAAGGTATGGACACGCAATGTCTCACGGAAATATACAACAAAGTACATGTGGATGTACAGTGGGAGAAGGAAACAGGAAACATAAAAAGTGCACAGTGGTCATATTTGGATATTTCCATGAAGTTTTTTATCACAAACTTGATTTTTGTCTGTGGGTCAATTTAGGATCGTAGAGTCGTGATAAAGCTAAAGTTGTACTAAAAGTAGCAAAAAGTATGACTGATTTAGAAACAACGACCAGGCGAAATGGCTGAAAATAGAATCCTGAAATTTTGCACGAGGTCGAGTCTTTATGCCTATGCATGTGATGAGGCTGGATTTTTGAAAATTCGTACTAAAAGGGTACAAAAAGTACTAAAACTTTAATACTTCGTATTGGCCGGAATTCTGAAACTTAGAATGAGAGTCACTGATTAAGTTCAGGATAGATGTTTCAAAGGCTTTTTGAGAATTCTCACTTGAAGGTTAGGAAAAGTTCTAAAATCGTACTTAACTCCTAAAATTGTACCATTTGGTATTATGTGAACGGAGGATAGAGCTAGAAATTTGGTATGAGAATCAAGGTTGGAAAGTATGATTTGATATATGAAGGTTGTTTTGGGAAATGTATACTTAGTGTGCGAACTGTACTAAATGGTACTAAATTTGGTACAATTCCGTTTTGAAAGAACAGATGAAGCTGGTAATTTTAAATTTTGTGTTTGGGTTCCTGTTGGTGGTTGGTTTGTGAAAAAAAGTGTTTTTGGAAATGGTTACAACAAATGCACGAAAAGTACTATATTGTACCATATTTGGTACAATTTGGAATTGGGCAAACAGATAGTGCTTGAAATCGGAAATTTGGTATTAGGGTCGTTGTTCTTGTGTAGCCTGGACATATGAAGGTGGTTTCAGAATGTGTACCTTAATTGTACAAAAAGTATCGAATGGTACTATATTTGGTATTGGATAAAAGGATAGATGTACAATTCTGCAATTTAATATTTAGATAACTGTTGTTTTCTGAGGTTAAAATTTGGAGATGGATTTGGAAATGCGCTCTGTATTTGAACGAAAATTACTAAATGGTACTAAATTTGGTATTTGGTGATGTGATAAGGCTGAAATCCTCAAATTTGATATTGAGGTCTCTGTTAGTATCTGAATTTAAGATATGGAGGTGATTTTGGAAATGTGTACAATAATTATACGAAAAGTACTAAATAGTACCAAATTTGGTATTGGGTGAAGGGACAGAGCAGGAATTCTGAAATTTGATATTGATGTTTCTGTTGGTGTATAGAATTAAGATATGAAGGAGGTTTTGGAAAAGTGTACTGTAATTGTACGGAAATTGGCATTAGGTGAGAAAATAGGACTAGAATCATCAAATTTGATATGTATGTCACTGTTGGTGACTGTGTTTAAGACATGGAGGTGATTTTGGAAGTGTGTATAAGAATTTTTCGAAAAGTACTAAATTGAACTAAATTTTCTGGTGGAGGAAGGGAAAGGGCTGGAATCCTGAAATTATATATCGAGATAACTATTGGTGTCTGTGGTTAAGATATTGACATGACTTTGGAAATATGTATTGTAATTGTACGAAAATTAATAAATACTGCTGTATTTGGTGGTATTGGTTGAAGGAATAGAGCTGAATACTGAAAATCGATATATATGTCCCAGTTGCTACTATAATAGTACGAAAAGTTCTAAGTAACATTAAATTGGGTATTGGATGAAGGGATAGGGTTGAAATCCTCAAAATTTAATATTGAGGTCTCTGTTCATATCTGCAATTGAGGTATGGAGATGGTTTTGGAAATGTGTTTTATAATTGTAAGAAATGTACTAAAGAGTACTAAATTTGGTATTGGTTGAAGGGATAAGACTACAATCATCAAATTTTATATTGAGGTCTCTGTTGGTATCAGGAATTGAGATATTGAAATAATTCTTGAAATTGTACGAAAAGTACTAAATAGTACTACATTTAGTATTGGATGAATTACAATTTTGTAACACTGTTGGTGTCTACGATAGAAAGATGCAGATTGTTTTGGACGCCCGTACTAAATATTACTAAGATTGGTATTGGATTATAGGATAAATCTGAAATTTTGAATTTAGATACATGGAGATGTTGAAATAGTTTTGGACAAAAGGATTGACTGTGGGTCCATTGTGCAATGGTTTCTCTATATCTTCATCGGTAAACTTCAAAATTACAGATTTTGAAGACTTTTTTGATGTAAAAGGTAAGAATTTTCCTATAATTCTTTCTGAAAATGATGTACAGTATATATTGGAGCTATAGCTATATCTGAACCGGTCTTCACTAAATTTGACATACTAGCTTCTAGACTCAATTCGGTCGTAAGTGTCAAATTCCATCCCATTTGGACAAATATTATTATAATATTTGGTGCACAATAAAATGTAAATCGGACGAAGTTATATATGGGAGCTATATCCAAATTTGAACCAATCTCGATAAAATTTAGCAAATGTATTTCTGAGCTGTATTTGATATATTTCCCCATATATTGTTGTTACAGAGTGCATATTACGGCTGCGTAGGACAAAAATAACAAATCGGATGAACAATATATGTATGGGAGCTATAGCTATATCTGAACCGATTTCGCTCAATTTTGGCATACTTATTTTCAGGCATAATTTGATTCTATGTGCAAAACTCCATACTATTCGGGCAGATATTACACGTTTGGTGCACAATAAAAAGCAAATCGGACGAAGATATATATGGGAGCTGTATCTAAATTTTGACCGATTAACTCCAATTTCAATAGGGTTCGTCCTTGACCAAACAAATGTTGTTTGGAAAATTTCATCTCAATCGCATAATAAATGCGACCTGCATTTTGTTCACAAAAATACATGGACAGACGGACTGACATGCATAAATCAACTCAGAAAGTGATTCTATGGAGATCCTCAAAAGTAAATATGGGTCTATCTCGTTTCCTTTTGCCTGTTACAAACAAATGCACAAACACATAATACCCTTACCACTATGTGGTGTAGAATATAAAAAGGCTGGATGAACTATTTGAACGAATCTAAAATTTTAAGGTGGACTTTTCGCTGATGATGTAGGCCAGAAGAAATGGACTGATAAATTCCATATTCACATCAAATCTCTTCGTGAGAGAGAAAGAATCGCTAACTTCTTTGAAGTTATGAGAGGTTGTTTATTAAAATATTGAAAATATTGGCCCTTTGTGAGAGAGGTACCAGAAGGAATAAGCTGATATCTATCATTTTCGTATCAGATTTTGTGTTAATAGAAATACTGAAATTTGTGAAGTTTAGGAAGGGTCGAATGCTAGCAAAGGTGTAAAACCATATGGCTGGAGGTATAAGCATGAGCATTGTATAATGGGGACAGGGTTTGGGTGTTGGTCCAATTTCGAAATTGTAATTCTTTTCAATGTCTTTTAGGTGAAAAATATGGATTTCTTAACAAATTTCATAAATCATTGAATTTTTATTAAATTACATTTTATTAATTTTTTTCCCGACCCGACCAAAAATCTAAGAATTTTAAGAATATTTATAAGGACATATTAGTAAAAAAATGTATGTATTAACCAAATACCATCAGTTCCACAATCCAGACAGTGATTCTGTAACATGTCCACAACAATTTGAAGGAGGAATGTAACCTTTACTAACATCCTTGATTTTTAAATAAAACAACCATTCTTTTTTTCTTTTCTTTTTATATATGTATTTTTTTCTTTCTTTGTTTTTTGTTTTGTTTTAGTTTGTTTCATTAATATTATTTACTTAACTCTTAACTTTAATTTCAAAATATGTTTATGTATATATATTTATTATTAAACGTAATTGGTTGGTTTTGTTTTTCATTTTTTGTTTTTTTTTTTCTTCATTTTTTTCTTTTTTTATTTTCATTAAGTTACATACTAAATTACACTTTAATAAAAATTAGAAGAACAAGAGAAGAAAAAACATTTAAAAAAATAAAGAAAAAACTGTATTAAAAAAATTAATTCTAATCTAATGAAACAAGTGGAGTAGAAGTTTAAGAAGACTATATAAGATTGGAACAAAAGGCGGGGGGAGGATGGTTAAAACAAGTTTTTTTTTAATTATTTATATATATTTATAGATTATTATTATTATTATTATTATTATTTATACGTATATTTATGAGAACAATGGAGGTTTGTTGTTTGTTTCATTTGATTTCATTGCAAAATGATGTGTGTGAGTGTTTGGGGGGGGGGGGGTTTGTAGAAAGAAACAACAAACATAAAAAATTAATAGAAATGACTTAATCTGAGTTAAAATAAAAATTATTTAAAAAATATAGTTTTAAAAAATTGCAGAAAAAAGGAATAAAAAAAATATTGTAAATTTATTTTGTGTGTGTGGGGGATAGCCCGGGGGTAAAGAGAGTAGCAAAAATAGAGAGTAATAAAAAAAAAGATGTCACCAACATCTAAATTGTTTTATTGGTATTAGTAACGTGATATGAATTGGAGACGAAGACAAATAGTAATAGAGGTTATATAACTATGTTTATTAAAAAAAAAACAATAATAATAAAGAATTTGAAAATAATTGAAACAACATTAAAAAGTATAAAAACAACAACCTAAAAAAGCAGGACCCTTGTTACGCCCAAGTAAACGGTGTCTTAAGTTTTAAATATCTGAAAGGTAATTTCTCTTCAGTGTTGCCAGAAAATAAGTTGAGGTTATGAAACGATGGTCTTTCAGATGGTGTTATAAAGACAGGCAAGCTGCAGCCCTTTAAAAATAATTGCAATAGAATTTAGATAATGGTTTCTAATGCCCTATCCTTAATTCTTTTGAATTTTTTTGTTATTTTTTCGGTCATATAATGTTTGAAGATGTTTGTCCCCTTAATGACTATTCTACTAGCCATTTTAGGGCCCAAATATCTGATAAACTATAAATAATTGTTTTAATATATAATCTTTGTTTAAACACTAATCTCTCCTGATAAGATCGATTTGAACTTGGATCAACATCAGATCAATTCAAGATTTTAAACAAAAAATTCCCTCAAAGAAGGTGCGTAGTTTGTCCTTACAGTGAATATTGACATGTTTACATCAGGCCACTCATTGAACAAAATCGAGGAATTTTTAAGAATACTTTTTGGACATCTTAACCAAAAAAAATTATGGATATTTTTAAGGACCTCTTGAACGAAAACAGTAGTATTTATTGTTTTGTTTTTAAGGACTTCTAGATAAAACAAACATGATTTTTTTTTTAAATTTTGAAGAACCTCCTGTCCCAAAATCAAGCTGTTTATTACAATATTTTAAAAGGATCTTTGACAGCAAATCGAATTTTTTTAAGAATATTTTGTTGTATGTCTTGACCAAACTTTTTTAAAGATATTTTTAAGGACCTTTTGACCAAAAAAGAGGTATTTATAAAGAATGGTCAAAAGGTCCTTACAAATATCTTTAAAAAATTTGGTCAAGACATACAACAAAACCAGAAAAACTACAGTTCATGAGTTTTAATTTATTCAAAATAAAACTCCAGTAGAAGATCTCTAAAAAGTCTATTGTCTTTAGAAACCTGTAACCTGACGTCTGTCTTTTGAAGGCCTATAAATAGAGTGTTCATTATAAGAGGACTGACAGAAGGATATGCTAATCATAGAAGGCCTTTAAAAAATATGTCGTCTATCCATCGAAGATTTGTCCTTTAGAGAAGTGTTTCAGTTTTCTATATTTAAAAAGAGGACATCGTTTAGAGAAATTACTTTATGGGATGTGGAGTAGTATTTCGAATTGACCAAAAATACAAAAAATACTACAATTTCTACCTTCAATCGACTGAGTGTCTATCTTCTTTCGATGGATGATATTTTTTCTATCGGAGGAGGATTTGTATTATATTGAATAAATATCTGTCTTTTATGGATGTTCTGTTTTCTTTCAATGAAAAATATATATTCTGTCCATGACGGATTCATAATGTTAAAAAGTGGAGACGGTCCAGGTCAAATCAGATCTCTTGTACAAGATTTAAAGAAAATCGTTGACAAATTTCGCATGTTAAGCGAGTTATAATTTTCAAAAATCAAAACAAATTGATGAAAATTTAATTGACCCTTTGTGGGGGAGTTACCAGAAATTATCGGTCCTTCATAGCAGATCCTGTGTAGTATTAGGTTGATTCAAGCTGCCTAATGTTTGTTTATTTATAATATTAATCTGTTGTGGGAGGTATCAGAAGGAAAAGTTAGTTTTATCCATTTCTCATACCTGATCTTGTGTTGGTCTGAATATTTGGATGTGCGAAATTTGAAGACAATAGGACTCTTATTTCACATTTTATAGTAGTTATTGTAATTCAAAATGTTGACCCGTTATGGGGAAGGTTATAGAAGAAATGGACCGATATATTCCATCTTATTTAAAATGTTGACCTTTGTGGAGGTGTGAGCTGGTATATGCCATTTTCACACCCTATCTTGTAATGGCTAAAATATTGGGGTGTGTAAAATTTAAAGAGAATTTGATGCATATTTCGCATTTTAGATATTCCAAATATCCAAAGGAGTTGTCTGACATATCCCATCTTCCCATCAGATCTTGTTTTGGTAGTAATATTGAGATGTGCGAAGTTTAAAAATAATCGAATGCTTATTTCGCATTTTATGAGAGTTTTGGTTATTCCAAATTTTGACCCATTTGTCGGGGAGATACCGATTTTGTAATGGTAAAAATATTGGTATGTGTGAAATTTGAAGAGAATCTGCATTAAATTTCGCATTTTATGAGCGTTTTAGGTATTCCAAATTTGGACCCTATGTGAGGGAGGTACTAGAAGAAGTAGTCCGATCTTGTCCATTCTCGCACCCAATCTTGCGGTCGTGAAAATATCAGGATTTGCAAAGTTTGCTCGAAATCGGATTATTCGTTCTCTTTCTATGCGGTAAATTATTTTCATTAAAAATTCTGATCTTCTGATTCTGAGGAAGGTACTAGAAGATGTGAGCCGTATTGCCTATCTCCGAACGCGATCCGAGTTTGACAAAAATATTACGATGTACCAAGTTTGCACCAAATCGGATACTCCCTTCGAGAGTTATCGAAGCACCAGCCAGACAGACAGACGGACGAACGAGCATCGCTAAATCGACTCCAAATGCCCTGAAACGGAATTGGTCCAAAGAAACCTGTGGTCTAAACACGTTATTTCGACTATGCACGTTTTGGCCGTATCAAATGATATATACCCTCTCTCTAGCCGTATGACTGAGGGCATAAAAACACCTATATTTTCAACCAAGGCCAATTTAGTAAGGCAACACTGGAGACGTATTCAAGCGTTAGTCTTCTCTTGGTGTCACAAGATTTTCTGCGTGGAATCCATCAAGCCCTACATAAGGTCGGCCAAGAAGACTGCTTTTGACAATATGTTTATTGTAGCTTTGAGGTATTGTCATTTGACTCTCTTTGAATTTCAAATCACAATATGTCTGTCAAACTTAGCTGTCCGATGGGTTAACAGGCCGACCTTATACAGGCCATGCTTTAAAACTTGTATTTAAATTTTTTGGCAAAAATATATCTATATTTTAAATTTTAATACGTTTTGACAGAAAAGAAATTGGAAGGTGAGAAGGTGGTACCTCATAGCGATAATTTTTCTCTTTTTTACATTATCTGAAGACTATAATTCTGTACGAAAAATCCAAATTCATTACATATTCCAAATACCTCGCTAGAAAACACGTTTCTTTTTTCAATATTTTGCCACTGTAAACACATTTTGTTTATAACCTCACTTTTTGGCAGCTTTTAAAATCGCAATGTTTACAATATTTCAGTTACAATACTAAGATCGGGTAATACACAGTTTGTAAGTTCCTATCGTAATCCTCTAAAGAAAATGTTTATATACTTTTTTAAAATTTAAATTTTTAGTTTTTTGTAACATAACCTCAACAATTTAAAACATTTTAAAAAATTTCCATAACTTAACCTAAGACACCGTGATATTATTATGATACTTATAATTAGATCCTAAATGGGGGGAAGGGAGTTACAAATGTTGGTGGTATGTATTGTGTTCTGTTCTTTTGCCTTGAGTTGAGAGTTGAGTTGTAGAACAAAATGTTTGTTGTGTTATCTTATTTTCTGTTTTCTGTTTTCTTTTTTCATTCTCTGTTTTAGTAAGTTATTATTCTTATTATGTTTACAAAATCAAAACAAGAAAATTCTACAATTGGCTATTTATACTTTAGCTATATTGTATATGTAGTACATATTTTAAAGAAAGGGTGATGGGGGTCGGGATATACAAAAATTGTGTTTTTTCGAAATTTTCTGGTTAAACAAATAATTTCAATTAATTCCAAAAAAGAACCTAAGGATTTGTTTTTCATTATTTGTATTACTGCTATTGTTTTGTGATTTGTTCTTTTTTTCCCATTATTGTTGGTTGGTTTTGTTGATTTCATTCAGATAAATTTGTTTTATTCTAAAATTTGCATTTTTTGTTTTTGTATCTTCTTATTTTCATTATTTCTTTTCATTTATTAATTATTGCAATTATTTTCAAATTCATATTTGTATTTTGTTGTTGTATTTTGTTTTTTTTTTTTTGTTATTATTATTATTAATATAATTAAAACTTAATTAAAAACCGGTATTATAACTCCATATCTCTTGCCTCATCTTCACTATAATCTGACATACTCGATTCGCTATCACTGCTCTCGCGCTCCACCTGGGCAGCCCGCAAGGCCTCTTCGGTGGCAAAACGTTTTACATAATCGGCAACCTTACGATGATATTCTTCGGGTTCGTGTAAATACAGGGAGGCTGCATCACGATTTAATGGATCCACTGGATTGGGATATGTGAGCAATTGTGGCAAAAATGATTCGAAGATATTCGACAAATCATAGAGGGCGGTCCAGGCTTGATTGATGACATCCAAACACACCGTCCCAGACGATTCATCAATGTTTGGATGATAGATCTTATTCACGAAACCTATGCTCGGCGATTTGAAGGGATAGTTGTCGGGCAGGTAGACACGAACCTTCCAAACGCCACCCTCATACGGTGTCCCATGGGGCCCGAAGAATTTCACATGGAATTCATTAAGGCCACCAATGATGGTAACTTCATGTTTTGATTCGATTAATTTGATGACATCATTGTCCATGCGTCGTTTGCCAGCGCTCGGAGAAGACATTTTGCGGTTGGGTTTTTGATTCTGTTTGTTTGTGTGTGTGTATGCGGGGGAGGAGGAGGAGGAGGCTTGGTAAGCTTAAATGAATTTGAGTTTCTTTTCGATCGATCAACTTCCCGCTGGCTTAATCGAACAACCAACTCTAAAGGTTTTGGCACCAATGATTAGACTGGCCCAGCAGCAATTTCAGTTCGAAAATCTCCTTGGCATTGAATTCTGAAAAAAAGACAAAAAAAATTGAAATAATTTTATTAAAAATATAAAATTTGAAAAATAAATATTTGTCACTTGAATAAAAGTAAATAGTGGGTCGTACAAAATCCGGATAAGGCCCTCTATGAGACACCTAGATATGACAAGTTTTTTATGAATACCTTGAAAGTTATTCTATGAAAGCATGGTTCCTATGAACGAAAGTCCTTTGAAATTTCATCTATTGGAAGATATCTCAGGAAGTCCATGCAGGGTATATTTGTTTATATGTGATGGAAATATTGAGATGTACCAAATCTGAATGAAATGGGATGTTCATTTCGCGATTTATGAGCTGCATGGTTTTTCAAAATTTTGACCCTTTGTGGGGGAGATACCAGAAGGGGTGGACCGATATATTCTATCTTTAGGACAGATCTTTTGTTAGTAGAAATAATGGGATGTGTGAAATATGAAGAGAACCGGATGCTTATTTCGGATTTTATAATCGTTTTGGTTATATTCAAAACTTCGATGCTTTGTGGGGGAGGTACCAGAAGAAATGGTCCGATCTGAACCATCTTTATAACAGGTCTAGTGTTGATAGAAATATTAAGATGTGCCAAGTCTGAATGGAATCGGATGTTAATTTCCCATTTTTTGAGCTTCATGGATATTCAAAATGTTGACCCTTTGTGGGGGAGGTACCAGAAGGAGTGGACCGATATATTTCATCTTCACACCAGACCTTGGACCAATAAAAATATTGCAATGTGTGTAATTTGAAGACAATCTGACACTTACATCATATTTTATAAGAGTTGTAATTATTCAAAATTTCGACCCTTTGTGGGGGAGGTACTTGATGGAGTGTACCGATATTGTTCATTTTCGCACCGACATAGCTCTGATGCAGATATTAAGATTTGCAAAGTTAAGGCAAAATCGGACTATTCTTTCTCTTTCTGTGCAGTAAAATGCTTTTTTTTAATTTCGATCTTTTGTGGGTGAGGTACCAGTAGGAGTGGACCGATATTGCCCTTCTCCGAACTCGATCCAAATTTAATAATAATATTACGATGCACCAAGTTTGGACCAAATCGGATACTCCCTTCGAAAGTTATCGTGCGCACCAACCACTCAGGGCATCGGTAGATCGACTCCAAATGTCCTGAAATGGATTTGGTCCAAAGAGACCAAATTTGGTCTAAAACCGTCATTTCGGTGAGACAAGTTTTGGCCGTATCAAATGTTATATACCCTCTCTAGCCATATATGACTGAGGGTATAAAAACTAGTAAAAAGGGCTTAAAGTTCGCTGGGGTCGAAATTGTTATCCCCTCCACGAATATGGGTATCAAAGTAAAATGAAAAAATGAAAAGAGTAGAACGTGTTCTCTTAGAATATTCAATTAAAATGAAAACATAACCCAAATAACAAAAGCCATTATCGAATTTGCTTGGAAATTGTGGCAGAACCATAAAAAAATACCGAAAATCGGGGGAGACTGTTATATGGGGGGCTATACCAATTTGTGGACCTGAATCGAACATTTTTCGCAAGGCGTGAACGGACCGTTTAAGAATTCCAAATGTCATGTTTCAGCTGATTTGGTTGGAAATTGTGGCAGGAACCTTTAAAAATACCGAAAATTGGGAGGTACCAATTAGTGAACCTTAATTGACAATTTTTCGCCAGAAGAGAACGGAACTACCGGGCACCCCAATTGTAGAGTTTCAGCTTTCTTGGTTGGAAATTGTGGCGGGACCTTCAAAACACCGAAAATCGGGAGGTATTGTAGCGAATATTTTTGCGCGGAGAGAACAGACCTACCGAGAATGCCAACTGTAAAGTTTCATCTAATTTGGTTGGAAATTGTTATATTAACCTTCAAAATACCGAAAATCGGGAGGTATCGTTATATGGAGGATATACCAATTAGAAGGCCTGGGAAACCAGGGAGAGAACGGACCTTCCGGGAACCCCTACTGTCGAGTTTCATCTAATTCGTTTGGAAATTGTGACAGAAACCTTCAAAATAGCGAAAATCTCAAGGTACCGTTATATGGAGGCTATACCAATTAGTGGACCTGAATCGAACATTTTTTTTGTAAGGAGAGAACAGATCCACCAAGAACCCCAAATGTGAAGCTTTAGCTAATTTGGACGAAAAAAAAAATTGCAGAAAATTCCAAAATACCGAAAATCGCAAGAGACTGTTATGTGGATGCTATACCAATTAGTGGACCTGTGCTGAATATTTTTTGCAGGGAGAAAACTGATCTACCAAGAACCCCAATTATCAATATTCCTCTAATTTGTTTGGAAATTGTGGCAGAAACCTTCAAAATATATGGAGGCTTTACCAATTTGTGGACCTCTAGCGAATATTTTTGAGAAGGAAAGAACAGACCTACCGAGAACCCCAATTATCAAGTTTCAGCTAATTTGTTTGAAAATTGTGGCCTTCAAAGCCTTCAAAATACAGAAAATCAGGTCCACTATACCAATTAGTGGACCTGTAGCGAATATTTTTTGCAGGGAGAGAACGGACCTCCCAGGAACCCCAATTGTCGAGTATCAGCTAATTTGGTTGAAGATTGTGGCAGAAGCCTGCAAAATACCGAAAATCGGGAGGTACTCTTATATTGGGGACTATACCAATTAGAGGACCCGTAGCGAATATTTTTTCGCAAGGAGAGAACTGATCTACCGAGAACCCCAATTATAAAGTTTTACTTAATTTGGTTGAAAACTGTGGCCGAAACCTTAAAAACCGAAAAATTTGGAAGTATGGAGGCTATGCCTAAACTATGCTATAGCCCATTTTCAATATCAATCAGTCTGCATATAATATAAATCTTTTTGCTAAATTTCAAAGCTCTAGATTGAATAATGTGGATTTTATCCTGATTTCAACAGACAGAAGGACGGACAGAGAGCTGAATCGCCTTATTATTTTATTTCGATCAGAAATATATACACTTTTTAGGGTCTCCGACGAGAATTTTTCGGTATTACAAACGAAATGACAACTTTTATATGCCCTCCTCCATTGTATTGTGGAGATTATAAAGAGCTTCCAAAGAAATACCTTTCTACCTCCCGCTCTTTACACCATAATACCCCTTTATCCGCAAATATATATTTCATATAAATTTCAATATTCATGACAAAAAAAAATATCCACCAAAAACAAAGACCCCACCACACACGACACTTAAAAACTGCATACTCTCACACGTTTTACAAAACATACACACACACACACTCACACAAACACCACATCGCACTTTTGTTGAACGTGAGTGCATTCAAATTTTGCAAAGAAACTGACGAAAATGTTGTATTGACGTCAATGTTGCTGTTTTTTTTTTATTTTGTTTTGTTTTTGTTAAACAATTTCAATGCAACTTACAGAAGTCTGTCCGTCCCTTCGTCCATTTCAAGAACATGTTGTGCGCTGCTGCTGCTGTCGTTGTTGCAATGACGACGATAAAGATGGCAACGCCAGCAGAGATTCTTCTCTGCCGCAGAGTATGCTCGTGTATTTACATGCATGCAAGCAGCAATCAAATGCAGCAACTGAGACCGTGGCAGCAGCAAACATAAGAAGAACATTGAAGGCACAGAGGAAAACATGAATTGAATGGAAACAAAATGAGGTCAGTAGGTCAGCAGAGTAGAAATAGCACTACTACTAGCTGCTGGTAAATAATGTGCCATTTTACACCATATTCCACATGTCCTCCTGCTCCGCCTCTCTTCCCTTACGGGCATCTTAATCATTGGTTGGAAATTAGGTTTCCAGTTAATAGGTGGCAAACGTTGTTGGCCCCATTGAACTCTTTTTTTCTCTTTTGCAAATATTTCTCATCCTTTCCACCCTCTCTCGAATTGTGTCACTGTTTGATGTAAAGGCCACCAGGTTTGTAGGTCTCAGTAATATTAACACTTTTTTGTGGCATACTTTTAGGCATTGTTGAATAGTTGATAGCGTGGAGGCAATAAGCCATCCTCTTGTTATTAAGAAATAGTAAAAGCAAAGAATGATAGAAAAAGATAACAATAAACAAAAAACCTGATCAAAAGGCTTGATAAATTTGGAAAACGAAATAACAGAGACGTGGCAAGTGGGAGGGAGGGGGATATTAGTGTTGACACAGTTTAGTTACAGAATTTTACATTTTAAGCAATATTTTCCCGCATTAAAGCCCTTAATAAGGTTTGGTTTGACAGTACAACAACTGCTACACTCGGAGATCTTTGGTCCAATGAGTTCATCCTAGGGAGAAATGAGAAATTTACAGATAGTAGAGATATAGAAGCGAGAAGAAGAAAAAAGATTTTTAAAGAGACGGATAATGGCTGTGGCAAATTTGAGACAAAATATCCAGTGGCTGGAAGCTAGGAGCATATCCAAGGTAGATTGGGGAGTAAGGTTCCATGACCCTGTTGCACCAACAGCCACTCGTTGATGATGCAGAGGCTTTTAAACAAGAACGTTTGGGTTTTTCGGGTATCAAATGAGACAATTTTGCTGGTTGACGTAGACACCGAGGTGGAAGGAGAAGAAACGATTTATAGAGAGAAATGTAGTTAGGAGGGTGGTCTGCCTAACCAGGGAATGGCTTTGGCAAATTTGTAAATGATGATGTGGATCTATGTCTGAGAAGAACTTTAGGGTTTCTATCTCCCACCTGTCAAATAGCCCACGCCTCTTTTTAGATAACATGACACATGTTCAAAGTAGATGTTCAATCTCTTTACCTCCTCTTCATCTTTACATGGTCTGCAGTAATTAGGAAAACTGTAGTCCCATCTTGAGGTCAGATATCGGATACTGCAGTGCCTACACCGATTGTAAGATCAGACATACTAAGTGATAGAAGGTAAGGAGCCTGTTCTTCTCATCAGGATTACCGGCCAGATGTCTTTAGATACCTTGCTGCTACCGGTTTCCAAGTGCCTTCTTCTTCCGACTTCTTCGATGAGAGAATTTTTAAAGCAGCTAATCGTAATAGCTTATTGGTGGTTAAACAGTTGTTGTTGTTGTTGTAGCAGCTAATACTGCTGTGTTCGTTCTGAATCCTCTCAATCGGGTGCTGCTTCTAAGTCCAGTCTAAAAAACCGACTCAACCTGTGCGGGTTCTGTCCACAACTATACTGGAGTTAGTTGAGTAGGTTTGGCTGGGCAACGTGTCATGTGGACCTGTCATGTCATGCTACAGCTGGGCAGATGTGCAGAACATCGCTGTCAATCCGGACCCAATATGAATTGAGGCGGCTGCACCATCCGGATCTTAACTGAGCCAACACTACACGGGTCTGTCGGGACAGCTTTCACTCTTCAACTCTCTCATACCTCTCTCTCTCTCTCTAGATCATGAAAGTCTTTCCTTATATGCCTGGGCGGAGGCAACCTATCCACCAGATGGTGATTTTCATTGGTGAATCGGATGGCTCTGTCTGTAACACACAAGCAAGTATTGCATTGACAGCATTTTATTATGCTGTCGCACCGGTAAGACCTTCCCCTCCTCATGTAGGTGGTCGACAGGTGTCATGAGGAGGCCCCCTGTTGCGGTTTTAAGGGCGGCATTCTTGCAGGACTGAATATTTTTCCACTGCGTAGCACTTATGTTGGCGTACCACACCGGAGCCGCATAGTTTACCACAGACCAGCCTATCGCTTTGTAGAGATCAAGAAGGTTTTCTTATCAGCTCCCCAAGAGCTGCCGGCCAAAGACTTGAGAACCTTGTTCCTATTTCTAATCTGGTCGCAGACAGGTGTGGTATGCGTGGACAACTTGAAAAGGCTATGGAATGTGTCCCTTAAGACATTAGGGTAGTTGGTGGTCGGAATTACAACACCATCGACCTGTAGATTCAAAGATAGCCTCATCTCTGCAGTTCATGTGGTGAAAAGTATGGTCGTCGATTTAGTGGCGGATATTTTCATATTCCCCGCAGTAAAAAAGGCGGTTAGATCAACTAGGTTAGCGTTTAACCGATGGCAAATGTCATCAATGATGCGTCCGAATGTCACGAGCGTACAATCAGTACGTTATTATCTCTATGCCGTCTGGAGGGCGTGGAATGTCAGAAAAGTAGAGGTTAAACAGTTCCGAAGATATCACCCTACCTTAGTCAAACAGTCTCACCAATCGGTGTATCAATTGACTGAGATCCGCCTCGAGCTTATTCATCAGCCACTTCATTACTATGTCCTGGAACCCAACAAAGCTTAATGAGTCTCCGGGTTTCGAGGAGAGCTACTGCACAGTTATTTTGCCATTTCAGCTGCCTTCTTGCTTGCAAGAATCTCCGTCTGAAAAACGCTGTTATTCAGCTCATATGAAAGTTTATTTAATGATTGGGTTAGGACAGAATACGCCAGCACCGATACCTACATCCATCCTGGAACCATCTGTATACAAAGCCAGACAGTGCAGAGGAGGTTCGCCACTATGATGAGAAAGTCTTCTATAGGCCGGCCACTACTATATGTCTTTTATAAAGACATGACGTCTATATGTTCCTTTTTTCAGAACATATACCTACTATACCACCCCCCCCCCCCCCCCTCTCGCCCAACCTAAATAAATATTCTTTACTTAATTTTTTTTTTTTTTTTTGAAAACCTATATATCCAAGTGAATTAACTACCTTCCACGTCATATAAGTTCTGAAATGTTATAAATTGACATGTAATTACACCACCATCACGGAAGAAATGAGGAGGACGGTACGGTCTCCCGCCCAACTTTTTTGTTGAAAGCAAATTTACATTCATAGGTGTGTTGTCATAAACAATCATCATTAGATATATTTCAATTACGTGATCTATTGCTAATAGCACGAAAAAACATAGTCAGCTATGGGTGTATTCTGAAATAACAACAAAACAAAAAAAAAAAACAAAAATACAAAAATAAATAACTCAACAATTTTCTTTTCAAATAGTAGAACACAAAGAGGCCTTGAATTGGTTTTAGGGATGGGCAGTTATATGAATCATAGAATCTTCGTAGGCCCTTGATATAAAAAAAATCGTGGCCAGGTTATTGGTGATTCATAACCGCTGATTGGAATTGGGCAATCCACAAACGTCATTCCGTAAATCTGTGTGAGGATCAGTAAATACAAGACCTCAATCCGTACCGGTCATCAACAACATCGGGGCGTCCTTTGCTAATTGGATCCTTAAAATGCACGAAAATTATCCGGAATCCCATCTCATTAAAAAAACATTATGAGTGGGGAGAGAGACCTATTTTCCACCTCGGTGTCTATGTCAAGAAGCTAAATTTTCGCATCTGAGAGATTTGAAAAAAAAAAAAAAAACCCGAGCGTTATTGTTTTAAAGCCTCTCTATCATCAACGAGTCATTGAACCTTACTTTCGACTCTGCCTTTGATTTACTGCTAAATTTTCAGCCACTCGAAATGTTGGCTCAACTCCAAGCAGCAAGGAGTGCGCTGAAACTACGGGAATCTCTACACGTTTTGCTCATGCACAGACCCTGGACATACCAATTAGTCGGAATATATTAGACGAAGGTAGGTAATAGAATTGGTCCACCTTTCTCGACTTCAAGTACATTAATGTTATACCTGATAAGGATGCCTGGCCATTTTTCAGTTGGAGATTCTTAAAATCAATAAGCTGCCGAAAAGGTAAAAGAAAATTTGACGATAGTCAAGCGGTGTATCGAGTCAAGGGACCTCAAATCGAGAATTCTGACTCTTGACTGAAAGACAGCCCTCCTTGAAAACAAGTGGTCTCATAATTTTTTTTTAAATTTCAGGACATAGTAATATTGTAAGGATGCAAGTGGCTGATGAATTAGCTCGAGACGGTCCCGGATGTAGTTGTAGCTGTATTATATGCAGATTGTTGTATTCTGTTAATCTGGTTCAAGCTCAAGGTTTAAAAACTCGGCTTCCTAGATGGGCTGTAACCAGACATTTTCCGGTGTGAGTTGCGTAGGTTTGACGGTGCAATTAAAGAGGTGCAGCGTATTGTGCGGGCCTGTATTACATGCCGGGCAGACAGTCAATTCGTGCACAATACGAATTGAGACGACTGCGCCGTCCTGAACGTAATTGCGCCAGAACTACTTGGTTTGTCTATTCAGCTGACGTTCTTCAGCTGCAAAGGATGGGGGTGGACTCCGAGGACGGGATTCATCTTGTAATTGCTAATGGAAACTGTAACTGCATCGGTATGAATGCAACTCAAACCTGCCTGATAGGCTTCTTGATCTAGAGGTTCTGTCTTGTAGCATTGGACCTTCCTATATCATGTATGTGCTTCTTGACACGCCTGGGGGGGTTGTATCCACCATATGATGGTTGGGATGACTCAAACGGTTCCCGGTCGATTGATACACCGATGAGACTGTCAAACCACCAATAAGTTATTACGTTAGCTGTTTCAAAAAATCTGGACCTGCATACGCAACTTTTTATTATAGGCTGTAGTTCCCATTAGGTCCTCGAATTACGAAATTTAAAAAAATTCCAGGTGAATTTTCAAAATATAATTTCAAAACTTCAAAATCAATAAAAATAAAAACATCAAAAAACCGAATGTCGGAAGGTACCATTATGTGTGGGGTATTAGAAGACGGGGACCTGTATAGACAATTTCCTGTCATAACTTGCAGTACATAATGCGAACTTCAAATACGAAATTTAATACAATTCCGGTAAGTATCGTCGCGAAAATTATTAAAAACCCCAAAATCCGGAGGTTCTGTTATATGAGGGCTATACGAAGGCGTGAATCTGCAGAGACAATTTTCTGTCTTAGGCTGTAGCATCTGCTACGAACTTCAAATACCAAAAATTCCAGTGAATAATGTCGCTAAAATCATCAAAATATCGAATTTCGGGAGGTGCCATTATATGAGGGCTATACGAAGACATGGCCCATTTTCAATACCAAAAGTCCTGCAAACATAATATACATTTGAGTAAAATTTTATCAACCTACTTCATTTTGTTCGGAAGCTAGAGTGATTTCCACAGACGGACAGACGAACGGACCATACTAAATCGACATAGAATTTTATGCTAATCAGGAATATATATACCTTTTGGGGTCTAAAATGTATATTTCGAGGTGTTACAAACGGAATGAAACGGAATGAAAAACTTAATATATCTTCCATACTATGGTGGAGGGTATATAAAAAACAGGTCCATATAAGCTACTGCAACAACGGCAAATGAACAATGCATAGTTTGAGCCCATAAAACTGTTTCAAAATCTGAAAAAGTACTTTGGAGGACTATTATCTAAGGACGACATTTCTTCATTTTCATTCATTTCTGCAAAACTTTTCAAACCACTGTACACAGGGCGTCTGGTTTATATTTGCGATAAAATAATAAATTCACATCATCATCAAAAATCACAAAATTAAAAAGAAAAACAATTTAACAGCTGAGCACATGAGGAAAATCAAATTGTCTTTTCTATAAGACATATACACACACATGCATAAAACTCAGCTGTTTGATATTTACAAAAAAACAAAGAAGAAAAACAAAGACAAAGTAAGTACAACAACAGTAATACCAAAAAAACAACTAGAAAAGACACAAAAACAAATTCCCCTCTTTTGGCCTTTGAAAGAGAGTTAGTTAAAGCAAATGAAAGAGCGCCATTCATTTGCATTGCATTGGCAAACATAATGGGAAGAGTACAAACTTTCTCTCTCTCTCAGACCAAGAGAGATATGGTTAATCTTCCAATTAGAAAAGTAACCAGAAAATAATGAAATGTTTACCTGTTAATAGAAATGATGTTATTGCTAAGATAGGTATGTAGAAAAATAGAAACCAAAACTGACCAAGTCAATTATTTCTATTGAAATTTCTATTGAAAAAAATAATTTGGAATTTATACAAAAATTAGACGAGAAAGTTCTCAATATGTAATGAATACTCCTATATTCAACATAAAGTACAAAATATCATATCTAAGGCTTGACAGATTAAGCAGTAATTTATAAGTTGGAATGTTGAAAATTTGTACGTAGGTAGGTTCAAAATGTCTTCAAAATTCTTCATTTTGAAGTTTACCGAGGAGGAACTTAGAAAAACCATTACCCAATAGAACCAAATCCAATTTTTCTGTCCAAAACTATTTCAATGGCTCCATATGTTAGCCCTAGAAACCAGCAGTGATATCAATATCAAATTAAGAATTCCAGCTCTATCACTTAATCCAGTAACATATTTATTGACATTATCAAAAGAATATCCAATATAAGCCACATCTCTCCGTCCTAGGCAGAAGTACTCCACAGTGATCCAAAATAGATACCATTATTCGAATATAGTATGCATTTGCAAAACCAACGCCAGATACCAACAGTGACCTTAACATCAAATTTCAGGAATTCAGCTCTTTAATATCCCCGTTACTAAATATGGTAGTACTTAGCACAATCATAGTATAAACTTCAAGATATCAGGTCTATTTTTTCACCCAATACCAAAATTAGTACTAATTAGTACTTTTTGTGCAATTATAGTGCACATTTCCACATCAAATTTGATAATTCCAGCCCTTCCCCTTTACCCAATACCAATTTTAGTCCAATTTAGTACTTTCCGTACAATTATGGCATACATTTCTAAAAACACCACATATCTCAATTCCAAATACCAACAGGGATCTCAATATTAAATTTGACTATTCCGGCCTTATCCCTTCGCCCGAAACCAAATTAAGTACAATTTAGTACTTTTCGTACAAATACAGGACGCAACAGGACAACCTCCTTTTCTCAAACGCAGATACCATGAGTAATCTTAATATCAAATTTCAGAATTTTATCTCTATCCCTTCACTTAATACCAAGTTATGTACCATTCAGTACTTTTCGTACAATTATGGTACACATTTCTGTAACCACCTCTAAATATCCAGACTACGCATTAACAGCGAACTTCATACCAATTTTCAGATTTTAAACACTATATGTTCAGCCAAAAACAAATTGTACCAAATATAGCAATATTAAGGGCCTTTCCTGCACATGGTATACTAATTTCCAAAATCACCTCTTTTTCACAAACATACCAAAAATCCAAATTTCAGAATTCTAGCTCATTCCGTTTGTTCAATACATTTTACTATTCGTACCATTTTAGTACGAATTTCCAAAAACCCAGCCTTATCACACGCCCACGCACCATGACTGACCCTGGTGCAAATTTTCAAGATTCCAGCTTCAGACGTTTCCTCTGGGTGTTTATTCTCAATCAGTCAGTCAGTCATTCGATAAAACCCCGTTTACAAGTCGTTTAGAAATAAAAGACATTTAACAGATCTTTTAGGAGCAGAAAACGTCTTCTTTAACAGAAAACAATCGATTGAAATAATCCCTCTCCACATAAATTTTCCTATTTCCTCCCTTTTTGGTCGAATCCCCAAAATCGTCAGATCTGGCAACCTCCTTATATATTTTTGAACATAATAAAGTAATGTGTTGTTAATGAAAGACTGAAGGGCGCAAGTGAAGAAACAATGTAGGAAAAAAATGATTCCTTCTCTTTAACCCGCAGTTCGTCTCTTGGTATTAACGACGACGATGATGATGATGATGATGGCACGACATGCAGCAAGTGCAAGGAATGGGGGGAACGCGGTAAAAGAAGAAGAATAATCATAAAAACCCACGCAATGCACACAAACGCACATACACACCCATAACTGGCAAAGAGGAATTATTCAAAACAAAATAATGACACACAGAGAACAATTTACTCTGAGGATGATGATGATGACGATGTTTGGGAAAGAGAGCAGAGTGGGGGTAACGCATTGAGACCCCCTGAGAACAGCAAAGAGTAGTGTGCGTATGTGTGTGCATGAATTGTGAGTGAGGTGCAATGCAACCTTAACACAAAACAACAACAACAACAAGAAAACTGTAATGATAAACAGCAACAATAGCTAAAACAGCAGCAGCAACAAAGAAGGAAATCATATTTGGTAGAGGGGGAGCCTCCATTGCTTGCTGCTCTCGTGTTGCTATTGTTGTTATTGTTTTTGTTTCGTGTGTACGACGACGTATGGACACAAAGTGAATTAAATAAACTTGTGAATTTTGTGCATTATGAGAACGAGAAAGGGGTGAGGGAAGAGTGATGAGATGGGGGCCCTCCTCTCTCTCTCTCTCCCCACAAAAACTAACTTTGAAATTAATGGTCAACACACACAACAATGGCAACAACAACAAAAATGCTGAGGAATACAAATAATGACCCCCACCAACAATTTTTACTTTGTCTGGAATTAGTTTTGTTTGCAAAACCATTAGAAACAACAGCAACAAAAATGAAACTAAACAAAGGGAAGATAATAACTGCACAAACACACTGTCGTCTCTGTTTGTAAATTTTTGCAAATCAATGCAAATTCTCTTTTGCTTAGCAAATTATTTTAAAACATTGTTAGGAACAAATTTCATTTGGGAGCAATACTGGCTAGATTAATAAAATTAAAAATATCCTTGCTTCCAAATTATTACTCACATTGATATTTTTTGGATTTTTTCAATTATTTTTATTTTTTTTTCTTTTGTTAAATTTCACAAATAAGTTTTGTAAATTGTAATTTCCATCATAGATTTTAGATTTTTATTTTATTTGCTCTCTTACTTTTCTGTTATTTTTTTATATTTGTTTTAAATTTTCTTTGTCTGCAAGTGTAAACACACAAACGCATACACCACCGAAATAATGAAAAACAGTTGCAAGCAAGCTAGCTGACAGGCTGGCTGACTGACTGGCACACACACGCACTCACACTCGCTCGCCCGTCCGTTCGACACAACTCTGCCACAACTCACGACGACCAAAAAAACGCGTCGTATACCTTTGAATAACAAAATCGTACTGAGAAAATCGAAAAACCCAAAACACATCAGCAAAAGCACACACAAAACCAAAGTTTTCAGCAAATACATATGATAGGGTTGCCAACATGTGTGTATTTGCTTGCGGAGATAGGATTAGATTCCGGGAATTTACAGGGTGAGATGTAAAAACTTCAACCAACTTCAGACTGCTTTCATTTCTAAGCCACTCGTCCGACAGCTGTTAAAATTATTCCAGTGATAGCTCATTATATTATTTACAGGCGAACTGGAATTCAAGCGTGATAGTGTGATTTCTTTATATTTGGCTGGAAAACCATAAGTGGCTATCGTAAGAGCACTCTAGCATTTAAATGTGAATAAATCTTTTGTGTCTCGTACCATCGCTCCTTACCGTGATACTGGTGGCGTAGTAGTCCGACGTCAAGGAAGTGGACGGAAGAAAACAGCAACATCAGCAGAAATGGTTCGAAAAGTAAAGAAGCGTCTCGATCGAAACCCGCGTCGCAGTGGCAGAAAAATGACTCGTGAGCTGAACATATCGCAATATTCCATTCGGCAAATATTCAAAAAATGAGCTCGGGGTAAAGCCATTGAAATTCCAAAAAGTGCAAGAACTTACACCTCAACAGAAAAATAGAAAAATATACTCAAAAGAGCTAAAGAGTTGCTTCGCATTGGCCGAAAGTGGTGAACTGCCGAATTTGGTTTTCTCCGCTCCGATGAGAAAACATTCGTTGTCCAGAATTTTGTAAACAAAGAAAATAATCGTATTTACTTGCCAAAGAGGTCTGCAGAAAATGTGCACCTTCGGTTGGCCACCAGAACTCAAATGCCGGCCATGGTGATGATTTGCACCGCCATATATAGCCGATGGTCGCTCTCCGCTTGTATTAATCGACCATGGCATCAGAATAAATGCCGAATATTACCGCGAATAATATTCTAGAGGGCACGCAAACATTTTGGCCGCAGACCTTGGACAACAGGACTCAGCACTAATGTGTGGAGTATTTAGGAGACAGTTTCGGCTTAAATCCCGAACTCTAAATCCTTCGACGGTCCAACTCTAGTTGGAAATTCCCTCTGGAGTTCTATGTGTTGGTAGAGTGGAATAATTGCAAAAGTAGCTAAATCTGATATGTAAACATTAAACTGCTTTCGAACCTTGTAAAGGATGGCAGGACCGCATCACGATTCGAAGTGGTGCGGCTGTTATTTTAACGAAAAATTATAGAGGGAGAGAACGAAGGACAATACGACGCTTCGATTGTTGTATACAAGCTTCGATTGTTGTATAATTTATTATACACCAGTCATTTTAGAAATTCTGGAACATTTCAACTTTATTACCCTTGTCCTTTGTAATTAAGGTTCAAAAAGGTAGAAATGCTGCATATGCCCTTAAAACGCCTTTTCTTCATTTCCACGGTTTATGATTACATTGGCAACTCTATTAATACAAATGAAGAGCATAGCAACTTTTCAAGAGAGCAAGTAACAAAGCAAACCCAATCACACACACATTGTCTTTGTTGTCTTGACATTACTTTGTTTTTGCTCGAGTTGACAGTGGGACTAAAACAAACAATAATAATAAAAAGAAAACAGCTGAGAGCGAATAATTTTTTTTGGGGTCTGATGGTATGCAGGCAATTTAAATGCAACAAAGTAACGATGGGCGATAACAAAAAATTCTCTTGAATGAAATTTTTGGTGTCAACAACTTTTAATTGAAATATAATAAAAAAAAACAATAAAGCAATAACAAGTAAAAGCTGATAAAATGCTATTGGCATCATGGTACAATAAAAAAGTAAAGCCAACAGCTGGTTAAAATTTTTTCTGATTGTGTCCGACTTCTATATATTAATCACTTTTGATATGGAATTGAAACATTAAACAGTTTGGATAATGTTATGAAATGTTCTACTATTTAAAAAAAATTGTTATGTTTATTTAAACATGTTTATGTTTAAATATTGAGACGTACCTGAAAATTGTGACCCTTTGTGGGTGAGATGCCAAAAGAGAGAACAGGTTCGCAGATATATATAATTTTCACAACAGATCTTGCGTTAGCAAAAATGTTTGTATGTGTGAAATTTGAAGAAAGTTGGATGATTACTCCGGTTTCTTTGAGCGTTTTATTTTTTAAAATCTTGAAACCTATGTGGGGGTGGTACCAGAAGAAATGGTCCGATCTCTACCATCTTTATAACAGATCTTATGTTGATGGAAATTTTGAGATGTGCCATGACTGAATGGTGTCGGATGTTCATTTCGCGTTTTATGAGCTCCTCGGATACTCAAAATTTTGACCCTTTTTAGGAGAGGCACCAAAACATGTGGACCAATATATCCCAATTTCTCACCAGACCTTGGATTAAAAAAATATTATAAGATATGTAATATGAAGAGAACCGTATGCTTATTTCGGATTATATGATCGTTTTGGTTTTTCAAAACGTTCACCCTTTGTGGGAGAGGTACCAGAAGGAATGGTCCGATCTCTACCATATTTTAAACAGATCTTGTGTTGATAGAAATATTGAGATGTGCCAAGTCTAAATGGAATCGGATGTTAATTTCGCGTTGTATGAGCTTAATGGATACTCAAAATTTTGACCCTTTGGAGTGGACCGATATTATCCAACTTCTCAGCAGACCTTAGGTTAATAAAAATATTGTGAAGTGTGTAATTTGAAGACATTCGTAGTCTTACAACACATTTGAAAAGTGTTATAATTTTTCCATATTTTGACCCTTTGTGGGGAAGGTACCTAACGGAGTGAACCGATATTGTCCATTTTCGCACCTGACCTAGAACTGACGCAAATATTAGGATTTGCAAAGTTGGAGCAAAATCCGATTTTCGTTTATATTACTGTGCAGAATATATATATATATATATTTTTAAATTTCGACCTTTTGTGGGGGTGGTACCAGAAGGAGTGGACCGATATATTCCATCTTCACATCAGACCTTGGATTGGCAAAAATATTGTGATGTGTTTAATTTGGAGACAATCGGACACTTACATCACATTTTATAAGATTCAATAATTATTCAAAATTTTGACCCTTTGTGGGGTAGGTACTTGAAGGAGTGGACCGATATTGTCCACTTTCGTGGCACTGATGGAAATATTAGAATTTGCAAAGTTGAAGCAAAATCGGACTATCCGTTCTCTGTGCAAAAAATTAATGTTTTGAAAAATTCGACCTTTTGTGGGGGTTGTACCAGAAGGAGTGGACCGATATTCCCCATCTCCGAACTCGATCTAAGTTTGATAATAATAATACCTTGTACCAAGTTTGCATCAAATCGGATACACCCTTCGAGGGTTATTGTGCGCACCAGCCAGTCAGAAAGACGGATTTGGTCCAAAGAGACCTAGGGTTTAATTTCGTTTTTTTCGATAAGGCACATTTTTGCCGTATCAAATGATATATACCCTCTATATGGCTGAGGGTATAATTAATTTATTTTCAGGTCTTTTGTGGAAGGAAGGTCCTCCCTACAACTCCGATAAACAAAGAACTACGCACTGATAAAACCAATATTTTCTTTATGTGTACACATAGCATATGTACGTACGTACATATGTATGACTATGTGTGTGTGTGTGGTGTATGAACGAACATTCTCATCCATATGTATGTACGTACGTACATGTGTAAATATATATTCATGTGTATATTTCTATGCAATATCCACGAATTAGCAGCAAAACATAAAAAATTTCAAACAAAGAAATCTTCAAAACAAATATTATTGGCGGAACGCACACAACCGTACACACGTCACACAAAAGAACTGCGTAGTAGTTTTTTGTTGCTGTTATTTCTTTGGCGATTGAAGAGTGGAGTTTTGTAAGACAAGAAGTGAAGTAAAACGAATTGGGGAAAAACGAAGTTAGTTATCGACAGACAAGTTCAAAACAACAACAGCAGCAACAACAACGAAAAATCATGCACAAGAAGTTGTACCTATATAATGAAATATATGTACATACAGACTTTTGGGATATAGATATGAATGGCATGGCTCGACAGAAAACCACAGAAAATGTAAATCGCTTCATGGATCAGGCACATTTTGACCATTTGGCAGGAAGGCAGATACTAAACAAAGAGGAGATTATTTTGTCGTCCACATTTACAAAACACGAGCTCACTGCCCTCCCTGGAATCGAAACTTTTATTATTTTGAAATTTATTTCAATAAATTAAAAAATTATTACCGTTAAAACCCATACGAACGAACGAACACCAAAAAACCATAATCCAAAACAATAACAAAGCATAACAACAAAAAACATATGATAAAGAAAAAAAAAACACAAACAAATCTCTATAGAAAGAGAGAGAGAGTTGAAATGACACAAAGAGAAAATGACAAATAATAATAACCGTGATCGAAATGACTAGAAAAGACGTAATAACAAAATGGAAGGGGCACAGACGGGGGTGACAAGTCGATTCAAGCACATAGTCCGTCAGTCATTTATACACCTCACCTCATCTGTGTACATACACATGTACATATGCTATATACTATGTAGCAATGTTTGTTTGAAACTGCATTTTATTATATATTTCTCCTGCAATGCTCACACTCAAAATCCCCAGGAGAGGGAGGGAGGGAGGTGGATTGGTGGCTAATGATGACCCCACCGTGAATTGACACCTTATTCTGCATTCACCTGATGTAATATTTAACAAAATAAAAGAAAATACTTACAAAATCTCAAATCAGCCAGCTGCAATAGTCAGCCCCAGTTTGTGCTTCTCCAATGGGGAAAAAATTTGACTGAATGACGTTTTTCGTTTCGTTTTTTTCTTCTTTTTTCTTTGCTGTGACAAAGAAGAACTACAAATATTCTTTTCAAGGGAAATCTATTAACATCATTTGGGTTGTTTTTATTAATTATTACACTTCACTATTTGTTTTTTCAACAATAAATTCACAAATTGTTTTAATTTTCTTCTCGATCTTTTAAAATATGCAATTTTTTCGACTTCGTTTCCTTATTATTTTTAATCTGCCCGATATGAAGAACTCAACTGACACTCTCTTCCTCTCTGTTGTTATTTTCGTTAATGAGAATGCCAGATTTGCTAAGGGACTTGTAGTGTTGCCACATGCACAAAGAATACTAGAGAGTTGGAAGAGTAACCGTAAAGTGCAAGTAATCGTATTGTATTGGGAAAGAGAAAACTCCGTTAGATTCAAATTTCTCAGAAATTACAGCAAATCAATGAATGTTTATATTACTTAAGATGAGAATCATGGTAGAAGAATACAGGTAGATGTATCAACGCTTGGGAACATTGATATGTCAACATTTTTAATTTTTTTTTCAAAAATAAGTAGATTTTTACAAGTTTGGTTATACAATTAAATTATATGAAAATCCAAAAATGGAGTTTCTTCTGATAACTTTATCCCTTCTTCTTCTTCTGAGTATTCTCCATATAGGTCCACGATATAAGGATACCTCACTATATTCGGTATTTTGCCGATGTTAGCTACATTTTTCAATGGAATTGTCTAAAAATCCATACTAGAAATTCTTTCTAAGCACTTTACACCCTGGAAGAGAAACGTCTACATAGGTCCACGATATCGTTTCTAATGGATACTACAGTCTATGACAGAAAATTGTCCGTGAAGGTCCAGGTCTTCGTATAGACCCCATATAACGGCATCTCCCGATATTCGGTATTTTGATTATTTTAGCGACATTATTCAACGGAATTGTTTCAAATTTTATATTTAAAGATCGTGATGAGAACTACAGTCTATGACAGAAAATTGTCTATGCAGGTGTAAGTCTTCGTATAGCCCCCATATAAGAGCATCTCCCGATATTCGGTATTTTGATTATTTTAGCGACATTATTCAACGGAATTGTTTGAAATTTGGTATTTAGAGTCCGTAATGGGAACTACAGTCTATGACACAAAATTGCCTATGTAGGCCCAGGTCTTCGTGTAGACCCCATATAACGATACCTCCCGATATTCGGTACTTTGACGATTTTAGGTACATTATTCACCGGATTTTTTCAAGTTTCATATTTGAATATTTTAATAGATTATGACCCCAATATAACGGCTATATTCGATATTTTTAAGATTTTAACCGAATTTTTAACGGATTTAATTTTTTGACAATTTCTAAATTTTTTTTCAAATGGTGGAGGGTATTCAAAGTTCGACCCGGGCGAACTTACAGCTGTTTTACTTGTTTGTTCACACATTTCTATCTTCAACACAGAAAACGTAGATTTTTTTTAAAAAGTTGAAAATCTTCAATTTTGAAATTTTGTGCGCCCGACGTATTTGGGTAAAGGTAAGAATACATAAATCGTTTTTTTGACTGGCTTAAGGGTGGAAATACATAAAGCGCATGGCTGGCTTAAGTCACCGGCTGGCTTTTTCGCAGATAAACAACGGAATTTTTGGTTGACTTAAGCTGGCCATAGACGAAAGATAAATTCGAGCAATTTGTTGGGTTTGTGGTCGCGTTTTTACGTCTGTGGGGTAGTTTGCGAACAAATTGCAAGTTTTTGAAAATTTTCAAAAACTTGCAATTTGTTGGCAAACAAATCATACGTGTGTGGGCTACTGCGCAAATTTTAAGCCATTTTGCCATTTCAGTTGCTCTTCAACCATTGTAACGAAAGGTCGTGTAGTGCACACAAAAAATGGCAAGCAAAGACTTTATGATAGAATTTTTTGAAGTGTTAAAAAATGAAAATGCCATTTGGCAAACAAAAAGTGAAAAATATAAAGACAAATTAGAAAAACAAAAATCATGGGAAAAACTCGTAACAAAATGGAAAGAGGTTGACAAAAATGCTTCGGTGGACGTAGTAAAAAAAAAAATATAATTGCCTACGAACAACGTACAGAAGGGAGCTGCAGAAGTTGCGCAAAAGCGAAAGGTCAGGTGCAGGTGCTGAGGATATATACGTGCCGTCGCTGTGGTATTTTGACCATCTTAACTTTTTGCTCGACCAAGAGACACAGTTGGAAGGCAAAAAACCAATTGTTAAATAAAAAATTTTCTGCCACAAAATTCAAACAGAAGCACAAACCGAAGTTCAATCACAAAATGAACATCATCCGCTTCGTAGCATATGCTTACTCTTCAACGTCGGCCGAATTATGATTTGTTCGAGCGTGTGTGGAGAAACGATATGCAATAAATCGCAGCAATAAATTTGCAAATCACACCAACAAATCGTTCGTCTATGGCCAGCTTTAGGCTCCTTTGTTCATTTCCGAAGAAGCTAGCCGATGACTTAATGGCTGGCTTCTTCGCAGATGAACAACGGAGTTTTTGGTTGACTTAGGCTCCTTTGTTCATTTCCGAAGAAACTAGCCGATGACTTAAGCCAGCCATTGAGTCATCGGCTAGCTTCTTCGGAAATAAACAAAGGAGCCTAAGTCAACCAAAAACTCCGTTGTTCATCTGCGAAGAAGCCAGCCGGTGACTTAAGCCAGCCAAACATGCGCTTTATGTATTTCCACCCTTAAGCCAGTCAAAAAAGCGCTTTATGTATTCCCACCTTAAATATTTGTTTTCTCAGAAACCTTTTACACTACGAATTTAGGGCGAGTAAAAGTGGAAAATCTTTCAAATGACAAATTTCAATACCTCGCAGTATCTGATGTTTCCAATAAAGTCGTGGCAATTTTTTTTTTATCGAAATTCATCGAAAACTTTCCAAAAACGTATATGTCATTATTGCTGGTATGCTTAATTTCACGTTTTTGGCACGTTTTGGATAAAACAACTGCTCTGTTCCAGTACCTGCAACGATCTACCAGTTTTGCAATTTTTTTCGATTTCATAAAGGGAAAATCGGTTACAGACCTTATATTGTCTTTTTATTATGGACTCAATTTTGTGGAATGACCCCAAAATTTCCATTCATGTTTTGTAGTTTTACCCCAATATAAGAATTTTATGAAAAAAAAAATTAAAAATCACCAAAAACACACGTTGATAAGATAAATGTCTATAAGTCTCCAGCACAGAGTTGAATTTTCCGAGTTGCTTTGGTGTTGAACAACCTTACTTATTGAGCCATGCAAATAATTATGTCCTGTCAGAATTTCTTTGTCATTGGCAGTGTTGATTTTCGAACAAAACTCAATAAAATTGTGTTTGTTTTTATTTTTTCCAATTCTTTTATTTTCGTTAATTTAATGCAAACAATATCACTTAAAAATTGCTTTTAGATTTTCTCTTTTTCTATATGGCTTGTGTACAGGCTACCTGTTGAATCTAACATTTACCATAAAATCATGAAAGCTAAAGCGCCTTTCACTTAAAAGTAATCGATTACTTTTCCCGTTATCTAGCATTTGAAATTGAGACATTCTATTGATCGGTCTTTGTTGTTGTTGATGTTGCATGTCCTTTCGTGATGTTGGCCGGTAATTCCAGAAGGCTTCTTATCAGAGCATGTTCACCTCAATTCAATTCCAAGTTGTTGATGGCCACAACAAAACAAACAACAGAAGGAGGTGATAATAAAAATGATGCATCAATGCAATCTTACCACAAGCAATTGGATGCACTAAAGGTCAGCAGCAATGCATGGACAAAATCGACATTTGGAGAATTTGCCGAAAAGATGATACTGCATCGTTTCGAATATCTACTTGAGAAGACCAGTTACATGGAGGAGTTGAGAAAGTCCCAGAAGCGTATGTTGGAAATACAGGTATGAAGGAAAGTGTGAGTTACTAAAAAATCAATGGGAAACACATTTTAAAATATTCTATGGAAGGGACTGCATTTTTGGGACATAAAAATATAAAATTGAGGCCTAAAGGCCTTCCAGGGGTCTATTATGGACGTATGACTTTTTGAGGTTTCCTATACATTGAGGACATGTTTAACGACTTCTAATCCTAGAATACCTCTTTTAAGTATATTTGGGTAAAATACCTATTACAGGTCTTCCATAGATTGAAATTTTTTTGCAGATATATTATCCACTGACGGCCTTTATAGTTTAAGCTCTTCTAGAGGGCTATCTTAACTTAAAATGGCTTTCATTAATCTTTCCTTCCATGCACAGAAAAACTTATATGAAAATGCTGAAAAAAGACGTACAATTATCAAAAAATTAAATGACCTAATGTCCGATAATGGTAACCAAGGAAATCAACTACCAACCACTAAAGTCTTGGTAAGTAATCTCTAAAAAATTTCGCTTTAAAAACCTTTTCAATTTTTTTTCCTTTATTCTCTCTTTTTCAATAGAACATTGCATCACAAAAACAACTATGGCATGAATACAACAAACTCGAACAAGAAGAATTGTCGTTGGCCACACGATCAGTACTAGCTATCAACGAGACATATGAAGCTGAAAAATTACATACAAAATTAATGCGGTCCTTTGGTATCCTTCTAACGATTGCCAGCTCTCTGCTAACCTTGGTTTTGTCCTATCTAATACGTCGGGAGCCACAACAACAGCATCAATATGCACATATCATGGCTGGAAAAAATCAATCAAACGCTGAATCATGGACGTCGTATTTGCATAGAAATACGAAATGGGCGTATAGTTGGGTCGATCGATTTCGTTAATCTTAAGAAAAGTTGATATAAAATAAATCATTTTGAAATAAATAAATTTGTTAATAAGAACAAGGGCCAAAGTTCTGAATAACTAAAACAATCATAAAATCCGTAATAAACATCCGGTTATCTTCAAATTACACACATCGCAATATTTTTATTAACCCAAGTTTGGTGTGAAGATGGGATATATCGGTCCACTCCTTCTGGTACCTCCCCACAAAGGGTCAAAATTTTGAATATTCATGAAGCTCATAAAACACGGAATTAACATCCGATTCTATTCAAACTTGGTACATCTCAATACTTCCATCTTCAAAAGATTTGTTATAAAGACGGTGGAGATCGGACCGTTCCTTCTGCTACCTCCCCACACAGGGTTCAACATTTTTGAAAAAAAAAAAAAAACAAAACAAAACGCTCAAAGAAAGCGAAACAAGCATTCAACTCTCATCAAATTTCACACATCCAAATATTTTTGCTAACACAAGATCTGCCCCATAAAGGATCAACAATTTGAATAATCATACTTAAGTCTGGGGTATAAATATTTCGAATATTTCGGCAAAACCGACTGATACTATTTTACTTGTTCAAATTCACGATTATTGAACTGAAGATCCATGGTATATATTCTTCAAAGAATTTTTGATTATTGGTCCGAAGGTCCATAAAAAAATATTCTTAAAAAAAGTTAAAAATCTGTAAAATCGTTCGGGCCGAACTTTGAATACCCTCCACCATTTGGAACTTATTTGGAAACTATCACTATTTTACTTGTTCAAATTCACGATTATTGAACTGAAGATCCATGGTATATATTCTTCAAAGAATTTTTGATTATTGGTCCGAAGGTCCATAAAAAAATATTCTTAAAAAAAGTTAAAAATCTGTAAAATCGTTCGGGCCGAACTTTGAATACCCTCCACCATTTGGAACTTATTTGGAAACTATCAAAAAATAAAATCCATTAAAAATTCTGTTAAAATCTTAAAAATACCAAATGTAGCCGTCATATTAGGGTCCAAACGACGACGTGGACCTGCATAGGCAACTTCAACAAAAAAAAATCGTTGAAAAAAGTAGCTAAAATCATCCAAAATACCGAATATCGGGAGATACCGTTATGTGGGTGCTATACGAAGACGTGGACCTGCACAGATAATTTTTTGTCTTAGGCTGTAGTATCCATTTCGTACTTCAAATACCAAATTTGAAACAATTCCGATGAATAATGTCGCTAAAATCATCAAAATACCGAATATCGGGAGGTACCGTTGTATGGGGGCTATACGAAGACGTGTACCTGCACAGACAATTTTCTGTCATAGGCTGTAGTATCCATTTCGAACTTCAAATACCAAATTTTGTAACAATTCCGATGGATACTGTCGCTAAATTCATCAAAATACCGAATATCGGGATGTACCGTTATATGGGGGCTAAACCAAAACGTGGACGTACATGACCCAGTTTCAATACCAAAAGTCCTGCATACATAATATACATTGGAGTAAAATTTTATCAATCTACTTCAATTCGTTCGGAAGCTAGAGGGATTTCCACAGACGGACATCGCTAAATCGACATAGAATTTTATGCTGATCAAGAATTTATACACTTTGCGGGGCCTAAAATGTATATTTCGAGGTGTTACAATCGGAATGACAAACTTAATATACCCTCTATACTATTTGTCATTGGATTCTGTTAAAAAATCCCTACAAATGCACCATTATTTATTGGACATCGAAACCCTAATAAAAATTTCCAAAAATTCTCGATTTTTGGTCATTGGACCATTTTCCCTAAAAATACATTATTCTTGGTCATTAGGTCCTTAAACAAAAAGTTCTTCTCTAAATCCCCGATTATGTATATTTCGAGGTGTTGCAAACTGAATGACAAACATAGTATACCCTCCAAACCATGGCAGAAGAATACAGGTAGATGCAACAAAGCTTGGGAGCATTGATATGTCAAAAAAATTAAATGTTTTTTCAAATATAAGTAGATTTTTATATGTTTTCTTTATACTACGTCAGTCGGGGGCTACTAAAATTTGCGTTTTTCAAAATTTTTTACAAATTTAAATAATTTTTTATTCAACATTTTCAATTCCAAAATCGGTATGACAGTTCATTGTCCCAGCAGCTGTGTCGAAGCGACTACCTGTATTCTTCTGCCATGCTCCAAACTATGGTGGAGGTTATAAAAATACATCACATGGTTATTTGATAACCGCCTTGGCCATTAAATATTGCTTATCCGGGGAATTCCCTAGTAATGGCAAATAGCTCGTATTACTTAATACGCATAAACAAACCAACACATACACAAAATAAATATTCCCAAAATTGAACTTTTTTTTAAATTAATTTTTATTTGGTTGCCCAGCCGTACATCCAACGGGTGTTTCTTTTCAAATAACTACCCCATGACTCCGACTGTGTTTGTTCGCGCAACTCTGATATTTCTTGTTCCAATAGGAATTTACGCTTTGAATGATTGTAGGATATAAAAACGATGGTCAGGAGTGACGAAACTATAACGCCCATGACACAGACCAATTTCAAAAATTGTCTTTCCTTGTTGATGGCCTCCACAAAAGTGTTGATCCCCGAAGCGGATTCTTTGCCCAGCAACATTTCACTTTCGTCCGCCTCATAATATAGTTTGAGTAAATGCTTTTCCATATCGCAGAGCTTCAATAAGAAAATTTAATTTTGAAAGAAAAACATATTTTAAACTTATAATACAATTCACTTACAACATCGATTTCCTTGCGTGTCTCTTCCAGATATGTGCGATTGACTTTCTCCACATCCAGGCCATTGTAAATGTTGTTCAGTACCGAACGTACATCGCACAGCTTCCTCATAATTGAGCGTTTTCTTTCGCCAATGTCCATCAGTTGTTTCTGAAATATTTAACAAAAAAACACTTTAAGTTAAAAAAAAAAAATAAAACCCAAACCTCTACCCACCTGTAGATTAAAAATATGATCCTTGGATTTCCTTAAGTTCTTAACTGTATTTGAGTTTTCCAAAATCGGTGCATTTCCTATTTTGTCCGCCAGCAATGGATATGACGACTCCTTCCATTTATTTATGGAATTTAAAGCAACTTCTTTAATGGTGGTCCTTAGCTTCTCATCACCATAGTTTCTGGCATGAAATACAAAGTGTTTCTGATTCCAGATTTGGGGACGTGCAAATCCATGCAATGTTAAGGCACGCATTTTTGAATCGTCCACTGCCGGCGAAGTTGATTCTTCCAAGAATTAAATTTTTTTGACCTTTGTCCAAAAATTGGAGTTGCGATTATTTAGACGAGTAATCGGTAATTCATAAATATAGACTCTGTTCCACAAACTTTTTTTTTTTTTAAAAATATTTTTTTTATTTTTTATTTTTTTAAAAAAATATTTTTTCAATGAAAAAATACAGGGTGAGATAAAAAACTGCAATAAAGCTAAACGCCATAATTTTTACAATTTGCTTCTAAAATTTTATTGAATGAAACAAAAAATGTCGGAAATAGCATCAAATTTTAGAATAAGTTTAGATTTGTTCGAATTGGTCACATTTGGACGAATTATGACCTTCAAACGGACAATGAAACCGTCACACGGTGCCCGAATGTTGCTCTGCGGTATTTTGGCCCATTCCCGGCGATGCGCTTGCTTGAGGTGATCGACACTTTTGGTATTTTTTAGTGCCAACCATGCTTTCCAAAATACTCCAGACACAATAGTCCAACGGATTGGTATCCGGAGATTTTAGTGGTCATTTTGTAACCATTCTTGGGTGGAGCGTGCTGAGTGTGATTGTGCTGAGTCCTGATGGAATGTCCAAGGTCTGCGTCAAAAATGTTTGCGTGCCCAAGGCTTTAATTCATAATTTTTCGCGATAATATTCGGCATTTATTCTGATGCCACGGTCGATTAATACGAGCGGAGAGCGACCATCGGCTGTTATGGCGGCCCACACCATCACCATCGCCGGCGCTGGAGTTCTGGTGGCCAAACGAAAGTGCACATTTTCAGCTGACTCTTTTTCAAGTAAACACAATCATTTTTGGTCTATTCCAGAACTGCAAGAATGTAAAAGTGCTAAACTATGATAACCGATTATCGAAAAAAATTGCAAATTTAGTAAATTCTTGCAGGTTCTAGAACAGAGCCTTTGTTTATTCACAAACTGCTAAACAACGAATGTTTTCGCATCGGAGAAAACCAAATTCGGCAGTTCACCACTTTCGGCCAAGCTACTCTTTAGCTCTTTTGAGTCTATTTTCTTTCTGTTGCGGTGTAAGTTTTTGCACTTTTTGGAAATTCAATGGATTTGCCCCGAGCTCATTTTTCAATATTTCCCGAATGGAATATTGCGATATGTTCAGCTCACGGGCCATTTTTCTGCCACTGCGATGCGGGTTCCATCAAGTCGCTTCTTTACTTTTCAAAGCATTTCTGCTGATGTTGCTGTTTTCTTCCGTCCACTTCTTGACGTCGGGCTACGCTACAAGTATCACGGTAACGAGCGATGGTACAATACACATAAGATTTATTCACATTTAAATGCTGGAGTGCTCTAGTGGCTTAGAAATGACAGCAGTCTGAAGATGGTTGCAGTTTTTTCCATCTCATTCTATATGTGCTCGCTTATTCGCGACGGCATGTTCCCTCTTTCGAATTTGTATCTTGCATTTATACAAGGGAGTTTGCCTTTTTGTATAAATTCAAAATTGTTTGGGCTTCTATTCAGAACTGCAGGAATACAAAGCTTTTTACTGCGATAACCGATTTTTTCTCTATGATATCGAAAATAATTGCAAAACTAGTAGATTTTTGCAAGTTTTGAAATATCCATTATTTGTCGTGATTTATTTGATTTATACTAGGTGTGTTTACAGGCGACAACTTTTATCCTTCTCTTTTGAACGTGCTTTTTGCATTTTTACAAGGCATATATTTTCAGCAATTTTCTATTTCACGATTGCCTTTTCTGTAATTTTTTATTATATTTTTGTATAAATTCGTACTCCCATCACTGGCATGTCGTTCGATAATATCGATAGAGAAACAACTATCAATCGATACTCCCTTTAGCAAAACAAAATATCGATATTTCTCATTAACTGTTTGCCAGCTCTAACGAGCCAGGAGCACAACTCGAGCAAAGAGATTTTTAAATAAAATTAAGTAAATAACTAAAAATATATTTGAAATATTGTAATAACAAAATAAATAAAATAAATTGCAAAATATTAAAATTGATATAAAAAAGCAAAATAAAACACGCCCACTAACAAAGCGAAGTTCATTGTAAAGATTCGCGGCGTCCCGTTTTAATTGTCGGTGAATATCGTGTTAGAAAAGAAAAACAAATGTGTAAATGTGTGGTGACGATTTTTTTTGTTGTTATTGAAAGGAAAATAATCAAAAGAAAATAAAAGTAATCTAAATATTGCTGAAAAAAGGAAGACTTATATAAAAGAAAAACAACAGCCTGTGCCTCTTTTCTCGAAAGTGTTCGAAAGGTAAGGAAATTTAGTTGGTTGCTTAAATGGTTGTGGAATTGTGTGTAACCCAAACAAAAAAAAAACATATGATGTGAAGCTATTCCTTACCTCGCCATGAGATAAACAAGTAGATTTTTTTCATAAATTAGGCAAAAAGATGCAAAAATGAATCAATTCAATAGAGTTTTTGCATAAAAAAGTCATCATTTCTAGTCTTGCTTAAGTAAATATATGATTTAATAGGCTTGGAACTGTGGAACATAATTTGCAACATGGCCAGATTAATTATGCCTTTTTTTACATCATATTCATAGTTTGTAACATCTTGTACTTATATTCCTTATTATTCTAGTGTTGCAATTTACAGCTGGTATGTCGCCCATGGTGTATAATTACATGTATGACGTAGAAAAATGTGGGAGTGTAACATGAAACCTCTTCAAGAATTTTATCTAAATGAGTTCTTTTTTCGCGAATATGGTTGCCAATTTGGCGAAAATTATAAATATAAAAATCGCCCAAATGGTATATCTTCAAAATCCCTATAACTTGAATATGTGCTATTGAATCTTTTTATAATGTGTTAGCCTAAGCACAAATCACTCAAAATAATATAGCCGATGTCTTTTAAATGCTGAAAAAAGCAGGGTGTACATACATTGAAGACCAGAAAGTTCAAATTAACGCTGATTTGGTTTGAAACTGGGGTCAAACCCTTAGCCATAAATCAAGAGGCACCGATGTATGGCGGCTGCACCCATAAATAGACCAACATTGCAAATTATTTGCAAGGCTCGAGCCGAATTTTTTTTTGTATCCCCTCGATGGGAAAACTTAAATTGTGGCCTGGTTGATTGGCCTCAAAATCCTAGCTTCAACAAAAAAAAAAAACTGGATTGGCCAAATATTTGGTGTTATATGTTACATACGAGATATCAGAATCTTTAAACGTACTAGAGTATCAGTTCTAACTCCTGCTTCAATAATTTGGCTATTTTCACGGACTGTAACCAGAGATCTTCTGTAGTGAGTAGGGCGTCTTGTGCGGGCCAGTATCACACGCTGGGTAGAAGTTTTGCAAATCATCGTCAATTCTTGTCCAATATAATTTGAGAAGACTACGCCATCCTGAACGTAGTTGCGCTAAAACTACCCGGGCTTGTCGCTCTTCATTTGCAATGAATTGGAGTAGACTTTAAGGACGCCATTTATACTGGCATTTGGAATTGCATATCAGTATGAATTCCTCTCAGACCTGCCTGATATGATTCTTGATCTAGAGGCTCTCTCTCTCTCTTGTAGCGTTACATCTCTATCTCTAGATCATGTACGTCCTTTCTGACACGCCTGTGTGGGGTACTTCTATCCACCATATGATGGTTTGGATGACTCCTACGATAACGCCGAAGCAGGTACTGCAACGAATGCATATGATTATACTCACGTAAGGGAAGGACCTTCGCCTCATGTAGATTGTCCACTGTTGTCATGAGAAGGTTCCCTGTCGCAGTTCTCAATGCAGCATTCTGGCAGGACTGAATGTTCATCCACTGCGTAGCACTTTTATTCGTAGACCACGATCATGGTGTCGTACCGCCCTGTTGATGACATATTTGTATGGTTGTAGCGGTGCTTGCGAGGAATATGAACATATCCGACACTATTTCAAAGGCCACACTCTTTACATAGTCTGAGGAGATGAGAAAAGTGCTGAATGTGCAGGTCGAGGGAAATATAATTTCGAGCACGAACTACTCCAAGATCCAGGGGTCACATTCGATACCATGTTCAAGTCGCCCGCGCAAGCCACAGTTATCGGCGACTAAAGCATCAGTTATCCATTCAGTTGGAAAATATGTCTAGAACCTTCAAAATTCCACACCAAAACCTGGACTTACATTAAAAATTCTATATTTGAAATGCCTCCAAGAGGTCTTCTGAGCAAAAATGTTATAGAGTTTCACTTTGGCTTAGGGATCCTTACAAGACCTTTTGGAGGTCTTCCATGGATAGAAGACCTTCTAGAGTTCCTGATGACTGAAAAACGTTTAGATTGAAATGATTAAAAGGTCCTCCCGGTTAAAAAATTTTTTAAAAGTTTTCAGGCGTTGGAAAAATTTTGGATCTCTCTTAGACAAGGAATCCTATTAAGAGAAAAATACGTAAAGGTCTTCTGTAGCGGGAAGCACTTTTAAGGTAGTCTGTGGTAAAAAATCAACCTTGTGGTCTTTTCCCAGTGTTTATACGTCTTTCTATTGGTCTTCATTGGATTTCTGATGCTGGAGGTCTTTGAAATTGTCTTTCAATTATCCAGGATCATCTTTTGACACTCTCCACCATGATATATACAAAGTCAAAATGAGGACTTATATCAACATTTTTTTTGTAACGAAATTTCAGACAAAATTGGGGAAAGCCATCGGAATGTCGATATCGATGTTATATCGAGTATCGACTGTTATATGGGAGATATACTAAAATTTGGACTTATATTAACTGTTTTCCAGGTTAGGAACCTGTAACAACCTTCAAATACCAAATTCTAGAAAATTTCGTTGAAAAATGCTCCGAATATCGCCGAAATTCAATTCCTTCGGAAGATAGCTTCGGATAAGAATTTTAAGCTGATCATGAATAAATATACTTTGTGGGTTCTAACATGTTGGCCGGAGATCGATTATTTTTATCGAAAAATTGTGTTCAGCGACGAAGCTCATTTTTGGCCCTATGGATACCTATATAAGCAGAATTGTCGATTTTGGAGTAAAGATCTTGGAGAAGCTTTGCAAAAGTTTCCAATTCATCCAGAAAAAGTCACATTTTGTTGCAGTTTTTTGGCTGATTGGACAGTGCTTCTTTGAAGATGCTGCGAATCGTAACGTAACTGTGAATGGTGAGCGCTACCGTAAGATGATATCCAACTTTGTTTTGTCCAAAATGCAGGAGATTGACTTTCTTGACAAATGTAAGACGGTGCCACACAGCACGAGTTAACATTTGTATTCACGTTCAGGACCTGTGCCTATGTCAATAAAGACGAGCAAGCTTTAATTGACGCATTGGAAGACATCATTGCAGTATTTTTATGTGTGATATCGGTCGAAACGTTGGAAAGTATGTATGCCAGAATTGGACTAAGAGCATAGACCACTTGGGGTACAGTAGGGGTCAACATTTGCACGAAATAATCAATTTATCTGAATTTTTTGTGTTTCCTTTTTAAACTTTCCCATGGCTCTTAAAAAATCAACCTTTATATTATGGTAACGATTATTACAAAATGTTGAAACTTATCCCCATCTAAAATCGTTTGATAACATGGCAACCCTGGTGGCGACAATGCACTGCACTGATGAGCAGTCGGAGGAGGTGAAGGATGTTGGCATTTGATAATGAGGAAAAAGAAAATCGCCTGATTTCTTGTGTTTTCTGTTTTTACTGTTTTATGTTTTTTCTTTCTTTATAAACAATCAGGCAAACATACATACCACATATATATGTAGGTATGTATGTCTAAATGTTTGTTTGTTTTAAGTATCAGTATGCACATCTACTGTACTGCATATGGATGGGTGGATGGAAGATTTATAAATAAGTGGGGTTTCTTTTTTTTGTATTTCCAAGTAGTTACATATGTTCCTTGTGAATACCAAATATGAGAATCTTGCTCTTTCTCATGGAATTCTTTTCTTGGAAGAAATTAGCATGGGATGAAAAATTTGATTTTTTTTTGACAAATGAAGGTCGTGCTTTGAAAAAGTTTGAATATAAAGATAAACGATCTTCTGTGGCTCAAGACTTTGTTGTGATAAGGTGGTTCGTTGTTTATAGTCTGATTAATACAGTTCTTAGATGTCCAGGATTTGGAATTCTGCCAGCTTTATGGGCTGTAGCTAAAGATTCCCTGTAGAGGTATGCTTGGGTGGACAATTAAACAGATGCAGCGTGTTGTGCGGTCCTATATCGCACGATGGGCAGACGTTCCGCACATTTTCGTGCCCAAAATTAATTGAGACGGCTGCACCATCCTGAAAGTAGTTGTGCCAAAACTACCCTGGTTTGCTTAGGCAGCCGACGTTCTTTACCTACAATGGATGGGGGTGGACCCCGAGCATGGCATTCATACTGTAATTGTTAACTACGTCTGCGACTGCATCAGTATGAATTTTACTGCAACGAAAGCATATGATTATGCTAACGTAAGGGAAGAACCTTCGTCTTCTCAAGTAAATGGCCCACAATAGTCAAGACTTTGTAGTTGTTTTCGGTTGATAGGAAACCTTATAGAAGGTAGTCTATGGCTAAACTCTTTCTGGATGTCTTCAGTGAATAGAACTTGTCTTTGAACATTTCCAAAGTCATTCTATATATGTCCACGTTTTCCGATAGCGCCCTATATAATCCTATTTTCCGAAAAAAACAAGCGCCCAAAAATGGTACCTCCACTCCCAATTTTCTGGAAATTGTTGGTGGATCGAAGATCTTTTTGAGGGATTCAGACGGATGGCTAGAAATGGCAGATATGGAATTTGTCTAAAATTCTAAAGAATTCCTGTGACTTGAAGATCTGCAGGTCTATTGTGGCCTTAAAATCTTCTACAGCATTTTGTGTCTGGGAAACCTTAAAATGCCTTCTAGAGGTCTTCTCAGGCAAGGAGATTATATACAGACCCTCTATGGCTTGAATATTTTCTACAGGTATATTAGTACTCAGGGTCTAGGAGATCATCTCGAGGGCTTGAAATGCTTTCTATTTTTTTAAAGACCTTTTGTGACTTGAACAATTTCCACACGTCTCTCGTGGCCTTGTTAGCCTAAAATATTCTTTGAAAGTCCTCTCTTGGAGGTCTTTATTAGATAGAGTTCTTTATTGACTGTAAGGATATTCAACGAGCCCTCTTCTGAAACATGTGGAAGTTTTATCCGGATTTCTCTGACTTGAAGATCTATCGGTCTTTTGTGACTAGAGGGTGCTTCTGAAACAAGGATGTCTACTCTCCCTCTGTGGGTCAAGCAGTCCATCTTGAGATCTTCTATTGCTAAAATATTTTCCAGAGGTCTTCTGAAGCAAGAAGGTCTTCTACAGGTCCTTTGATATCTTTCCATGGAAAATCTTCTACAAGCCTTCCTGTGGAACATTTCGAGGACTTGAAGACATACCGGTCTTTTGTTTTTGGAAAATCTTTTAGAGATAATCTGTAGATAGAAATCATGAAGATGTTCTACAGCTATACTTTCTCTGCAGGTCTTTTGTTGCTAAAATAACTTCTAGAGGTCTTCGTTGCACAGAAGTTTTTCCAGAGTTCTTTAATGGCTGAAGGAACTTCCAAAAAAATTCCCACTATAAAATTTTATAAAAACCTTCCTTTACAACATTTGGAGGTCTTTTTGGGCTTAACGATCGTTAGATGTTCTTCTTGTGTTGGAAAAGATATTAGAGGTCAGTTATGACTAAAAGAACTTTAAGAGATCTCCTCTTACTAAAAGCATCTGACGGTATTCTGCAGCTGAATGCATTTCAAAAATTGTCGACAGCTAGAAGTCAATCTTGAGACCTTCAACAGGATTCGCCGAAAAGGGTCCCACTAAAATTTTAAGGCTTTTTAAATATTTTCAGAGCAAAATTAATAATTTCGAAAGAAATATCTGGCCTTTTTGAGGTTATCGATAATTTAAAGCCTTTTAGATGTTTACTACGAAGAAGACCTCTGAGGCTACCAGACTTCATAGAGCGACGTAAACAGAAATGCAAAAAAAAAAAGTTTCCACGCAATTTTACATAATTTTCAGAAATGTTAGCATTTCGGAAAGGGATCCGAGGGATCGATTAGAAACCATGTGGCTAGAAAATTCTTGGCTTGAAGAACTACTTGTAGACTTCAAAGGTTGGAAGAACCTATGTGGGTGCGTCTATCGGATACGATAAGAATTTCTTAATCAAATTTGTAAAAACATCACACCTTATAACAAAGTTTTGGAACAATAAAAAGCTTCACTTCTATTGTGGGCAAGAAAACGTCATAAACGATAGGCCGGCCGGCCGGCTAGCTGATGGGCCGTCAAGCTCTCTGTGCCGTGCCATGCCATTATAGATAGATTATTATTGCTGAGTAAACGTCGATCACACAATCGGGGACAAAGTACAAATGTTGTGGAACACTTACGTAGCCGGACAATTTCTGAACTGATAAATGAATTAAAAATAACAAAAACAATTGAAAAATACAACAACAATAGCAAGGCAGCAACACGCTTTTAAATCAAGTGCATAAACATATAGCAACAACAATGCTGTACTTTTGCAAAATATGTCTGGCAAATTTCAAAAGAAAAAACAAAAAAAACTGAAAAACAAAAACAATTTGGTTTATATTTTAAATTTCTTTGTTTATTTATTTTAGATTTGGTGGAAATTAATGAAAAAATAAAGAAACACAATATATCAAACACATATTTTGAAGTGGAATAAAAAATAAACGTTAAACACCATGAACCCCCTAACGTAAGTTCATCGTTTTTTTATTGTCCCCCCATCTTTTCGCAAATCAAAATAAGTTTCTTTTTTTCAAATTTTTCAGAAATATGAAAAATGTCATCAAACTCAGCGAACTGGAACTGAACAATGCCAGCGGCAAGGCTTCGTGGCATGATATGTATAAGGATTCCGCATGGATATTTGTTGGTGGTTTCCCCTACACTCTGACGGAGGGTGATTTGATTTGTGTCTTCTCACAATACGGCGAAATTGTAAATATTCATTTGGTCCGAGACAAGGATACGGGAAAATCAAAAGGTTTCTGTTTCATTTGTTACGAGGATACCCGCTCCACCATATTGGCTGTGGACAATTTGAATGGCATTAAAATATTAAATCGTGCCATACGAGTCGATCATGTTTTGGACTATAAACCACCGAAGGATGACAAGTCGGATGGTACCTTGGAAACTTGTGCCCCGCTGCCACAAATCTATGCTGGAAATATAAAGGGGGAAAAGGAGAAGAAGTCATCATCATCGTCGTCGTCCACAGCGTCATCATCATCGGATCGAAAGCGAAGAAAATAGATTTAGAAAGACAGATTTGTGTTTAACATTTATATAAAATTAGTTTATGTATTTTTAAATAAAAAATGACATTTTTGTAATGCAATGCAATTCAGTAGATTATATTGAAATATCGATCCTATTTATCCATGACAGAAAACCCTCCCATTTTAAACAAATCAAAAAAAGCATTTTGAATACCCTCCAGCATTTGGAACGAATTTGGAAATTTTCAAAAAAAAAAAAAAAAAAGAAAGAAATAACAAAAAATAAAATCCTTCAAAAATTTATCTTAAAATCTTAAAAATAATGAATATAGCCGTTATGTCGGGGTCTATATGAAGACGTGAACCTGCGTAGGCAACTTTTGTCATAAGCATTACAGGATCAAATAAAAAAAAAAACTGCAACAAAGTCAAACGCCATAATTTGTACATTTTTTTTTTTTTAATTTTATTGAATGAAAGCAAAAAATGTCGGAAATAGCATCAAATTTTAGAATAAATTTAGATTTGTTCGAATTGGTCACCTTTGGCACGAATTATGGCCTTCAAACGGCCAATGAAACCGTCACACACTTCCTGAATGTTGCTCTGCGGTATTTTGGCCCATTCCCGGCGAAGTGCTTGCTTGGGGTGATTGACACTTTTTTTATTTTCTTTTTGTATAGTAACCTAGCCCATAGGGCCATGGAGGGTTCCTAAAACTTCTATACATGACTACTCTAACTTTGGTATTTGTTAGTGCCAACCTTGCTTTCCAAAATACTCAACGGACATAATAGTCCGGTGGTATCCGGAGATTTTGGTGGCCATTGTGCGCTGGAAATGAAGCGAAGAACCTCATTTTGCAACCATTCTCGGGTGGCCCGTGCTGAGTCCTGTTGGAATGTCCAAGGTCTGCGGCCAAAATTTTTGCGTGCCCAAGGGCTTTAATACACCCTCCAGACTATTTTTGCGATAATAGTCGGCATTTATTCTGATGCCACGGTCGATTAATATGAGCGGAGAGCGACCATTGGCCGCTATGGCGGCCCACACATTTACGATGGCCGGCGCTTGAGTTCTGGTGGCCAACCGAAAGTGCTCATTTTCAGCTGACCTCTTTGGCAAGTAAACACGATCATTTTGTTTGTTTACAAACTGCTGGACAACGAATGTTTTCTCATCGGAGCGGAGAAGACCAAATTCGGCAGTTCACCACTTTCAGCCAAGCGAAGCAACCTTTTAGCTCTTTTGAGTCTATTTTCTTTCTGTTGCGGTGTAAGTTCTTGCACTTTTTGGAATTTCAATGGCTTTACTCCGAGCTCATTTTTCAATTTTTTCCGAATGGAATATTGCGATATGTTCAGCTCACGAGCCATTTTCCGCGGGTTTCGATCAAGTCGCTTCTTTACTTTTCGAACCATTTCTGCTGCTGTTTTTTTCGTCCACTTCCTTAACGTCGGGCTACGCTATCATACGTATCACGGTAACGGGCGATAGTACGAGACACAAAAGATTTATTCACATATAAATGCTGGAGTGCTCTAACGATAGCCACTTGTGGTTTTCCAGCTAAATATAAAGAAATCACACTATCACGCTTGAGTTCCATCACAAATAACTTTTTTTCTGGAAAATTTTCACCAAAATGTTGAGCTGTCACTGGAATAATTTTAACACCTGTCGGACGAGTGGCTTAGAAATGACAACAGTCTGAAGTTGGTTGCAGTTTTTTATCTCAGCCTGTATATGTTAGTCTTTTTGATATCACAACAACATTTCAGCTGGCCTTTATTGGGATCTGCTTGGCCATTTTATAAACTTCCAACTAACATTTCTCAGATGGGCCCCCGATTGTTCCATCAAATCGGCCTAGCCAAATATTATCTCCGTACCTAAAATTAGAATTGTTATTCGCAAATTGTGAACAAACGAAAATGGGTTCAAGATACCGGCAATGTGTTGCGTTTTAAAAAATGCTACGATTTAAGCGAACATGCGTCATGACGAACTTACTCTGCCCGATCAGGGCCGCACTCGATTGCTTCTTATCAGACAGATAATATAGATCAAGATTAAATGGAACACGTCCACTTTAGTCGCTATTGGTGGTCTACACACAAACATGACTATCTGCTTTGCGGGAATTTTGGGAAACAACAATTGTTTTTAAATAATTTTGCAACTTTGGACTTTGTTTATGTACACGTTTCCACTTCGACGTTATTAACATACGTGTAACGTGCGTGTCTGGTTTTGTAGACACTTTCAAACCATTTTTTTTTATTCTTCCAAATTACTATGTATGTATCAGCTATATGCAAAAAATATCTAATTATCTGTTTTACTTCCTGATTTAATTACAGCAAATATGATCAAAATTCTGTGAAACACAACCAAACAGTTAATCAACACTCTTAGCAGCTGAGTGTGTGAAGTGAGAGTGAGAGAGAGAGAGACAAGGTAAGCAGAGAGCAAGTAACTTCTGATAAACAAAAACAATGCTGCACAGTGTTACGATTTGAGAATAAAACTGGTAAATCATTATGCAATTATTAAGCCGCCCTTAAATCGAAATCGAATGATTTCCAAATAATCTGTCAAATAAATTTGAAACCGCCGCAAACAAATGTAGACATTCAAAACTAACGAAAAAACATCATTGCGTAATGACATGACAAGAATATAGGTAGTCTCATCGACACAGGACAATGAACTATAAAACCAATTTTGGAATTGAAAATGTTGAATGAAAAATAATTGGAATTTGTAAAAAATTGTTGCAAAATGCATATCAGGACACCGTTTGATTTGCGCCGTATAAGAAAACAAATAAATTTATACTTTTGACAAAACATTTTAAATATTTTGACATTTACAGGTTCCCAAGCGTTATGTATCTGTATTCTTCTACCATGGGTAATGATCAAGGCAAAGATTTTTATTTTCGTCTCGAGCAAGTACAGGGTGAGATAAAAAACTGCAACAAAGTCAAACGCCATAATTTTTACGTTTTTTTTTTTTAATTTTATTGAATGAAAGCAAAAAATGTCGGAAATAGCATCAGATTATAGAATAAGTTTAGATTTGTTCAAATTTTTCACATTTGGCACGAATTATGGCCTTCAAACGGCCAATGAAACCGTCACACGCTGCCCGAATGTGCTCCCAGCGCACAATGGCCACCAAAATCTCCGGATACCAGTCCGTTGGACTATTGTGTCTGGAGTATTTTGGAAAGCAAGGTTGCACTAAAAAATACCAAAGTGTCGATCAACTCAAAAGCAAGCGCTTTGCCGGAAATGGGCCAAAATACCGCAGAGCAACATTCGGGCAGCGTGTGACGGTTTCATTGGCCATTTGAAGGCCATAATTCGTGCCAAATGTGAAAAATTCGAACAAATCTAAACTTATTACCCCCTATTTACCCCCTGGTAAACATTACCATCGTTCTCCACTCATAAACAAACGTTGTTTTTATAAAAACAACAATAATGGGATTTTGCCTGACGATTTTGCAACAACAAAATTATTCTAAAATCTGATGCTATTTCCGACATTTTTTGCTTTCATTCAATAAAATTAAAAAAAAAAAAACGTAAAAATTATGGCGTTTGACTTTGTTGCAGTTTTTTTATCTCACCCTGTACTTGCTCGAGACGAAAATAAAAATCTTCGCGTTGATCATTACCCGTGGTAGAAGAATACAGATACATAACGCTTGGGAACCTGTAAATGTCAAAATATTTAAAATGTAGCGAGTAACCTCATTTTGTAGCCATTCTTGGGTGGGGCGTGCTGAGTTCTATTGGAATGTCCTAGGTCTGCGGGCAAAATGTTTGCGTGCCCAGGGCTTTAATACACCCTCCAGAATATTTTCGCGATAATATTCGGCATTTATTTTGATGCCACGGTCGATAAATACGAGCGGAGAGCGACCATCGGCTGTAAGGGCGGCCCACACCATCACCATGGCCGGCGATTGAGCTCTGTTGGCCAACCGAAGGTGCATATTTTCAGCTGACCTCTTTGGAAAGTAAACACAATCATTTGTTTATTTACAAACTGCTGGACAACGAATGTTTTCTCATCGGAGACGGAGAAAACCAAATTCGGCAGTTCAACACTTTCGGCCTTTAGCTCTTTCGAGTCTATTTTCATTTTGTTGCGATGTAAGTTCTTGCACTTTTTGGAATTTCAATGGCTTTACCCGGAGCTCAGTTTTCAATATTTGCCGAATGGAATATTGCGATATGTTCTGCTCACGAGCCATTTTTCGGCCACTGAGAGGGGGGTTTCGATCAAGTCGCTTCTTTACTTTTCCAACCATTTCTGTTGATGTTGCTGTTTTCTTCCATCCACTCCACTACCGCACCCATAAAGCATCACAATTTTTAATACTCTGGTTTCTGATTGAGAACCTGACATATATCTGGTACATCACGCACATTTTAAGATTTTCTAAAAATTATCACATATTTCATATAAAGTGAAGGAAGTAACCAATATATGCCGTACCTTACAAGACATTATTTCAGAAGATTGACGTCCAAGACAAAATTATATCTATGGGAGCTATATCGAAATCTGAAACGATTTTCATACAATTTAGCAAATTTATTTTTCTTCATACCAAATTTGGAGACAGTATCGATCAATAGATATGTGTTTATAAAAAATATTTTTTTGGAGTTACCTCCGGTTTGGGTGCTATATCTCCAGTTTCATGTGGAATTTCAAAAATGTATATAGCCTATGTTACTTTCAGGCGATGTTGTAGTACACATGGAAATTTTCAGGAAAATCTGTTCAGCGGTTTTCGAGACCATAAATTACAAACGTACAAAGATTTCCCCTTTTATAGATATATTTAAATCTAAATTTCATAATTTCATCTCAACGGATCAATCTTGCCTTCTTTTTGTCAATCACAAACACCCACAGTGTGGTGTAGGTTATTATTTCGACATAAGTTTTTGGCTACCTTAACCTTAGTGACAAAAATGTGATTTTTGTGGCATTTAAATCTAATTCTGAATCACTGTGCGCCGATATTTTCACTTGTTTACAGCAATTATAACCTTCCATCTCTGATTCCAGTACATTTGTCATCTAGTTGTCAAGAGAAACCATCTTAAGAGCAATATTGTCTCTCCTCTCACTACCAATGGCAACGAAAGAAAAGCAAGCAAGCAAAGTGTTGCTGTGAGCTTGACGGCCCTGCTTAAACAAAACGTTTTAACTAGCTAATACAAAGCGTTTGCACACCAGATACCAGGCACCGGTAATAAGAAATAAACATTTTTGTTGAGCACCACTCAGTTGCCGCTCAGCCACCAAAGACGGTGGACGTTTCCGATTGTCTGTGACGACGTGTTTGCGCGCGCGTTTATTTGTCTCTTCTTCGTCTTGTCTCCGAGATCGTAGTAAATTAGATTTTTTACGAGGCATCTTCCTCTTTATTAACGTCGATATCGTAGCAGCGTCATCATTTTTTTCTAAATCAGAAATTATAAAAAATAGCAACAATTTGCAGTGAAATGTATGTGTAATTTAGCAAGTCCAACAAAAGAGTTGAGCTAAAAAAAAATTCTTATAAGAAACCATAAATTATAAGGAGAAGGGAGGGAACAACAACAACTAAACTAAAACGTTCATCTAACGAAAAGAAAGTAATCCAAATTGTGGTGTCTATCCAACGTTTTTTTTCAATACCTTCTTTTCTTTTGGTTCACCCATAAAAAAAGCAGAAAGAAATTCAGAAATTTCATCTATCTGATAATGGGAAACGGAAAAAAAGAGAGAGAGCAAGTGTCAGTGAGTTAGAGAGAGTGAATGAATGAATGTGAGAAAGAGTTACAAAAGATCATGCCACCGCCATACAACCTTCATACAACAACGTGTTAATAACAATACAACAAAAATAATAAAAAAACACAACAACAACAACAACAAGAAAACAAAGAAGTTTCGTATTGTTTTTGGTTTTCTGCAGAATCTAATTGAACGAGAATACAAATTTCTGCGTTGTTGGCAAAATTTGAAAAAAAAAAAAATAAAACAAAAGAAAAAAATATTTCAATTTCTTTTAAAATAAAATCGAAATCGTTAATTTCTATTCCAGATAAATACAAACACCCACCCAAACACACACAACATTCTGTTGCCAAAAATCCACGAAAAAAATCAAAGAAACGTAAAATAAATATTTAAAAAATGACAACATCCACCATTAAACGGAGACGTTCTCCCTCGGCCGCCCATAGCCCACCAAACGATGAGAACAGCGATACGGTGGCAACACCTGTCACCGGCGGCGGTGCTGTGATTGCCAAAACAGATTCCGAAGAATCTGAATCTCTGGACTGGACGGGAAACAATTACATAAATCCTTTCATACATCGTTTGAATATTGAAAATCGCGCCGATTTAGCCAAGGTAAGTAGTTTGTCGAATATTTAGTATAACTTATTTTTATACCTACCTGTCTTCCCGCGATAGCTAATTTATGGTCTTCCATTAATCAATCACTCGAAATGCTATAATCAAAGGAAATGAAGTGCTAAAGTATTGATAGGCAAGGCAGCAAGCCAAAAATAGACCATGCGTTGTTTAGGTGGAAGTATTTTGATTTTGGAAATGGATACCTATAACACTTTATAAATCTGCGACGAGTGAAAACATAGAGATCATTAGATTTTTAGGAATATTTTTTCAAAATCATTTATATGCCCTCCTCCATACATAGTATGGAGGATATATTAAGTTCGCCAGTTCGTTTGTAACTCATCGAAATAATAATTTTAGACCTAACAAAGTGAATATATTCTTGATCATCGTAAAATTCTAAGACGATTAAAACTCGTCGTCCGTCCATCCGTCCGTCGAACAAAGATAGGAAGCTATAATTTTGCACAGATCAGTTTCTTGTCTATTGGCAGTTCATGTTCGAAGATGGGCTACGATGTCGTAGGAAGCTACAATTTTGCACAGATCAGTATTTTGTCTGTAGGCAGGTCATGTTCGAAGATGGGCTACAATATTGTATAGCTTCCATGTAACAGTACCCACCGATATTCGATATTTTGATGATTGTAGCCTATTTTTTTCAATGAAATTGTCTGAAAATCCATAAAAAGAGTACCTTCGAGTATTTTATCCCCTGGAAGAGTATTGTTTATATATGTCTACGATATCCTATATCCTCCACATAACATTACCTCGCTATATCCGGTATTTTGATGATTTACGCTACATTTTTCAATGGAATTGTCTAAAAATCCAACCATAAAAGTTCTTTCTAAGCACTTCACCCCAGGAAGAGAAATGTTTATATAGGTCCATGATATCGTATAGCTCACATATAACGGGACCGCCTAATATTCGGTATTTTGATGATTTTAGCGACACTTTTTACCGGAGTTGTTTGAAATTTCGTATTTAAAATTCGTAATGCGAACTACAGTCTATGACAAAAAATTGTCTATCTATCTACGTTTTGGTATAGTCTGCATATTACGGAACCTCCTTATATTCGGTATTTTGATGATTTTAGTGACATTATTCACAGAAATTGTTTCAAATTTGGTATTTGAAGTTCATAATGGATGCTACAGCCTATGACAGAATCGGTGCAGCCTATGGTTTTTGGTTACATCGGTCCACTGATACCTCCTCCACAAAGAGATACAAATTTTGAGTAACCATGAAGTTAATGAAACACGAAGTGAGCATCCTATTATTTTCAAACTGGACACAATCCAATATTATTTCTCAACACAAAATCTGCTGTGAAGATATGATATACGGATTGAATGAATGGATTCTGGAACTTCCCCCCAATAGGTCAAATTTTTGAATAACAAAACGCACATAAAAGCGAACTAAGCATCTGGTTCTCTTTAAATTTTGCACATCCTAATGTCTTTTATTATTCAGTATCTGATGTGAAGATGATATATATCCCAGTTCTGGTACCTCCTTCTATAAATAAATACCCCTGTATTCCATTTACAAAATATAAAAACCCCTTATCGGGTACCCTAAACACATCCCCTTTACCTTCTGTGTAAATCACTCAGTATTTTATTAGGTGTTAAGATTTTATAGTTTTCTTCTTCCGATGCAATTCTTGTTCTAACTTGTTTTCCAATTATGCAATTATCTACAATTGAACTCTGAGATCGATTGGACAATCGATTGCCATCACTTGAGAAAATCCAAAGCAATTAAATAATCTTCGCAAATAGTTCTTTTCAAATCAATTATGAATTCTCAACTTTAAATAGTGTGTGAAAATAAATATTCTCAAATTTTTTAATGTAACAATTAAATTTGATTTTATAATAAAAATGGGCATATCTTTTAAAAATATTTAAGAACAATTAGGATAAAATTTATATAAACAAACATTTTAGGAAACATTCTTTTAAGGTTCAATCCAAAATTGTTTATAAAACAAGTTAAAATGTATCAGTCGGTTTTGCCGACAGCTGTATACCTTCAGCCCATGTTCTATTATTTAAATATATTTTGACTTCTGTTATGATTATTCAAATTGTTGACCCTCCGTATGAATGGGCCAATGTTGTACATTTCGTATCTGACCTCAATAAATATGATATAAATATTGCGACGTGCCAAGTTTAGACTATATCGAGTATTTCATTCACATTATATGAAATATTTGATAATTTTTAGAAAATATTAATATGTGCGTGAATTACCAGATATAGTCGACCCAAATATTCCATTTTCATACTTCATCCAAAACAGATAAGTAGATTGGTATGGCCAAAATTACAAGAAAATCGAACATTTATATTAAACTAGCTGAACCCGGTGCGCTTCGCTACCCCTTTTGATTTTATATGCATTCAAAATTTTATTTACGAATATATGTTGGTTAAAAAAAAAAATAAAAATTAAAAAAATTTTTTTTGCACTACTTTAATGCGTAAATAACCAAAACCATTAGAAAAGCAGTAACATGACATACATACACGAAGGTTTTGTCTTTCGGATTTATTTATTTCATAGTAAATACCAAGCGTGCAGGAAACTGCAATTTTTTTAAGTAGAGTGGCATTTCTATTGCAATTAGTGAATTCGAGATAGCAACATACTTCGCCGTAATAAGCATATTTCAAACCAATTGTTGTGTTGTTTTTTAGTGTTAGCCTAAGGCGTTGTGGGTCCATGGTTCTTATTAAAATCAAATCCCAATCTGATCCGGTTTAAATATAATTTAAAAAAAATTACTTTTATCCAAATCTTAACTAATTTCCAATTAATTTGTCACATTTATTATTGTAACCAAATTCCGCCACACATTCTGAATTTCATTGGTATTGGTCATATATATCATGTTTGGTGCATAACATATATGAAATCGGCCGAAATATATATGTTAGCTATATCCAAACCTCAACTGATTTCAATATAATTTGGCAATTTTTTTTTTGGTGCCAGATTTTGTCTCTCTCGCTTTGGGTGCATTAAATATGTGAAATCGGCTGAGTATATATATGGGAACTATAATCAAATCTGAGCGTATTTGAATATAATTTGTCAAATTTATTTTTGTACCAAATTTATTTTTGTACCAAATCATGCCGAATTTCATTGGAATCGGAAATACGTATCATGTTTTGTGCATCAAATATGTGAAATCGGCGGAAAATATATATGGGAGCTATATCCAAATCTGAACCGATTTTAATATAATTTGACTAATTTATTTTCTAATCAAAATCCCGTTACATATTCCAAATTTCTTTGGAATCGAACATACATATCGTGTATGGTGCATAAAATACATGAAATCGGTCGAAAATATATATGAGAGCTATATCCAAATCTGAACCGATTTAAATATAATTTGACAAATGTATATTTGTTTTAATTTCCGCTACACTTTCCAAATTTCATTGAAATTAGAGATACATAGCGTGTTTGGTGCATCAAATACATGAAATCGGTCGAAAATATATATGGGAGCTATATCCAAATCTGAACCGATTTCAATATAATTTGGGAAATCAATTTTTTAGATAAAATCTATCACACGTTTCAAATTTCATTGAAATTGGGGATACATAGCGTGTTTGGTGTATCAAATGCTTGAAATCGGCCGAAAATATATATGGGAGCTATATCCAAATCTGAACCGATTTCAATATAATTTGACAAATTTATTTTCGGATTAAATCTCGTCACACATTCCAAATTTCATTGGAATCGAACATTCATAATGTGTTTGAGGCATCAAATGAACGAAATCGGTCGAAAATATATATGGGAGCTATATCCAAATCTGAACCGATTACAATATAATTTGGCAAACTTATTTTTTTTTCCAAATTCCGTTACGTATTCCAAATTTGGAGACTGTATCTTCAACCAATCAATAGATATGCGCATATAAAATCTAAATTTTTGGGAGGTACCTCCGATTCTGATGCTATATCTCCAGTTCCAAGTGGAAATTCAGAAATGTATATAGCCTATGTTACTTTCAGGCGATGTTGCAGTATATATGGAAATTTTCAGGAAAATCTATTCAGCGGTTTTCGAGTCCATAAATTACAAACAAACAAACAAACAAACAAACAAACATACAAACATTTTCCTCTTTTATAGATATAGATTTTATGCGAAATCATAAATTCCATATCCATATCAGGTTTCTGGTTAAGAGAAATATTTCGATATAGCAAGTTGTAAAGAATCGCTGGCTTGTTTCGCGAGTTATGACAGATATAAGCATTGGAAATTGTGACCATTTTTGGGTGAGGTACCAGAAGGAATTGGCAAATACATATCATCTTTAGCAAAAATATATGGATGTGTGAAATTTGTAGCGAACAGAATGCTTATTTCGGATTTTTGATCGTTTTTTTCCAAATCGTGAACCCTACTTGGGGTGGTACCAGAAGAAATGGTCCGATCTCTACCATCTTTCTAACAGATCTTGTGTTGATGGAAATATTGAGACGTACCAAGTCTGAATGGAATCAGATGTTATTATCGCGTTTTATGAGATTTTTAGATTTTCGAAATTTTGACCCTTTGTGTAGAAGGTTCCAGAGGAAGTGGTCAAATATATTCCATCTTCACAATAGATCTTGTGTTAATAGAAATAATGTAATGTGTGAAATATAAAGTAAACTTGATGCTTAATTCGGATTTTATAATCGTTTTGGTTATTCCAAAATTGACCCCTTGTGGGGGAGCAATGGTCCGATCTTTACCATTTTTATAATAGGTATTGTGTTTATGGAAATATTGGGATGTGCCAAGTCTAAATGGAATCGGATGTTAATTTCGTGTTTTATGAGCTTCATAAGTATTCAAAATTATGACCCTTTGTGGGGGAGGTACCAGAAAGAGTCAACCGATATCACAACAGATCTTGGGTTAATAAAAATATTGTGATTTGTGTAATTTGAAGACAATCGGACATTTATATAACATTTTATAAGAGTAATAATTATTCAAAATGTTTGACCCTTTGTGGGGGAGGTACTTGATGGAGTGAACCGATATTATCCATTCTCGCACTTGCTTTTGCACTGATGTAGAAATTACGATTTGCAAAGTTGCAGCAAAATCGGATTATCCTTTCTCTTTTCTGTGCAGAAAATATATTTATTGAAAATTGCGACCATTTGTGGGGGAGGAACCAGAAGGAGTGAACCGATGTATTTCATTTTAACACTAGACCGCCGGTTAATAATATTATTGGGATGTGTGAAATTTGAAGACAATCGCACTCTTGCATCACATTTTATAAGAGTTATAAATTTTCAAAATTTTGACCCTTTGGAGGGAAGTACCACCGATATTATTCATTTTCGCACCTGACGTAGCACAGATTCAAATACAAGGATTTGCAAAGTTGCAGCAAAATCGGATTATCCTTTCTCTTTTTGTACAGAAAATATGTTTATTGAAAATGTCGACCTTTTGTGAGGGAGGTACCAGAAGGAGTGTACTGATATATACCATCTTAAAACTAGACATTATTAGGATGAGTGAATTTTGAAGATTATCGCACTCTTGCATCACATTTTATAAGAGGTATAATTATTCTAAATTTTGACCCTTTGTGGAGTGTGCCGATACTGTCCATTTTCCCACCTGAACTGACAAAAAAATTTGGATTAGCAAAATTTGCATAAAAACAAAAGATCCTTTCTCTTTCTATGACGTAAATTATTTTCATAAAAATTTCGACCTTTTGTAGGATAGGTACCACAAGGAGTGGACCGATATTGCCCACCTCCGAACTCGATCTAAATTTGATAATAATATTACGATGTACCAAGTTTGGATCAAATCGGTTACTTCCTTCGAGAGTTATAGTGCGCACCAGCCAGCTAAACAGACAGACAGACATACGGACATCGCTAGATCGACTCCAAATGTCCTGAAACAGATTTGGTCTAAAGAAACCAAGGGTCTAAAACCGTTTTTTCGATGAGGCACATTTTGGTCGTATCAAATGATACATAGCCTCTCCAGCCATATGGCTGAGGGTGAAAAAAAAAACTCTAAGACTCCTCCAACCAACCATTTACAATCCAAATGGTACTTCTTGTAAAAAAAAAACTTTTTTGATTAATACTCAATTTCGAAAAATCCAGAATTATCGACTAGGTTTCTGAAGAAAGCCACTCAAAAATATCTATATTTTGAAAAACATAACTCGGAATGCAGATTATAGCACCATATTAAAATCATTTATTTATTGGATTTTCAAGTATCTAATTTGAATCGAGATTACCACCTGGTCGTCAAATAAATGCGTTTCAGTATTGATCAACAATGGACTTTGGATCTTGAATCTGATCATACGATGAATATATATTAAATTTCAAAGAATTTAATTTGTTTTTTAGGTTTTATAACCTACCAAACGGGAGTGGAGAATATCAAAACATTGGATAACTTTTGCAGCGGATTTATTTATTCATGAAATAATTCTGCAAATCTAGTCCACTAGAATATTTCAACTTTAAGAAAACCAAAGCAAAGCAAAAAAATCCCCCCAAACACCAGTGACCATGCACTTGACTGACTGACATCCATTTGGTTGATCGCTTTTCATATTTCATTGTTTATCTACACTTGTCTGACTGGTTGGCTGGCCGATTGTTTATCCGTCTGTCTGCTTGACTTTGTGCCCGTTCATTCGCCTATTTTCTATTGCCATTTATCAGATGTTGTTGCTGCTGCTGATATTTGTTGACATTGTTTGATAGTCACATATTAATTGTCCCAAATTTAGTCATCTAGTTTTTTGTTGTCGTCTTGCTTATCATTTTTATTTTTTTTTTTTTGATTTGCTAAAATTATGCTAATGAAATCGCCTGCCCTATTGTCTGTGTCTTGCTGTGTCTTGTCCAATTTATATGAATTTTTAAGCACCCATGAATTGATCATTTCCTTGGCTGATTTCAAATTTTGCACTTGGCTGATGCACCCAAGACCTACACGTAATCGCGGTTATGTACTTATGTGCCAGTGTGAAATGATTTATTAACTGCAATTGGTTCATGTTGGGTTCTGAGAACTTGATTAGCTAAGCAAATTCTTGAAAGTATGAGATTGAAAAATTTAGAAGGCCCATTTATACATTTTTCAATCTTATGAATCTGATATTTATATGTACGCAGGGTGAGATGAAAAAAACTACAACCAACTTCCGACTGCTGTCATTTCTAAGCAACTCGTCCGAAAGTTGTTAAAATTATTTCAGTGATAGCTCATTATATTGTTTACAAGCGTACAAAAGCATTTTAGTGAGAATTTTCCAGGAAAAAGTTATTTGTGATGGAATTTAAGCGTGATAGTGTGATTTCTTTATATTTGGCTGGAAAACCACAAGTGGCTATCGTTAGAGCACTCCAGCATTTAAATGTGAATAAATCTTTTGTGTCTCGTATCATCCCTCGTTACCGTGATACTGGTAGCGTAGCCCGACGTCAAGAATGTGATCGGAAGAATAAAGCAACATCAGCAGAAATGGTTCGAAAAGTAAAGAAGTGAAGTTGATCGAAACCTGCGTCACAGTATCCGAAAAATGACTTGTGAGCTGAACATATCGCAATATTCCATTCGGCAAAAATTGAATAATGAGTTCGGGGTAAAGCCATTGAAATTCCAAAAAGTGCAAGAACTTACACCGCAAGGGAAAGAAAATAGACTCAAAAGAGGTAAAGAGTTGCTTCCCTTCGTCGAAAGTGATGAACAGCCGAATTTGGTTTTATCTGCTCCGATGAGAAAACATTCGTTGTCCAGCAGTTTGTAAACAAACAAAATGATAGTGTTTACTTGCCAAAGAGGTCAGCTGAAAATGTGTATCTTCGGTTGCCCACCACAACTCAAGCGCCGGCCATTGTGATGGTGTAGGCCGCCATAACAGCCGATGGTCGCTCTCCGCTCGTAGTATTAATTGACCGTGGTATCAGAATTAATGCCGAATATTATCGCGAAAATATTCTGGAGGGTGTATTAAAGCCTTGGACACGCAAACATTTTGGCCACAGACCTTGGACATTCCAACAGGACTCAGCACCATCGCACTCAGCACGCGCCACCCAAGAATGATTACAAAATGAGGTTCCTCGCTTCATTTCCAGCGCACAATGGCTACCAAAATATCCGGATACCAATCCGTTGGACTATTGTTTTTGGAGTATTTTGGAAAGCAAGGTTGGCACTAAAAAATACCAAAGTGTCGATCACCTCTAGAAAGCGCTTCGCCGGGAAGGGGCCAAAATACCGCAGAGCAACATTCGAGCAGCGTGTGACAGTTTCATTGGCCGTTTGAAGGCCATAATTCGTAACAAAGGTGACCAATTCGAACAAATCTATACTTATTCTAAAATTTGATGCTATTTCCGACACTTTTTGCTTTCATTCAATAAATTTAAAAAAAAAAAAAATGCCAAAATTATGAGTTTGACTTTGTTGCAGTTTTTTAGCGTTCCCACAGAAGAGCAGATGGTCTTTCCTTAGAAGAGCTGAAGTGGTCGTAAAAGAGCAGAAGTGGTCTTCTCTTAAAGGAGCAAAAATGGTCCTCTCATAGAAGAGCTAATGGTATTCTTATAGAAGAGCAGCTGCTGGTCTTCTCATAGAAGAGCTGCTGCTGGTCTTCTCATAGAAGAGCTGTTTGTCTTCTAATAGAAGAGCTGCTGGTCTTCTCATAGAAGAGCTCCCGGTCTTCTCATAGCTGAGCTCCCGGTCTTCTCATAGAAGAGTTGCTGGTCTTCTCATAGAAGAGCTGCTGGTCTTCTCATAGAAGAGCTCCCGGTCTTCTCGGAGAAGAGCTCCCGGTCTTCTCAGAGAAGAACTGCTGGTCTTCTCATAGAAGAGCTCCCGGTCTTCTCGGAGAAGATCTGCTGGTATTCTCATAGAAGATCTGAAGGTCTATGAGACGGCCTATGAGAATACCTTCCGTCTGGTCTTCCATGAGAAAACCTGATCTTTTTGTTTTCTATGAGAAAACCTTCTAGTCTATGAAAGGACCTTCGGGTATTCTATGTGAAAACCTTCTGGTCTTCAGCTCTTCTCATAGATATTAACCCATACCTCACCCATTAAATGTAAACTATGAGAAATATACCACGGACTCTTTTCCCATTCCATACTTCGCAAGTTTAGTGTCTACTCTTTTTTCTGTAAAAATTATGGCTTTTGACTTTGTTGCAGTTTTTTTATCTCACCCTGTATAGTAGCACTGAGTACTTTTCGTGCAAATATAGTACATTTTTCCAAAACCACCTCCATATCTCAATTCCAGATATCAATAGTGACCTCCATATCAAATTTGAGTATTTCAGCCCTATCCCTTCACGCAATACCGAATTTGATACCATTTTGTACCAAATACCGAATGTGACATTCAGTACTATTCGTACAATTATGGTGCATTTTTTCGAAACCCCTCTCCATATGTCCAGCCGACACATAATCAGCGACCTCAATACCTAATATCTGATCAATCCCACGGCAGCGGGTTCTACGATACCGGATTGACCCGAAACAACAAGATTCCAGTTTCGGCCAGCGGCTGCCAACCCAGTATGTACATGTTTGTGTTTGTTTATTTTTCTGCATTGGGAGCAGCATATCCCGGAATGCTTGCTCCGGATTTTATTGGTCCGTGCCGGGATTGAGGAAAACCCCGGACCTTGGTTCTGCTCGGTTTGTCAGAACGTCATCCACCACAGATCTGTCTCGGTGCGATGTAATGGATGCAGAGAGTGGGTGCACTTCAAGAACTGTTCCGGATTAAGGCGTTTGCGAGACTACAGCGAAAGGGATTATGTTGCGACTTGCTGCAGTAACGTAGTCCCCAGCGAGTCCTCTTCTTCGTCGTCCTCGTCAGAGACGTCGTCGGAGTATGGCACTCCACCGCAGTCTCCAGAACAGCAACCAACACCGCAGCACCTAACGCCACATGTTGCTGTTCCAACTCCGGATTGTGCATCATTCTTGCAATTCAATTGCAACGGACTTCGAGGCAAAATAGATGAGATAGTGGAATTTATGAGTCGGAGGAATATTAAGATCGCAGCGGTGCAGGAAACCAAGCTGAATGAAAATTGCAGCCTACAACGTTGTTATGGTTACAACGTACTAAGGAAGGATCGCACCAGAAGTGGAGGTGGGGGATTAGCGTTCCTGTTACACCATTCTGTTCAGTACAGACCTATCTCGCTTGAGCTAGTCTCTAGTGACCCATACATGGAATGTATGGGGGTAGCAGTCAAGTGTGGAACTGCCGAGGTAGAGGTGCTTAATGTGTATATCCCGCCGATTAATAGCTGTGAACCGCGTTATTTGCCTGATATTAGCCCATTATTGGTAGGCAATAACCGCCTGGTACTAGGGGATTTTAATGCCCACCATGAGTTGTGGCATTCCGTCCTAGGTAATGACCAGAGGGGATCAGCGCTGGCAGAGCAGATTGACTGCTCCACATTTTGCACGGTTAACGAGGATGCCCCCACCCGAATAAGAGGAGAGTGTCACAGTTCGCCAGACTTAACCATAGTGTCACCCGGTCTGATAAATGACGTGACTTGGCAACCCGTCATTTCTCTTGGCTCAGACCATCTCCCGATAATCGTCTCCATAAGCAGGTCGCCCGATTTCATAACCTCTGAACGCCGCACTTTCCTTAACCATGGGAAAGCTCACTGGCCAGAGTTCAGAGAATTCACCAACCGCCGCTTCAGAGAACTGCCCAACCCTTCTGATGTTCGGGTAGCAGAAAGGATTTTCCGAAACATCATCAGAGCTGCAGCCGCTCGCTATATACCTGCTGGTCGAATACCCGAGATAAGACCAAACTTCCCAGCAGAGGCAGCGGGATTAGCAAACGAGCGTGATGATCTCCGTCGTACCAACCCTACTGATCCTAGAATCAGTGATTTGACAGTTGAAGTCAACCGGTTGGTACAGGAGCATAAGAGGAAAAAGTGGCTAGACCATCTGAAGTGCTGCAACATTGGAACCGATATGAGTAAGCTGTGGGTAACGGTTAAGTCGCTCTCGAACCCTGGAAAAAAGGATGATAGGACCTCAGTCACTTTTAACGACGTAACGGTGACTGATCCGAAGAGGTGCGCGGAATATTTTAACCGACAATTTGTCGAGCACCCCGAGAGCGATAGGGCGAAGCGAAGAGTACTACGTCGTATCAGATCTCTTCCCGCCGAGGAGGAACCACCACAGTTTACGATGGGTGATGTTGCAAATGTCATCTGTAACGCTAAGTCATCCAAAGCGTTGGGCCCGGACGGAATCTCAATGGTAATGTTGAAGCAGCTGGATACGCCGGGAGTCGAGTACTTAACGAAAGTTCTCAATTTGTCGCTAGCCACCCACATAGTGCCCGAAACCTGGAAAATGGGCCGGGTGGTCCCGCTACTGAAGCCAGGCAAGGATGCCAGTAAAGGCGAATCGTACAGGCCGATTTCGCTTTTGTCGCCAGTAGCAAAGACTCTTGAGGCTTTACTCCTCCCCAGCATTAGAGGAAGCTATACAGTTGCCAACCACCAGCATGGATTCCGTCCACAACATAGTACCACAACAGCATTACACGCCATTTCCACACATATTAGTAGAGGACTGAACCAGAACAGGCCGTGTGACAGAACAGTGTTGGTAGCCCTTGACCTATCAAAGGCATTTGATACGGTCAATCATGCCACACTGTTTGAGGACGTACAGAGAACTACCCTCCGGCCAAGTTTGAAACGTTGGATAATCAACTATATGTGTGGACGCCAGTCGTACGTGGAATTCCGGAACAAGAAGTCCAAAGCCCGTAGAGTGAAACAGGGAGTTCCCCAAGGCGGGGTGATATCTCCGGAACTGTTTAACCTCTACCTTTCCGGAATTCCTCGCCCTCCAGACGGCATTGAGATCGTAACGTATGCGGATGATTGTACGATCATGGCGTCGGGTCCAGTGGTCGATGACATATGCGAAAGGTTGAACCCCTATCTCGCGGAGCTTGCCGCATACTTCCACGCGAGGAATATGAAAATATCCGCCACGAAATCAACGGCCACACTCTTTACCACATGGTCTGCGGAGATGAGAACACAGCTGAATGTTCAGGTCGAGGGGAATCTAATACCGACCACGAACTACCCCAAGATTCTTGGGGTAACGTTCGACAGCATGTTCAAGTCGTCCGCGCAAGCCACAGCTATCTGCGACAAGATGAAAAGTAGGAACAAGGTCCTCAAGGCGCCAGCCGGCAGCTCTTGGGGTGCGGACAAAGAAACCTTGTTGACCTCTTATAACGCGATAGGTCGGTCTGTGGTCAACTATGCGGCTCCAGTGTGGTCTGCGAATACTAGTGCTACGCAGTGGAAGAATATCCAGACCTGCCAGAACGCTGCCCTGAGAACTGCGACAGGGTGCCTCCTCATGACACCAGTGGACCATCTACATGAGGAGGCGAAAGTCCTTCCCTTACGTCAGCATAATCATATGCTTTCGTTGCAGTACCTGCTTGGGTGTTACCGTGAGAGCCATCCCAACCATCACATGGTGGATAACTCTCCCCCACCCAGGCGTGTCAGGAAGGACATACATGATCTAGAGAGGGAGGTCCAGCGCTACAAGAGAGAGCCTCTAGATCAAGAAGCCTATCAGGCAGGTCTGAGTGGCATTCACACCGATGCAGTCGCGGATGCTATGAGCAGTTATAAAGTGAATGCCGTCCTCGGAGTCCACCCCCCATCCATTGCAGCCGAAGAACGTCAGCTGCCTAGACAAACCAGGGTAGTTTTGGCGCAATTACGTTCAGGATGGTGTAGTCGCCTCAATTCGTATTGGGCACGAATTGATGAAGATGTGCGTGACGCCTGCCCGGCGTGCGATACAGGCCCGCACAATACGCTACACCTTTTTAATTGCTCAGCCAAACCTACCCAACTCACTCCAGAGGATCTCTGGCTACAGCCCGTTAAAGTAGCCGAATTTCTAAACCTGGAGCTGGAACCAGATTAGCAGAACACAAACACACACATGCACTACTGCTACAACAACAACAACAATATCTGATTTCAAGCACTATCTCTTCATCCAATACCAAATATAGTACTATTTAGTACTTTTCGTACAATTATAGTACACATTTCCAAAATCAATTCCATATCTCAATTCCAGATACCAACAGCAATCTAAATATTAGATTTCATCTTTATCCCTTCTCCCAATACCGAGTGTACCATTCAGTACTTATCGTACAATTATGGTACACATTTCGTAAACCACTTCCATGTGTCCAGATTACACATTAACAGCGACCATAAACAAAATTTCAGATTTCGAGAACTATCTGTTCACCCAATACCAAATTGTACCATCTAGTACTATTTAGTACTTTCGTACATTTCCAAAACCAATTCTATATCTCAATTCCAGATACCAAAAAAGACCTCAATATCAAATTTCAGAATATAGACCCATCCCTACACAATACCAAATTTAGTACCATTTTGTACTTTCCGTACAAATATAGAACGCATTTCCAAACCACCGCCAAATCACATATATATACCATCAGCAATCTAAATTTAAAATTTCAGAATTGTATTTTATTATTTTTTTTAAATTTCTTCCCAGTAACAAATTTATTACCATTCAGTACTTTTTGTACAATTATTGTACACATTTCTGAAACCACACCATATGTCCAGACTACACATAATCAGCGACCCTAATACCAAATTTCAGATTTCAAGCACCATCTATTCACCCAATACCAAATTGTCCCAAATATAGTACCATTTAGTACTTTTCGTGCACTTTTATTACACATTTCCAATAACACCTCTTTATCACAAACCTACCAGCAACAGGGACGCCAATACAAAATTTCAAAATTTTGGTTTCATCTGTTAACCCTAAGCCAAACTGTTTCAAATGTAGTACCATTCAGTACAGTTCGCACACACTTAGTACATATTTCTAAAACCTTCATATATCAATATATATCAATCTTACTTTCCAACCCTGATCCTCATACCAAATTTTAAGGTTTTAGCTCTATACGTTCATATAAACCAAATGGTACAGTTTAAGAGGTTTAGTACCATTTTAGAACTTTTCGTAACCTTTAGTTCGAATTTCCAAAAAACACTTTGTTACTGTTATCCTGCAATCCATCGGTGAGACTGATTTCAAATTTCAGAATTCTAGCTCATTTCGTTTGTCCAATACAAAGTACTAAATTGTTAGTACATTTTAGTACTTTTCGTACCCTTTTAGAATTAGGAATTTCCAAAAAGCCAGCCTTATCACATGCCTACGAATTATGACTGTCCCTCGTGCAAAATTTCAATATTTTATCTTCAACCGTTCGAACATTCTTTGTTTGCAATAGAACGTAAATACCTCATTTTCCCTTAAAAACTCCTGTTAGTCATACATTTTTGATACACCCTGTCATGAGATTTTCCACACAGATCATCGAATCAATAAGAAAATTAGGTTGAATGTGAATTTCCATTTGTACCTTCCAACCTTCCGAGTCTCTTTCGAAAAAAACAAACAAGGAAATAGATTAAGAAAGCTAAAAATATAATAATCTATTGATTGGTGAAACCACCTCTTTAAAACACCCCGCATCCCTCCAACATTGGAAAATTTTTGCAAAACATAAGTTGTGTGTTCGACTGAAACAAAAGAAAAACAGAAGTAGAAAATAAATAATAAACAAAGAATTGTCAAAAATGAGGACATTACAAACGAATGAAAGACAACGGAAAAATGCAATCTGTGTCACAGTCATTGTCAAGAGTGCAGCGGCACATTGTTTGCCTTTCGCTCTTCTCCTCCCTCTCTCTCTCTCTCTCTTTGCATTACTTATTGCACTCATTAGTAGTGTTGCCATTAGTTGGCTATTTTGACAAAATATTAATCGGTGTCGATGAGTGATGGCGATGATGATAATATCTTTGACCCTGCCATACTCTGCTGTCCGATCCGCTTCTCTTTGGCATTGACATTGAATTTGTTTTATCGGTCATTATTCATTTGTGCAGTTTCATTTTCATGGCTGCTAATAAACAAACAATAAAAAAAGCTATTACAACAACCACAACGAAAATTGTTAATGGGTTGTATTGGGGTCTGTAGGTTATAGTGTGTCTGGAGGTGTCCGAGTAAATCGTTTATTTTATTTTTTTATTTTATTTTGTGTGTAAATTTTATTTCGATATTGAATTATTGTTATTGCATTTTTAGTACTTGTTTTTTATTTTTGTTTCCTTGATACCTCTTTAAAGCGTCGCAGTGTTCGAATAAGATTCATCCGACCCTGATAAGCCTGGCATAATAAAGCTTGGGAAATAACCCTAAACTTGAAACGCATTTCAATTATTGTTTTAATACATTAAATGGGCTGATATCTTAGTAATTCAAGGAAATAGAAACTTTGACGATGAAGATTAGATACATTATCTAAGTCATCTAAATGATATGGATATATTATCTAAGTTATGGGAATGCTCTGTATATACTATCTGAGTTATCCTTATGCCGTTGATTTTACTATTCAAGTTATCCTCAATGCGTGGATATTTATGTTATCTTAAAGGTCTGTTATCCAAATTATTTCAATGGCGTTAGTAGGTTATCTAAATTGTTCCAATGTACTGAATATGTTATTTAAGTTATCCCATGTATAAGCTAAGTTCTCCCAATGTTGTGATAGTATCTGAGTTGTCTCTGAGTTATCCCATTGACGGGGATAAGTTATCTCATTGAGGTGGATAAGTTATCTGAGTTCTTCTAATGACGTGGATAAGTTATCTAAGTTGTACCAATGACGAAGATAAATTATCTAAGTTATCCTTATGATGTCGATATGTCATTATCGTTATCTTAATGACGTGGATAAATTATCTGAGTTATCCCAATGTCGTGGAATGTTTCCAAAGATGCGGATATGTTATCTGAGTTATTCCAATGCCGCGGAATGTTTCCAGAAACGTGGTTATGTTTTCTGAGTTATCCCAATGACGTGGATAAGTTATTTGATTTATCCCAATGACGTGGATAAACTATTTGATTTATCTCAATGACGTGTATAAGTTATTTGATTTATTTCAATGACGTGGATAAGATAACTGTGTTATCTGATTTAATCACAATGACGTTGATATGTTATTTTTTTATTCTGAGTTATCCCACTGACGTGAAAAAGTTATCAGAGTTATCCCAAGAAGGTGGATAATTTATCTGAGTTATCTCAAGGACGTGGATAAGTAATTTTCATTAACTCAATGACGAAGATAAGTAATTTGAGTTATTCCAATGAAAGGACAAGTTATCTGGATAAAATATTCTCGTTATCTCAAGAAAGTGGATGAATTATCTGAGTTATCCCAATGTATTGGAATGTTCCCAATGACGTGAATAAGTTATCTAAGATATTCCAATGACCTGGATATGTTATTTGATGTATTCCAGTGGATAGATTATCTGTGTTATCTTAATGGCGTGGATAAGTAATCTTAGTTATCCAAACGACGTGGATAAGTTATCTGAGTTATCCTAGTGACGTGGATAAGTTATCTGAGTTATCCTAGTGACGTGGATAAGTTATCTATGTTATCCCGATGACGTGAATAGGTTATCTGAGTTATCTCATTGACATGAATAAGTAATCTAAGTTATCCAAATGACGTGGATAATTTATCTGAGTTATGCCAATGATGTGGATAAGTTATCTGAGTACTTCCAATTATATGGATAAAATATCTGAGTTATCCCATGACGTGAATAAGTTATCTGATTTATTCCAATGATGTAGATAAGTTATCTGAGTTATCACAATATCGTGGATAAGTTATCTGAGTTATCCTAATGACTTGTATAAGTTATCTGAGTGGTCCAAATACGTGGATAAGTTATCTAAGTTATCCCAGTGATGCGGATAAGTTATCTAAGTCCGCCAAATGAATTTGAAAGGTTATCTAAGCTGTCCAAACGTCGTGGAGATAATCACTTCTAGCGAAGTGGATAATTTATCGATATCATCCTAACAAGGTGGATAATTTATCTATATCTTTTTTTTTTATATTGCCCTAGTGACGTGGCTAATCTATATCCTTCCAGTGACATGGATAATTTATCTGTATCATTCTAGCGACGTGGATAATATATCTATATCATCTTTGCGACATAGATAATTTATCTAAATCATCCTGGCGATGTGGATAATTTATCTTTATCATCCCAAGGACGTAGATAATTTATAACGACGTAAATAATTTATCTTTATCATCCTAACGACGTAGATAATTTATCTGTATCATTCTAACGACGTATATAATTTATCTATATCATTCTAGCGACGTGGATAATATATCTAGATCATTCTACGAAGTACACGATTTATCTATATCATTCTAGCGGCGTGGACAATATATCTATGTCATTCTACGAGGTAGATAACTTATCTACATGACCCTATCGACGTGGATAACTTATCTAAATGACCCTAGTGACGTGGATAATTTATCTATGTCATTCTAGCGACGTGGATAATTTATCTATATCATCCTAGTGACGTGGATAATTTATTTATATCATTCTAGTGACGTGGATAATTTATCTATATCATCCTAATGACGTGGATAATTTATCTATATCATCCTAGTAACGTGGATAATTTATCTATATCATCCTAGTGACGTGGATAATTTACCTATATCATCCTAGTGACGTGGATAATTTATCTATATCATCCTAATGACGTGGATAATTTATCTATATCATCCTAGTGATGTGGATAATTTATCTATATCATCCTAATGACGTGGATAATTTATCTATATCATCCTAATGACGTGGATAATTTATCTATATCATCCTAGTGACGTGGATAATTTATCTATATCATCCTAGTGACGTGAATAACTTATCTATATCATCCTAGTAACGTGGATAATGTTTCTATATCATCCTAGTGACGTGGATAATTTATCTATATCATCCTAGTGACGTGGATAATTTATCTATATCATCCTAGTGACGTGAATAACTTATCTATATCATCCTAGTAACGTGGATAATGTTTCTATATCATCCTAGTGACGTGGATAATTTATCTATATCATCCTAGTGACGTGGATAATTTATCCATATCATCCAAGTGACGTGGATAATTTATCTATAACATTCCGGCGACGTGGATAATTTATCTGCATCATTCCAGCGACGTGGATAATTTATCTGCATCATTCCAGCGACGTGGATAATTTACCTGTATCATTCTATTCACGTGGATAATTTATTTGTAACATCCTAACGACGTAGATAATTTATCTATATCATTCTAGCGACGTGGGTAATATATCTAGATCATTCTACGAGGTAGATAACTCATCTACATGACCCTTGCGACGTGGATAATTTATCTATATCTTCCTGGCAACGTACATAATTAATATATATCATTCTGGTAATTTGTCTATATCACCCTAGCGTGTTGGATAATTTATCTACTTGACCCTAGCGAGGTGGATAACTTATATTCATGACCCTAGCGACATGGAGAATTTATCTGTAACTTCCTAGCGTCGAGGCTAATTTGTCTATATCATCCTAAGCGCGTGCATAATTTATATGTCATCATATATAAATTATCAATTTCACCCCAGGAGATGTTGACATATTTTCTAGGTTTTGTCATTGGCGTGGATAATTTCTCTCGGTTATGCCAGTGAACTGACTAATTTATCTACGATGTCCTAGTGACCGGAATAACTTTTATAGATTATCCCAGTTGCGTGGATATTTTTTCTCTCTATGCCCCTTGATGTTCACAATTTTACATTATTTCCCCTCACGTGGATAAATTATCTATGTATGTTGTCACAGTGACTTAGATATTTTATCTGTGTTACTCCAGTGTATTGCATATCTATGTTAATCAAACATTAAAGATTCTTTAACATTTATCTCAACATTCAATCTTTGTATATAAGCTATACATACGTTTCAGATTATTTATTCATGTTTTTCAAATATCGCGTTTATTTTATCTATGCGTTGACGTTGTTTTATCTTCGTTATCTAAACATTGTAGTTTAATAACCAGATGACCCAAATGAATTTCCATCTGCTGCCAGTGATTTGCACACTTTCTAAACACGCACAAAATTTGGCGTTTTCCATGAAACAGTTTGGCAATGAAATTTTGTTTTGAAATAATTGTTTTGCCATAGATCACGTCACGCTTTAATGTCGGAGCTTTCATTAGAAATGTTAAAACAAAAAACAGATATTTGCTTTGGTAAATCATGCAAATGTTAAGCTTTTTGCAAAATCTAAACAAATTACTTAATTTGCTTTTCTTATCTCTTCATTAAACGCCTCATTTAATCAGAATATAAAGCCCAGACTACTAGTCATAGCCATGCTAGAGAATTGCGTGACAATTTTGTAATTTTGGCCTTTACGTTTAAATGCAATTGCTGGCAATGATTGTCGTTTACAAATCGCTTGTTACAATGCATTATCGGGAGTTTATCTAAGATTTCGAAATATGGCAGAATCACGCCAGAGTAAAAAGTGGCGATTATTTGGATTTACTGAACGATGAACCCCCTCCCCCTACCATCGTCGTCATTGAGTAAGGCAGTCGTGGTTTTTCGATATTTGTTTTTTAAATCATTTCCAGCTTATCTAATCGCCTTTGATATTTAATATATGTTTGTTGGTTTTTCGAATGGGTACAAACATATTTTAAATATTTTAACTTTTCAAATCTTTTTTTTTTGTGTGCACTTCACTTCACTTTCATTATCGGAAATCTAATCCATTAGCTTTGATTTTTTTTTAATTTTTCGTTTTTTATTTTCCCCCTTTCAGATTTACATTCTCACCGCCCTCCTAGTGCCCCTGCGTGTGGTGGGCTGTGTACTCTCATTGGTCTCAGCCTGGATGTTTGCCTGCATTGGTTTGTATGGCACCACAGTCGAGGAAATCAACAAACGTCCGCTTTCGGGTTGGCGCAAGTGAGTTTTATTGATTTTTTTCCTCGGCACTTTTTTTAGCATCGGCTTTCTTTTTTCGCAGAAATGTCCAATCTTTGGTGGCCTCAGCTATGCGCATGCTTTATGCCGCCGGCTCATTTCACTATGTCACATTCAAAGGTCAAAGAGCTTCACCCAAGGAGGCTCCAATTTTGGTAGTGGCACCACATTCATCATATGTCGATTCCATTGTTGTGGTCACCACAGGACCGCCAGCGATTGTGGCAAAGCGTGAAACAGCAGATATTCCATTACTGGGCAGTAAGTATCTTCGATATTTTCAATGCATCTATATTATCCGAATGACGTATCTATGGTATCCAAATGCTGTAGTTTATGTATCTATAGCATTCAAATGTTGAAGATAATGTATCTATAGTACCTAAATAACGTAGATAATGTATCTATAGTGTCTAAACAAATTAGATAATTTATCTGTAGTATCTAAATGACATGGATAGTGTATCTATAGTATTTTGTAATATCGATAGTGTACCTATTAGTATCTAAACGACGTAGATAATGTATCTATAGTATCCCAATGATGTGGATAATGTATCTATGGTGTTTAGTATCTTAGATAATGTATGTACAGTATCTAAATGATGTAGATAATGTATCTATAGTGTCTAAATTACGTAGATAATATATCTATAGTATCCAAATGGTCCGGATACTTTGTCCATGGTATCTAAATGACGTTAATATTGTATCTATAGTATCTAAATAACGTAGATATTATCCAAATATCGTAGGTATTGTATCTATAGTATCTAAATGACGTAGATAATGTATCTATAGTATCCAAATGGCCTGGATATTGTATCTATACTATCTAAACGACGTAGATAATGTATCTACAGTATCTAAATGACGTAGATAATGTATCTTAGTATATAAATAGCGTATATAATGTATCTATAGTATCTAAATCATGCAGATGCTGTATCTATAGTATCTAAACGACGTAGATAATGTATCTAAAGTATCTAAATGATGTAGATAATGCACCTATAGTATCCAAATGGTCTGGATAATGTATCTATGCTATCTAAACGACGTAGATAATGTATCTACAGTATCTTAATGATGAAGATAACGTATCTATAGGATCTTCATGACGTAGATAATGTATCTATAGGATCTAAATGACGAAGATAATGTATAATGTAGGATCTAAAAGATGTAGATAATGTATCTATATTATATAAATAATTCAGATAATGTACCTATAGTATCAGAATGACTTAGATAATGTGTATATAGTATACGAAAAATATAAACAATGTATGTATTGGATCAAATTGACGTAGATATTATCTATAGTATCTCAATGATGCAGATAATGTATCTATAGTATCCAAATGGCCTGGATAATGTATCTATACTTTCTAAACGACGTAGAAAATGTATCTACAGTATCTAAATGACGTTGATAATGTATCTGAGTATCTAAATAACGTAGATAATGTATCTATGCTATCTAAACGACGTAGATAATGTATTTACAGTACCTTAATGATGAAAATAACGTATCTATAGGATCTTCATGACGTAGATAATGTATCTACAGTATCTAAATGACGAAAATAACGTAACTATAGGATCTTCGTGACGTAGATAATGTATCTAAATGACGAAAATAACGTATCTACAGGATCCAAATGACGTAGATAATGTATCTATATTATATAAATAATTCAGATAATGTATCTATAGTATCTAAATGACTTAGATAATGTGTATATAGTATCCGAGAGATATAAACAATGTATCTATTGGATCAAATTGACGTAAATAATGTATCTATATTATCCAAATGACGTAGATAATGTATCTATAGTATCTCAATGATTCAGATAATGTATCTATAGTATCTAAATGACGAAATTAACGTATCTATAGTATTTAAGTAACGTAGATAATGTATCTGCAGTATCTAAATGACGCAAATAATGTATTTATATTACCTAAATGACGTAGATAATGTATTTATATTATCTATATGACACAGATAATGTATCTACAGTATCCAAATGACGTAGATAATGTATCTATAGTAAAGTATAATATTTCTATTGGCGCAACTACAGTATCTAAATGACGTCATTAATGTATCTATGGCATCTAATAACGTTGATAACGTATGTGCAGTATCTAAATGACGTATACCTATGATTTCACATATTCGATAATTTATATATTTTATCCATACAACGTAGATAATGTGTCTATGTTATCCACAAAACTTAACAGGTGCATTTATTTTATCCACAATGCGCGAATAATTTCAAAAATGTGGATAATTTATCTTCGTTATCCATACAACGTGGATGGTGTATCTATGTAATCCAAACCATTCACACCTTTTTATACCCTCCACCATAGTATGGAGGTTATATTAAGTTTGCCATTCCGTTTGTAACACCTACATTTTAGAACCCACAAAATGTATATATTCTTGATCAGCATAAAATTCTATGTAGACTTAGCGATATCCGCCCGTTTGTCCGCCTGTGAAAATCCCTCTTGCTTCCGAACGAAATTAATTAGTTTGATAAAATTTTACTCAAATGTATATTATGTCTGCAGGACTTTTGGTATTGAAAATGTTCCATGTAGGTCCATGTTTTGGTACCATTAATGGTACCTCCCTATATTAGGTATTTAGATAATTTTAGCGACATAATTCAACGGAAATGTTTCAAATTTGTTATTTGAAGTTCGTAATGGATACTACAGCCTAAGACAGAAATTTGTCTGTGCAGATCCACGTCTTCGTACAGTCCCCATGTAACGGTACCTCCTGATATTCGGTATTTTGATGATTTTAGCGACATTATTTAACGGCATTGTTTCAAATTTGGTATTTGAAATTCGTAATGGATACTACAGCCTACGACAGAAAATGTTGTGTGCAGGTCTACGTCTTCGTATAGCCTCCATATAATGGACCTCCCTGTTTTTGGTATTTTGATGATTTTAGCTAAATTATTCTCTATTTTTTTCAAGTTTCGTATTTAAATACTGTAATAGCTTATGCAGGTATATTCTTATAGACCCCAATATAATGGCTATATTCGGTATTTTTAAGATTTTCACAGAATTTTTTAACAAATTTTATTTTTTTTTTTTGAAAATCTTCAAATTCGTTACAAAAGATGGAGGGTTCGGCCAAATTTCGGCCCGGACTAACATGCTGCTTTACCATTTGGTTTTTTTATAACAGCGCGTATAATTCATCTATTTTATCCAAGTCGTAATGAACTGAAAATATATATTTAAATATATATTTAAAAAGATCACATACCATATCTACGTTATTCGAATAAAATCAAAACGTGTCAAATTTATCCGAATAACTCAAATTTTTTTATGCGAAGAATTTAAATATTTTCTCTAAAAGTCATCTGAAGTGATCCAAAATCTAACAAAAAAATCTTTCTGTTTTCAGAAATCATCAATTATGCCCAACCAATTTATGTGCAACGTGAAGATCCCAACTCGCGTCAGAATACCATTCGCGAGATTGTCGAACGTGCACGTTCCGGTGAAGATTGGCCACAGGTAGTGATCTTTGCCGAAGGTACTTGCACTAATCGCAAGGCTTTGATTAAATTTAAGGGTGGTGCTTTCTATCCCGGAGTGCCCGTACAACCTGTCCTACTAAGATATCCCAATAAGTATGACACATTCACCTGGACCTGGGATGGACCTGGAGTGTAAGTTGCCATCTAAGAAAACTATTTGAAATATCCCTAATAATTTCTTCTTTTCTCTTTTTTCTCTCCTTTTAGACTGAAACTTCTATGGCTGACCATGGCAAATTTTTATAGTCGCTGTGAAATGGAATTTTTACCCGTCTATCATCCATCGGAGGAAGAAAAGGCCGATCCCAATTTGTATGCCAAAAATGTGCGAGAAGTTATGGCCAAGTAAGGTTTTATTGATTTTAATAATTATATGGAAATTTAATTTAGATTTTTTTAGAGCCTTGGGTGTACCCACCTCAGAATATTCATTTGAAGATGTCATTGTCATGACCAGGGCCCGTGATTTGAAAATTCCCTTGTCAGGTGATATTGTGGAAATTGAAAGATGTTTAGACAAATTAAAGTAAGTTTTATAAATTTACTGATGATTTCGAGGAATTTTTAATAACCTTCTCTCTTCTATCTCTCTTCTAGTCTTATTAGTGCCACCCCAATTGTGGAATTAACCACGAAATTCTCAAGCATACCCAATCGTGATAAACTAGATTTCTTGACATTCTCAGAGCTACTAGAAGTTAATATTAAGAATCCACATTTACATCGTTTGTTCTCAGTATTGGATTATGTAGGTTTTGCAAATCATGATTTCATCATTTCAATTTTATTTTTAAATTCATTTCTTTAATTTTTACAGCGTCATGTGGGCACAGTTAGCCTAAAGAATTTATTGTTGTGTGCCCATTTTTGCAAGCTGAGTAATTCAGAAACCATTGAGTATTTAAAAGCTATAACGAATGTAAGTTGTTGTCATCTTCAGTTGCCATGACTGTTTTCTATAAATATTTCTCATTTTTTATCTTTAGATTTACACCGAAGAACGTGGTCAAATCACACGACAAGAATTCACCAAAATTCTCAAACATGCCAATCTCAGTAAATTAACCACAGAGAAAGTGGATGCTCTCTATGTGGCAATTGATGTTACAAACCGGGGAAAAATAACATTCGGTAAGTCATCGAAACAAGTAGCAACTATTCAGTCGTCAGAGAACTAACATAAATAGATTAATAACATCAGTTCCAATACTTCTAGATATATAGGACTTTGGAAAGGTCTTCAATTTCAAGAATCCTCATATGAAGTCTTTCTTTTTCAGAAGTCTTTATATAAAAACCCTTCTAAAGACCATTTTTTGTATCATTTATGGATTAATGACCATCTACAGGTCTTCTAAGTGTGGAAGACATTTTAAAAGTCATCTATGTATAGACTGGAAATTGAGTACTTTTAGAGAGACTGCATATACGACATGTGTTTCCATTTTTTATAGACATTATCTACAAGAAAGGATGATTTTAAGGCCACTTTCTCTGTGAAAGGGATATTTAAGGACAATTTCTACAAGAACAAGTAAAATAGTATCAGTCGGTTTTGCCAACATATTTATACGCCCAGCCTAGAGTTATGATTATTCCAACATTTATTTTTCACTTTCTTTGAGCGTTGGTGGAGGTGCCAGAGGGAATGGTCCGATCTTTACCATTTTTATAACAGGTCTTGTGTTCATGGAAATATTGGGACGTGCCAAAATGGAACCGGATGTTAAGTTCGTGTTTTATAAACTTCATGGATATTCAAGATTTTGACCCTTTGTGGGAGAGGTATTGGATGTAGTGGACCGACATTGTCCATTTTCGCTGATGCAAATATTAGGATTATTATCCTTTCTCTTTCTGTACAGGGAATTATTTTCTTTGGAAATGATGATATTTTGTGTGGGAGGTGCCAGAAGGAGTGGACCGATATTGCCCAACTCTGAATTCGATCAAAGTTTGACAATAATATCACAAGTTTCGAGAGTTATCGTGCGCACAAGCCAGACAGAGGGACATCGCTAGATCTACTCTAAATGTCCTGAAACGGACTGAAACCATTATTTTAATGAGGCACGTTTTGGGCGTATCAAATGATATATACCCTCTCTAGCCATAGATCTATCTTAAGGACACTATAAAGGAGAGATTTTGAGGCTTATTATTTGTTTCCTGACTAGGGATACGCCACAATCGAAAGCAAAAGTAGACTTTAAGACTTAGTTTTATTGCTTCAACAAAAAAGTCGACTCTTAATACCAAGGCGTATTGTTATACGACACCGCATTGACCCGAAACAATGAAATCATCCAAGATTCGTGTCATCCGGCCTGTTGATGAATGATGAGACTTGAATCACACCATCTCTTCATAAGAGTCTCAATGAGCAGACCACCCGATTTCATAACCTCTGAACGCCGCACTTTCCTTTATAAGGGGGAAGCTTTCTGGTCAAAATTCAGATACTTTAGTTCTGCTCATTATTAAAAAAGAGCTATCCAGTTGCGGATCACGAACATGGTTTCCGTCAGCAACATAGCTCCACAACAGCATTACACTCTTTATATTAGTAGAGGACTTAGAACATGACCTGTCATAGAAGAGGTAGTGGTGGTGGCTCTTGACTTAGCCAGTGCTTTTGATGCTGTCAACCAAGCAACGCTGTTCGATGACGTCACGAATACTACCCTCCGACCGGGGTTAAAACGTTTCATAATCAACTGTATTTGTGAATGCAAGTCTTACGAGGATTTCCGAAACAAGACGTCTAAACCCCATAGAGTAAAACAGAGAGTTTCCCAAGGTAATCATCCCACCTTCGAAACTGTTTAACCTCTACCTTTATGCAATTTAGAGCGCTCCAGACGGCTTTGAAATCGTAAAGTATGTAGATGATTGTACGATCATGGCGTCGGGTCCTGTCGTCGATGTCCGTATGTATGTTCCTTCCACGCGAGGAATATCAAAATACTCGCCCTACTCTTTGCCCCATGGACTGCGGAGATGAAAACACAGCTGAATGTATAGGTCGAGGGAAATATAATACCGACCACGAACTACCTATATCTGGTAGCTCACGTACATTTTTAGATCTTCTAAAAATTATCACATAACTCATATAATATGAGGGAAGTAGTCGATATAGTCCAAACCTGGCACGTCACAATATTTATATCATATTTATTTAGGTCCGATGCGAAATTGACAATATTGGCCCATTCTCCCTCCATAGAGGGTCGAAATATATTTAAACAATAAAACATTGGCTGAGGGTAAAAATCTGTCGGCTAAACCGTTATACCGGATTATCAGAACTCGAACAAAACATGTGAATCTGTTACAACAACAGTGCGACCTTTTGTTTTTGTTTGACAAGCTAAAAATTTGACTTTCGATTCTAATTTTTCAAACCAATGTCGATGTGTAGTCCTATCAAATGTTGGCGTAAAGTCTATAAGCCTAAAGGGCTAAGTACATAAGAAGCTTGAAGTCATGGCTAGGCATATTTTGTGACATTTCACAAAGGGATTACAGAACCGCACTAAAATCCAGCCGTCGTTTTCCATTATAATTTGAAATTAATATGCCTAGCCATGACTTCAAGCTTCTTATGTACTTAGCCCTTAACATTCAAAATCAATTACCAAAAATCGACTTTGAGATTTTATCGCTGGCCAAAGAATATTTAAACAATAGAATATTGGCTGAGGGTAAACATCTGCCGGCTAAACCGACTTATAGTGGATTATCAGAACTCGAATAAAACATGTGAATCTGTTACAACAACAGTGCGATCTTTTGATTTTGTTCGACAAGCTAAAAAATTGATTTTCGATTCTAACTTTTCAAACCAATATCGATGTGTAGTCCTATCAAATGTTGGCGCAAATTCGACTTTGAGATTTTATTGCTGGCCAAAGAATATTTAAACAATAGAACATTGGCTGAGGGTAAACATCTGTCGGCTAAACCGACTTATAGTGGATTATCAGAACTCGAACAAAACATGTGAATTTGTTACAACAACAGTGCGATCTTTTGATTTAGTTTGACAAGCTAAAAATTTGACTTTCGATTCTAATTTTTCAAACCAATGTCGATGTGTAGTCCTATCAAATGTTGCCCTAAAGTTTATAATCGTAAAATTAAAAATCAATTACAAAAATTCGATTTTGAGATTTTACCTCTGGCCTCTACTTCCACCAAAAGTGGAAAAATTCAATCGATCGATAATCTATTTAAATTGCATTCATTCTGAACTATATTTGAATTCTTGCTTTGCAATGTCTTTTGGGTATTTCAAAATATTAAATTAATTCATTTTTTATTTTCCCCCCTTTCCAGATGATTTTGATAAATACGCTCGTGACAAAGCTGAATACAAGTCACTGTACAAAAAACACGATCACATTCGGAGGAAATTGACGAGTAAATAAATGACCGCAACAATCAAAGGAAATGCTTGTTAAAGGAAATACTTGAAATTTGTAATGCTGGCACACCGCAAAACTTGACGACGATATCTGGCCTTCGTTAGGTTTTAGTATTTCTTTAATAAAACAAGAAAATATATAAAACATATAAATTATAAGATATTTCATACAAAATTTTCAAAAAACATGACGAAAACACAAAACATTTTTTCAAAAAGAATATGAAAACATAAATCAAAATACAAAATGCTCTTCACAAAATACAGGAATGGATTTAAAAATAAATAATTTTTTTTGTTTAAATTTAAATATGGATTATAATTGTAATTTTTTTGAAAAAAAAAAAAATTATAGACAAATGTCAATTGAGAAAATATATTGGGTTGTAAACAAACTATGACATTGGAGAGTGTTTCCGGCGCTTTATTAAATTTAAATCAATTATAATATAGTATTTTAATGCGTTAAAACATAAATCATTTTATCTTTATAATAAAACAAAACTAAAATTAGCTTTTAAATGGCTTTGTATTCTTTTACTTCATTGTGATTTAAATAATGCCCATTATATAAATTAGAAAAAAAACAAAGAGATTTGTTTTTTTTTTTATTATTTCTAGATATTAAATTATTTTAGAAAGTAAAGTCCCTTTATATGAATATAATCTCAAAACCAAATGCCAATGGGCATTCCAAAAAAATAAAGAACATTAAGAAAATACCAATTTTTTTCATGACATTTAAGTCATTCATTAAATGAAAATTTAAAATAAAAAAATACTTTATTATTGCCTTGATATTAAAAAAAAAAATATATATATATAAAGAATTTATGTTTTGTTAAAATAATTTTGTTTTTGGTCATGTTTTCTATTTTTTTATTATTAAACTTTAACACCTCATAAATGATTGTTCCTAAGTTATTACATCTCTGCAATTGAAAAAAAAATAATTCTCAATAATTTGTTTGAATTTCTTTCAAAAACAAACCCCCTCCAACTTTGCTTTCTTTTGTACTTAAATTGAATACTCCAATTACAATGAAACAATCGTTTAATATATATACCCACTCAAATATATATATGCCTTCCTTATGCATTAGTGAGCACTTAAAACTTTCCATCTTGAAATAATTGAAAGTATAAAGAAAGTACGATAGAAAGCTTCATAGCAATTGCCTCTATAGCAGCGACTACACAACTCATACATGTTTACTCTTAAGAATGCTAGGTTAAAAGAAATTTGATGAAATATATATTATGTATGTATAAACATTCTATTGTACATTTAGGAAGTAAAACAAAAAACTTGTTTCCTTTTTTATTTTCAACGGTGTCCAAGGTAAATATGATTTGGAAAGGATGAAGTTCGGGTGGCAAAATAAAGGATTTTTTTTTTAAATACATAATTCTTCATAAGGCCCTGGTTCCAGTGTTTGACGGTCAAGTGTGCAATCGAATAGCAAAGTTATTAACATTTAGTACATATATGCAAATCAATCTACATCTCTTCATCCTAGACACAAACAGTGACTCAAAATTAGTACCATTAAGTACTTTTCGAACAATTGCAAAACCATCACTAAATGCCAACAGAGACCGCAATATCAATGGCTCGATTATGCATTGCCACCAAACTTGGGTTGCGTTATCAGTTGTCAGCGCGACTGAAATAAATTGTTGTATTATAGAAGGCAACCCAATTGAGTTGTCGATAAACATGCTATCGATCAGTGTATTTTCCATCTTGTGAACTCTAAACTTCAAAAATGTCAATAAATTCGAAATAACAAAACACAATTTAAACAATAAAAGAATTTTAAAATGATAAGTTCAATGGAATTATTTTATGGTGAAGAAGAAAATGTTCAGGACGTTGCATCTATTCGACGAAGCTTGAGAGATAATTCAAATCCGTTGGAATTTGTAATTCATTTCTTTCCTTCAATAAATTATTGTTTGCCTTTAAAATTTCATTTTGTTCTTTCGCTTCCTTTTCAAGTTTTGCTATGGTCAACAAAAGTTCATTTTGTGTGGATGTTTGCTCCCTAAGGATACTTATTTTGCTGTACTCCCTTCTTACAGTTCGTCGCGGAGTGGGACGAACATTCTCCATTTGGGTAGCAGCTTCTTCTTGCTCCACCTTAACATTTGACACTATTTCTATCCCATCTTCATCCCATGTCTCCATTATTCCATAAATGGCACCTGCAGGATCTGTTACTAAATTTATTTGAAGTAGATCTGCTGCTGTTGAGCACAACGGCGATAGACGCACTTCTTGTGATGGACCACCACCTGTGGCGTTAAGATTTCTTTTATTTTGCGACATTTTCTTTTTAAGCTTAGCTTTAAATTGGATCCATACTCTCTGCCATTCTTCTGGTGCCCTTGTTGGTGGACCATGACTGTTAAGGTTGTCGGAAATTTTCTCCCACGCTTCATTTGCAGTGGCTTTGGTTTCACCAAAGACACGGATTCCTCGAGCTAAGTTTGGATTAGCACCCATTTTTTCTATAAGTATTTCGAACTGATGTTTTGTTGTTACTTTTTTATTTTACTTTTAGTGAAGGTAAAAAATCAATAATTAAATAATAAAAAATAATTTCTTCTTTGAAAACGTTCACTGCAACTGCAAATAGATGGTCGCTCAAATATGGCCGCTGTAGCAACTGAAATTCGCAACTTCAGTTGAAAGTTGCCATACATAATGCAATTTTCGCTACTGGCAACGCCACTCAACGATAGTTGTTATCGATAATCGGGCCACAAATTTCAGCTCTTAAACCAAATTTAGTACCATTTAGTACAATTATATTAGCTCCTCTCAAGTACAGACACCAACAGTAACATCTATATCAATTTTCACGGTCTCAGCTTTATAACTACACGCAATACGAAATTTATCTAAACCCAGCTCTTTCTCTCAATCGTAGACACCCACAGTGACATCCAAATCGAATTTCACGGTTTTAGATCTATCCGTTCATCCAATACCAAATATTGTACCAATCTGTACTTTTCGTACAATTAAAGAACACATTTCCGAAGCCATCTCTAGGATACACACGGACAGCTACCCAAAATCAAATTTCAGATTTCAAGGACAATCTGATGACCCAATGCCAAATGGTACCAAATATAGTACTATTTAGAAATTTTGGTGCACTTGTAGTACGTATTTTAAAAATCACCTCCATATCTTAACGACAGACATTAACAGTGACATCTATATCAAATTTCTGCTGTATCCCATCAACCAATAACAAATTTAGTACTATTTAGAACTATATTTTTGTACAAATATAGGATGAACCTCGAAACCACCGCCAAATCTCAACGTCAGATACTAAACAGTTATTTAAATATAAAATTTCAGAGTTTTATTTCTACCCCTTCAACAAAATTAAATTTAGTACCATTTAGTATTTTTCGTACAAGTATACGACGCATTTTCGAAACCACCGCCAAATTTCAATTCCAAATACCAACAAAGAACTCAATATACAATTTGAGCATTCTAGCCCTATCCCTTCACCTAATATCAAATTTAGTACTATTCGTACAATTATAGTACCCAATCACAGACACCCACAGTCACATCCATATCAAATTTCATCTGCATTCCGCATTTTTCAAATTTAGTACTTTTGTGTGGGATGAACTTGGGAAACCATTATATCAAATTTCAGATTTCAAGCCCCATCTGGTCATCCAATACCAAATTATACCAAATATTGTACTATTTAGTACTTTTCGTGCACTTGTAGTACTCATTTCTAAAACCACCTCTTTATCACAAACTTACCATCAACAGTGACTCCAATGCTACTTTTATCAGCTCACTCTAAATCATATTGTTCCAAATTTAGTACCATTTAGTACAGTTCGCACACTTAGTACACATTTCCAAAACCACCTTCATATATCAAATTTACTTTTTAACCTAGATTCTTATTCAAGATTCAAGTTTTTTAGCTCTAAGCGTTCAGATACTACCAAATGGTACCATTTTAGAGGCGTAGTACCATTATAGTACTTTTCGTAACCTTAAAGTAACCTTAAATTTCCAAAAACCTGTTGGTAGCAATGTCATAATGAAGTTTTGTTCTATGGAATCATGTGCCATATGAACATGGTATAAGGCATTGCCATCACTGGAAAGTATTGTTTTTCACATTGAAAACTGTTGCCAACTTTTCGGCGCACAATTTTAGCTTTCTCCACACTTTCTGTTGAAACTTTTATACCCTATACCACAAGGTGGTCGGGGTATTATGTCTTTGTACATTTGTTTGTAACAGGCAAAAGGAAACGAGATAGACCCATAGTTCATTTTGATGATCTGCATAGAATCACATTCTGAGTCGTTTTATGCATCTCCGTCCGTCCGTCTGTCTGTCTATGTATTTTTGTAAACAAAGTACAGTTTGTTTACAATGTTTATCCATATGAAATTTTGCACAAATCATTTGTTTGGTCCAAGGACAAACCCTACTGAAATTGGAGATAATCGGTAAAAATGTAGATATAGCACCCATATATATGTTCGTACGATTTGCTTTTTATTGTGCACCAAACGTGTAATATCAGTCCGAATATTATGGAATTTTGCACATATAACCAAATTAGACCTGAAAATAAGTACGCCAAATTTGATCGAAATCGGTTCAGATATAGCTATAGCTCCCATATATATTTTTTATCCGATTTGTTATTTTTGTCCTCCGCAGCCGTAATATGTACTCGGTAACAACAATATTTGGGGAAATATATCAACTGCAGCTAGGAAAAACATTTGCTAAATTTTGTCGAGATCGGTTCAGATTTGGATATAGCTCCCATATATAACTTCGTCCGATTTACCTTTGATTTGCACCAAACGTCTAATATTTGCCCAAATGGCACTTACGGCACTTACGACCGAATTGAGTCTAGAAGTATGTATGTCAAATTTGGTAAAGATCGGTTCAGATATAGCTATAGCTCCCATATATTGTGTTCATCCGATTTGTTATATTTGTTACCCACAGCCGTAATATGTACTCCGTAACAACAATATTTTGGGGAAATATAGCAAATACATCTCAGAAATATCTTTACCAAATTTTATCGAGATCGGTCCAGATTTGGATATAGCTCCCATATATAACTTCGTCCGATTTACCTTTTATTGTGCACCAAACGTCTAATATTTGTCCAAATGGTATGGAATTTGGCACTTACGACCGAATTGAGTCTATAAGCTAAAATTTGGTGAAGATCGGTTCAGATATACCTATAGCTCCCATATATACTTTTCACCCGATTTGTCATATTTGTTACCCACAGCCGTAATATGCTCTCCGTAACAACGATATTCAGGGAAATTAATCAAATACAGCTCAGAAATATCTTTGCCAAATTTTATAGAGATCGGTTCAGATTTGGATATAGCTCCCATATATAACTTCGTCCGATTTTCTTTTTATTGTGCACCAAACGTCTAATATTTGTCCAAATGGAATGGAATTTGACACTTACGACCGAATTGAGTCTAGAAGCTAGTATGTCAAATTTGGTAAAGATCGGTTCAGATATACCTATAGCTCCCATATATACTGTTCATCCGATTTGTTATATTTGTTACCCACAGCCGTAATATGTACTCCGTAACAACAACATTTTGGGGAAATATAGCAAATACATCTCAGAAATATCTTTGCCAAATTTTATCGAGATCGGTTCCGATATGGATGTAGCTCCCATATATAACTTCGTCCGATTTACCTTTGATTGTGCACCAAACGTCTAATATTTGTCCAAATGGGGTGGAATTTGGCACTTACGACCGAATTGAGTCTATAAGCTAAAATTTGGTGAAGATCGGTTCAGATATACCTATAGCTCCCATATATACTTTTCACCCGATTTGTCATATTTGTTACCCACAGCCGTAATATGCTCTCCGTAACAACGATATTCAGGGAAATTAATCAAATACATCTCAGAAATATCTTTGCTAAATTTTATCGAGATCGGTTCAGATTTGGCTATAGCTCCCATATATAACTTCGTCCAATTTTCTTTTTATTGTGCACCAAACGTCTAATATTTGTCCAAATCGGATGGAATTTGGCACTTACGACCGAATTCAGTCTAGAAGTTAGTATGTCAAATTTGGTAAAGATCGGTTCAGATATACCTATAGCTCCCATATATACTGTTCATCCGATTTGTTATATTTGTTACCCACAGCCGTAATATGTACTCCGTAACAACAATATTTTGGGGAAATATAGCAAATACATCTCAGAAATATCTTTGCCAAATTTTATCGAGATCGGTTCCGATATGGATGTAGCTCCCATATATAACTTCGTCCGATTTACCTTTTATTGTGCACCAAACGTCTAATATTTGTCCAAATGGGGTGGAATACATCTCAGAAATATCTTTGCCAGATTTTATCGAGATCGGTTCCGATTTGGCTATAGCTCCCATATATATATTTATCCGATTTCAAAGTAATTGTGCATCAAATGGCCAATACAAGTCCGAATTTAAAAGATAGAAATGCTTCGGTATATTTAGTCTTTTGAACTTTAACCCTCAATGTCAATTACGGTCATTGACATTTGTTTCGTGCGAACCCTCCAGTCAATGGTCGCAAATGAAAATGAATGGCTAAATTAAAAAAATGAAACTGCAGTGGAACAATGACATTTAAACACTTGCCCACTCGGGGCGTATGAGTGTTGGCATCAATTATACAACCCATGGGTTATCATGGTGGTTGGCGTATAAATATGTCGTTCTCCATTTAAACCAGCGCGATTAAGTTATTCACCCAACTAAATCCAATTTATTATTATTTCGAAAACATTTTAATAATTTTCTTTAATTTAGTTGATGCCCAATGTCCGAGAATAGAAAAATGAAAGCAAAAACAAAAAAAACTGCAATGCAATGTTGTCAAACGGCTTGGAAATTTCTATCACGGCATGGGGTAATTTTTTAATCAAGGTCAAGTCATAGATATGGTATTATGGGGTCATATACGCAGATGTATAGGAAACATACACATATGCGAGAAAGTAAGGAACAGTAAAATGCGATTTTTAAGATTTTCGTTATATTTTGAGGTAATATGAGGAGGTGGTGGATGAAGTTGAGGCTTAACTTTTGCTCCATGATTTAGAAGTTAAAACTAATTTTCGAATCATAATTTTCCTTAAGCTCCTCTTAAATAAGTTTTCCACAATAGAATTGCTGGTCTTTAAAATCGGATATATTTCCATAACTTTTCATCTCAACCTCAATCGGTTCTTTTTAGCTTTGTTCAATTGTATTAACACCCGAATAGGAAACGACAACAACAATTTATAAATAAATTCGCATGTCTTTGTTTGCGCTTGTATGTAATCGGGCGTTTGGAGATAATATCGTGTTTAAAATTAAATCAATTTAAAAAAAAAAATTGCGGATCTAAAACAATGCATGGAGAACTGGAACAGTGGGGAATATTTTCTTTTCGAAATGCAAAATTGGAATTGGAGAATCAAAACCCAGACAAAACAGCTAATGCTAGAATCTTGAAATTTTGCACGAGGTTTAGTCTTGCTAGGGATGAGGCTGAGTTTTTGGAAAATCGTACTAAATTAATACGAAATAGTAAAGAAAGTCGTGCGGGACCGACTTTATGATACCCTACACCTTGAAATTTTTCACGAGGGTCAGTCTTGCTGGTGATGAGGCTGAGCTTTTGGAAAATCGTACTAAATTAATACGAACCAGTAAAGAAAGTCGTGCGGGGCGACTTTATGATACCCTACACCACTTTGCGAAATTTAGTAGAGCTCCGCATAACAATTAAAAGTTTTTATGGGAGAATTCAATCATACTCCTCGCTATGATTATAATTATAATTTAAAGTTCAAAGGACTGAATATGCCGAAGCATTTGTATCTCTTAAATTCGGACTTTTATTGCCCATTTGAAATCGGATAAAGATATATATGGGAGCTATATCCAAATCTGAACCGATCACGATAACATTTAGCAAAGATATTTCTGAGCTGTATTTGATATATTTCCCTATATATCGTTGTTACGCGGAGGCATATTACGGCTGTGGGTAACAAATATAAAAAATCGGATGAACAATATATATGGGAGCTATAGCTATATCTGAACCGATCTTCAACAAATTTGACATACTAGCTTCTAGCCTCAATTCGGTCGTAAGTGCCAAATTCCATCCGATTTGGACAAATATTAGATGTTTGGTGCACAATAAAAAGTAAATCGGACGAAGTTATATATGGGAGCTATATCCAAATCTGAACCGATTTCGATAAAATTTGGCAAAGATATTTCTGAGCTGCATTTGCTATATTTCCCCATATATTCTTGTTACGGTGTGCATATTACGGCTGCGTGGGACAAAAATAATAAATCGGATGAAAAATATATATGCGGGAGCTATAGCTATATCTGAACCGATTTCGATCAAATTTGGCATACTTATTTTCAGGCCTAATTTGCTTGTATGTGTAAAATTCCATACTATTCGGGCTGATATTACACGTTTGGTGCATAATAAAAGGCAAATTGGACGAAGATATATATGGGAGCTATATCTAATTTCTTTACCGATTATCTCCAATTTCAATAGGGTTCGTCCTTGGGCCAAACAAATGTTGTTTGGAAAATTTCATCTTAATCGGATAATAAATGCGACCTGCATTTCGTTCACAAGAATACATGGACAGACGGACGGACGGACATGCATAAATCGACTCAGAATGTGATTCTATGCAGATCATCAAAAGGAACTATGGATCTATCTCGATTCCTTTTGCCTGTTACAAACAAATGCACAAAGATATTTTACCCTGACCACCTTGTGATGTAGGGTATAATAAAAATTGCGGATCTAAAACAATGCATGCAGAATGAGAACAGTGGGGAATATTTTCGTTTCGAAATGCCAAATTTGAAGTGGAGAATAAAAGCCCAGAAAAAAACAGCTGAAGCTAAATTCTTGAAATTTAGCACGAGGGTCAGTCTTGGTGCGTAGGCGTGTGCCAATTTTGAGTTTTTGGAAAATCGTACTAAAAAGGTACGAAAAATACTAAAATGTACCAGAAATGAATACTTTGCAGTTTGAAATTTGAAATTTGGAATGAGTGTTACTGATGGAGTGCAGGATAGATATATAAAACGGGTTTTGGAAATTCTAATTTTAATGTTACGAAAAGTTCTAAAATGGTGCTAAACTTTCAAAATGGTATCATGTTCATTTATGTGAACGGAAAAAAAAACTTGAAAATTGGTAAGAGAATCAAGAATCAATTTGTACTTATGTGTACTAAATTTTTTACAATTTGGATTTGGGTGAACCGATAGGGGTGGAATTCTGAAATTGTTAAAAAGGACTTCTATAAAATTGTATGATGCAGAATGTTATGGAAATGTTGTACTTATGTGTACTAAATTGTACTAAGTTTGGTACAAATTGTAATTGTAGTGAATCCTAAAGAGGCGGAATTCTGAAATTTCAAAATAAGATTTCTACAGGATTGTATGATTGAGATATGGAGGTAGTTTTGGAAATTTGGAATGAGAGTCACTGATGGAGTGCAGGATAGATGCACCCAAGGGTTATTGGAAATACGAACATTAAATTTAGGAGAAGTCCAAAAATGGTACCAAACTTCTAAAATGGTACAATTTGGTATTATGAAATTTGGTATGAAAATCAAGGTTGTAAAGCAAGTTTGATATATGAAAGTGGTTTTGGAAATGTGTACTAAGTGTGCAAACTGTTTATAGAGAAGAGATGAAACTGGTATTTTGAAATTTTAGTATTGGGGTCCCAGTTGGTGGTAGGTTTGTGATTAATGAGGTGATTTTGGAAACGTACTAAATTTGGTACAATTTGGTATTGGTAGTGATATATAGATAGTGCTTGAAATCTGAAATTTGGTTTATGGTCGCTGTTCATGTGTAGCCATATAGAGGTGGTTTCGGAAATGTGTACCCTAATTGTGCGAAAAGTGCTAACTAGTACTAAATTTGGTATTGAATGACGGGAATTGTGTGAACAGATAGTGCTTGAAATTTGGCTTTGGGTCGCTGTTCTTGTGTAGCCTAGACATATGGAAATGGTTTCGATATTGTGTACTATAATTGTACGAAAAGTACTAAATGGTACTAAGTTTTATATTGGTTGAAGAGATATAACTGAAATTCCGAAATTTAATGTAGAAGTCACTGTGGTTAGGAGATGGAGGTGGTTTTAGATATGCGTACTAAATAGTACTACATTTGGTATTGGGTGAAGGAATAGAGCTGAAATCCTGTACTAAACGGTACTAAATTTGGAATTGGGGAAGGTATACAGTTGGAATCCTGAAATTTGATATTCATATTTGATATTGGTATCTGATATTAAAATTCGGCATTGGTTTGGAAACGAGTCCTAATTCCTACGAAATCGTACTAAATTTGGTATTGGCTGAAGGTAGAGAGGAGGTTTAGTATATAAATACTATAATTGTACCAAATGGTACTAAATTTAGTAATGGCGGAATTTAAGGATCTGAAATCCAAAATTTGATGTTGATGTCTCTATGGGTAACTGGTGGCGAATACTATAAAAGTACTAAATAGTACTAATTTTGGACCACTTTTGGTGTCTAATATATGGAGAGATGATTATTTTGGATATGCGTACTAAATTTGGTACTAGGTGAAGGATTAGAGCTACAATTCTAAAAATTGATATAGAGGTCACAGTTGATTTCTATGTTTCACATATGAAGGCGTTGGAACAGTTTTGGACAGAATGATTGGATGTGGGTCCATTGTGCAATGGTTCTAATAATATCCTCATCAATAAACTTCAAAATGAAAGATTTGGAAGCCTTTTTGGTGTAAAATGGAAAAGTTTTCCTATTATCACCTATTTACTTATTGATTAATAAATAACAGAAAATCAATATTCCATTATTTTCAAATACTAAATTTGTTTAAAATGTTCAAACATGCCCCACGTGATCTTCCAGTGTTCAGTGGCGTGATCCCGACGACTCATCCTATCCATAAAAATGTGGATTACCTATCATAACTATGATGATGATAATGATGACGATTGTTATGATGTTTATGACACCCTCTCTGGTTATGTGTGTTTATGTGTGCATGTTTGTTTGGGCACTTAGAACGAATCAATTCCCATGACACAATCGAGTCAAATAAATAGTTATGTAATGTCATAGGGTATGCCACGGTGTGTTCACCCCCAAATCATGTAAATCAAAATACACTCAAAAGAAAATTTTAGTAGGAATAAGAGACAAGAATAACTAATTAATACCAAAAATTGAGATTATTTAAGAAAATTATTACAATAAAACAAAGTTGGGAATTTCTAAAAGAATCTTTCTTAAGAAATCGGATGATACAAATGGTGAAATTTCAAAAAAAAAAAAAAAAATAAAAAATCTCAATGACAAAAATAGTGGAATTTTGAGACTATTTCAGTTTTTTACGGATACAATGACCAATAATCGTGGGAATTTTTATGAAGGACATAATGACTAATAATTTATACACATTTTTTTTTTTTGAGAACCCAATGACTAATATATATAGCTTATTGGTGTAATTTGTAAGTGTTTTTAAGGACTAAATGACCAACGATCGTGAATTTTTATACCCCTCTGTGGTAAGGGTATAATGTCTTTGGGCATTAGTTTGTAACATGGAGAAGGAAGCGAGATGGACCCATAGTTCCTTTTGATGATCTCCATAGAATCACATTCTGGGTCGATTTATGCATGTCCGTCTGTCCATGTAAATTTGTAAACAAAGTACAGGTCACATTTATTGTCCGATCGAGATGAAATATTTTGGATGACAAGGGGTTTTTTTAAGGACTCAATGATCCACAATTGTCTTTTTTAAGGACGTGGACTTTTAGATTTTTTTTTAAAGCAGCCAATAATCAAAAATCTTGTTATTTTTTTAAGGATCCAAAAACAATCCAATAATTGTGTATTTTAGGAACTTTTAGAAAAAGGATCCATTGATTGTAGATTTTTAGGAATATTTTTTACCATTTATCATGGAATTTGAGGAGTTTTTAAAGAACCCTGAATTTTGTAAGGAAATGTTCTAAACGAAGAAATAGGTAAATATTGTATAATTTTCAAGATTTTTTTTTTGTAGAAACAGTGGCTAAAATAGTGGAGTTTTAAGAATAATAACTTTTAAGATTATTTTTAAAGGACCCTGAATTACGCAAGGAAAGGTTAAAAAGGATCCAATAATTAGAAATTGTATAATTTGCAAAAAAAAAAACAAAAAAAAATTGGGAAAACTTTGACCAAAATTGTGGAATTTTAAGGATTTTTTAGAGGACCCAAATGACCAATAATGGGGTTAATCGATAATCGTGTTAAAGAATTGTTTAAATGATTCTGTAAAAAAGTCATTTTAAAAGGATTTAAAGACCAGTGACCGTGGATTTTTAGAGACCCATTGATCAATAATTGTAGATTTTTATACCCTCAGCCAAATGACCAGAGAGGGTATATATTATTTAATACGGCCAAAACGTGTCTCATAGAAATAACGGTTTTAAACCCTAGGTCTCTTTGGACCAAGTTCGTTTCAGGACATTTGGAGTCGATCTAGCGATGTCTATTCGTCCGTCCGTTTATATGTCTGTCTGTCTGGCTGGTGCGCACGATAACTCTCGAAGGGAGTACCCGATTTGGTCCAAACTTGGTACATCGTAATATTTTTGTCAAACTTAGATCGAGTTCGGAGATGGGCAAAATAGGTTCACTCCTTCCAGTACCTGCCCACAAAAGGTCGAAATTTTTAAAAAAAATAAATTTTCTGCGCCGAAAGAGAAAGGATAATCCGATTTTGCTCAAACTTAAACGAATCGTAATATTTTCATTAGTGGTAGAACAGGTGCGAAAATGTACAATATCGGTCCATTCCATCAAGTGCCTCCCCCACAAAGGGTAACAATTTTGAATAATTGTAACTCTTACAAAATGTGATGTAAGAATCCAATTGTCTTCAAATTTCTCACATCCCAATATTTTCATTAACCCAAGAACTGGTGTAAAGATCGAATATATCGGTCCACTCCTTCTGGTACCTCCCTCACAAAAGGTCGAAATTTTGAATATCCATTAAGCTCATAAAACGCGAAATTAACATTGGATTCCATTTAGATTTGACACATCTGAATATTTCTATCAACACAGGATCTGTTACAAAAACGGTAGAGATCGGACAATTTCTTCTGGTACCTCCCCGGCAGGGGATCAAAGTTTTGAATAACCAAAAGATCATAAAATCCGAAATAGACATCAGGTTATCTTTATATTTCACACATTCCATTATTTCTGCTAACACAAAATCTATTGTGAAGTTCGGTCCACACCTTCTGGCACCTCCCCCAAAAAGGGTCAACATTTTGAATATCCGTGAAGTTCTCAAAACACGAAATTAACATCCGCTTTCATTCAGACTTGGTACGTCTCAATATTTCTATCAACACAAAGTCTGTTATAAAGATGGTAGAGATCGGACCATTTCTTCCGGCACATCCTCCACATAGGGTTAATAATTTTGAAGAACAAAACGCTCAAAGAAGGCGAAATAAGCATCTAAATCTCTTCAATTATCACACAGACAAACATTTTTGCAAACACAGGATATGTTATGAAAATGATTTATATCTGTGAATCCCGTTCTGGTACCGCAACCACAAAGGGTCACAATTTTTATACCCTACACCACAAGGTGGTCAGGGTATTATGTCTTTGTGCATTTGTTTGTAACAGGCAGAAGGAAACGAGATAGACCCATAGTTCCTTTTGATGATCTGCATAGAATCACATTCTGAGTCGATTTATGCATGTCCGTCCGTCCGTCCGTCTGTCCATGTATTTTTGTAAACAAAGTACAGGTCGCATTTATTGCCCGATCCAGATGAAATTTTGCAAAGATCTTTTGTTTGGCCCAAGGACGAACCCTATTGAAATTGGAGATAATCGGTCAAAATTTAGATATAGCTCCCATATATATCTTCGTCTGATTTGCCTTTTATTGTGCACCAAACGTGTAATATCAGCCCAAATTGTATGGAATTTTGCATATGCACCCAAATTAGGCCTGAAAATATGTATGCCAAATTTGATCGAAATCGGTTCAGATATAGCTATATATATATTGTTCATCCGATTTGTTATTTTTGTCCACCGCCGCCGTAATGTGCACTATGCAACAACAATATTTGGGGAAATATATCAAATACAGCTCACAAATACATTTGCTAAATTTTATCGAGATCGGTTCAGATTTAGATATAGCTCCCATATATAACTTCGTCCGATTTACCATTTATTGTGCACCAAACGTCTAATATTTGTCCAAATGGGATGGAATTTGGCACTTACGACCGAATTGAGTCTAGAAGCTAGTATGTCAAATTTGGAGAAGATCGGTTCAGATATAGCTATAGCTTCCATATATATTATTCATCCGATTTGTTATATTTGTTACCCACAACCGTAATATGCACTCCGTAACAACGATATTCAGGGAAATATATCAAATACAGCTCAGAAATATCTTTGCCAAATTTTATCGAGATCGGTTCAGATTTGGATATAGCTCCCAAATATATATCTTTATCCGATTTCAATTTAATTGTGCACCAAATGGGCAATACAATTTCGAATTTAAAAGATACAAATGCTTCGGCATATTTAGTCCTTTGAATTTTAAATTATAATTATAATCATAGCGTGTATGATTGAATTCTCCCATAAAAACTTTTAATTGTTATGTGGAGCTCTACTAAATTAGCAAAGTGGTGTAGGGTATCATAAAGTGGGTCCCGCCCGACTTTAGGACTTTCTTTGCTGGTTTTACTTTTGGCATGTAGGAAAAATATATTTTTCAAAGGTCCAAAAGAATTATAAGGAATATTTTTCAAAGGTTCCTATGACCAGTAACCAAGGTATTTTAAGGATATAATTTAGCAGCCTATTGGATTTTTTAAAATTTTTTTTCAAGGAATATTAAATCAAAATTCTTGGTTTTTAAGAATATTTTTTAAAAGCCCCAAAAAAAAGGTTTTTTGGAAATATTTTTAAACCAAGGATCGTAGGTTTTTGACAATTGTTTAATTGTTTTTTTTTTTAGAAACCCAAAGGAAACCCAAACCCAAAGAAATAAATCAAAAACCATTATTGAGCAAAGAAAAATAATCGTAAATTAAAAAAAAAGTAGTCAATGACCAATAATTGAAGACATTGTATACCCTCAGAGGGTATATATCATATATATACCAGTCTCCTCCATCAAGTACCTCCCCCACAAATGGTCAACATTTTGAATGATTGTAACTCTTATAAAATGCGATGTAAGTGTCCGATTGTCTTCAAATTACATACATCACAACATTTTCTTAACCCAAGGTCTGATGTCAAAATGGAATATATCGGCCCACTTATTCTGGTACCTCCCCACAATGGGTCAAAATTTTGAGAGACCATGAAGCTCATAAAAAGCGAAATTAACATTCGATTCCATTCCAAACTTGGTACATCTCAATATTTCCATCAACACAGAATCTGTTACAAAAATGGTAGAGATAGGAACATTTCTTTTGGCACATCCACTACATAGGGTTCATGATTTTGAAAAACAAAACGCTCAAAGAAAGCGAAATAAGCAAAAAAATCTCTTCAGATTTCACACACACACAAACATTTTTGTCATAGCAAAGTTTGTTGTGAAGATGATAAATATCTGCCAACCCCTTCCTGTACCTCACTCACAAAGGGTCACAATTTTCAATATTTGTAGCTGTCATAACTTGCGAAACAAGTCAGCGATATTTTACAACTTGCAATGTCTAAATATTTCTCTCAGCCAGAAAACTGAGGTGAATACGGAATTGATCGGAATTTTTAATTTCGCATAAAATTGAATATAAATGTTCGATTTTCTTGTAATTTTCCCCATCCCAATATTTTTATCTGTATTAGGTGAAAATGGAATACTTGGGTCAAATATATCTGGTACATCACGCACATTTTAAGATTTTCTAAAAATTATCTCATATCTCATATAAAGTGAAGGAAGTAGTCGGTATAGTCCAAACCTGGCACGCCACAATATTTATATCATATTTATGTAGGACCGATACGAAATGGACAATATTAGCCCATTCCTTCGGAACCAACTCCACAGAGGTTCAATAATTTGAATAACCATAACAGAAGTCAGAATATATTTAAATAATCGAACATTGGCTGAGGGCACACATCTGTCTGGAAAACCGACTGATGCCTTTAATTTTGTGGAATTTTGTCTATGCAGGTCCAGGTCTTCGTATAGCCCCCATATAACGGCACCTCCCAAAATTCGGTATTTTGATGATTTTATCGACATTATTAACCGGAATTGTTTAAAATGTGGTATTTGAAGTTCCTAATGGAATCTACAGACTATGTCAGAAAATTGTCTGTGCCGGTCCACGTCTTGGTATAGCCCCATTATAACGGTACCTCCCAATATTCGGTATTTTGATGATTTTAGCGCCATTATTCACCGGAATGAAATTAAGTATTTAGAGTTCGAAATGGGAACTACAGTCTGTGATTGAAAATTTCCAAATGTTCGAAATGGTACAATGGTATTCAAAGTTCGTCCCGACCGAACCTACTGCTTTTTATCTTGTTTTTTTTTTAATTATTAATGAATATTTTTCAATGGATCCAGTGACAAATAATCGTGGATCTCTAGGAATTTTTTAAGATTATTTTCAAAAAAACATTAAAATTTTATGTATTCCAGAATTTTTTATCTGAGTGTCATTATTATCTCAACTCGAAAGTAGATTTTGCAAATAGGATTGACAACAGCATTTTCCAACCCAAAATTGAAATGATTTAAACAATTGCCACAAATCAACAGGTTTGACCTAAACAAACATTGAGAGCGACCATGTTCAAAGCAATGATCGTTCCAACCACCTCTCCTCCTCCACACACACTTAAACATTTCCCCTCTCCCATTGCAATTACCACCACCTTATCATGACTCTGGGAGATTAACAAGAAAAGTGCACCCGCATTATTTTCAACAAAATTATGACACAAACAAAAATATTAAATTCTATTCTGGCTCAGCAGCAACAACAACAAAGAAATCTGCACAAATCAAACACTAAAAATTATCTCAAATACCCCTTAGTGACAGAGATTGGTTAGGTTGGGATAGGGTATTCGGACAACATTGTTTAACCCAATTACTATGTTTTTCCTACAGTAAGCGTTGTTTATTTGCTATACCGCGAGAATGCTGATACAACAATAATAACAACACAAAGAGATTTAAATATTTTTTTTTTGGTTTTGTTATTGTTTTCATTGCAATGTGTAATTGTAAAGAGCACGCAATGGAATTATGTCGAATTAGCTAAGCCATGGATGAGGGGTCAATATGTGCTGAGGGGCGACCGAGGGGAAGACATATTTATTAGATTTATTTGTTCGTTCATCTGTCTTAATTGACATTCGCATTAATGCGAGAACTTGACATTCAAATTTTCCGCAAAAGGGGTGAAATTCCATTGTTTAGAGGGAATTGGTTTTTTTGGTGATATGCGATTAAGGTTCGTCGACCAAATATTTAAAGAGCTGGGAAAATTGAAAACAAAAATCTTATGAAAAATGATTCTCGAAAATAAATGTTAAAAATAATTTTTTGAGAGATAATTATTATTTAAAATCCACAATTATTGACATTTGAGAAAAAAAAAAATTAAAAAAATCGAAAATTGGTTATGGGGACTTCAAAAATCAAAAAAAAAAATAACTTATGAACCCTTAAAGCAAAAAAAAAAAAAAAAAAAAAAAATTAAAAAAATTAGTCGGTTTTGCCGACAGATGCATACCCCCATGCTCCAATCTTCACCATCTTAATAACAGATCTTGTGTTGATGGAAAAATTCAGATGTACAAAATCTGAATGGAATCGGATGTTAATTTCGTGTTTTATAAGCTTCATGGACTTTCCAAAAATTTTGACCCTTTGTGGGAGAGATACCAGGAGGAGTGGCCCGATATATCCCATCTTTACAGAAGATCTTGTTTCAGTAGAAATAATGGGATGTGAAGAAATGAAGACAACTGGATGCCTATTTTGGATTTTATAATCGTTTTGATTATTCAAAACTTTGACCCTTTGTAGGGGAGGTATCAGAAAAAATGGTCCGATCTGTACCATCTTTGTAGCAGATCTTTTGTTAATGGAAATATTGAGATGTACCAAGTCTGAATGGAATCGGATGTTGATTTGGCGTTTTACAAGCTTCAGGGATATTTAAAATTTTGACCCTTTATGGTTGGAGGTACCAGAAGGTGTGGGCCGATATATCCTATCTTAACACCAGACCTTGGGTTCATAAAAATATTAGGATGTGTGACATTTGAAGACAATCAGGCTCTTACATCACATTTTATAAGAGTTATAATTATTCCAAATTTTGACCCTCTGTGGGGGGAAAGGGTACGTAATGGAATGGACCAATATTGTCCATTTTCGCACCTGACCTAGCACTGATGGAAATATTAGGATTTGCAAAGTTGGAACAAAAAATCGGATTATCCTTTCTCTTTCTGTGCAGAAAATTATTTTCCTTGAAAACTTTAACATTTTTTGGGGGAGGTACCAGAAGAAGTGGACCGATATATTCCATATGAACGCTAGACCTTTTGTTAATAAAAATATTGGAATGTGTGAAACTTGAAGACAATCAGGCTCTTACATCACATTTTATAAGGGTTATAATTATTCCAAATTATGACCCTTTGTGGAGTGTACCGATACTGTCCATTTTCCCACCTGACCTAGCACTGACAAAAAAATTGGATTTGCAAAAGTCACATAAAAACAAAAGTTCCCTTCTCTTTCTATGACGTAAATTATTTTCTGTAAAAATTTCGACCTTTTGTAGGATAGGTACCACAAGTGGTGGGCCGATATTGCCCATCTTCGAATTCGATCTAAGTTCGATAATAATATTACGATCTACCAAGTTTAGATCGAATCGGATGCTCCCTTCGAGAGTTATTGTGCGCACCAGCCAGCCAGACTGACAGAAAGACGGACGGACGGACATCGCTGGATCGACTCCAAATGTCTTGAAACGGATTTGGTCTAAACAGAAATAGCGTCTTAGTCCGTTATTCCGATGAGGCACGTTTCGGCCGTATCAAATGATATATACCCTCTCTAGCCATATGGCTGAGGGTATAAAAATCTATTCCAAAAATTCACTTTAGGTCCATTAAAAAATTCTTCTTAAAATAATTTTATCCATCATAAAAATTGCCTTTAAATCGAAGATTATTGATCACTGAGTCTTTAAAAAATGTGCAAAAAAAATTCATGGGATTTGGTCCTTGAGTTCTTTATAGAAACACCTTGAAAAAAAAAATAATAAAATTCACTAAATTCAAAAATTCAATCCACTATAAAAATTCAACAACAAAACATCCACTTTGAGTCAATTAAAAAAAATTATGTAAAATTAATTTTATCCATTATAAAAATTGCCTTCAATTCGACGGTTATTGGTCACAGAGTCCTTTAAAAAAATTTGCTAAAAATTCATGGTATTTGCTCATTAAAGAAACTCCCTGAAAATCCACTATAATTGGCCATTGACTTCTTAAAAAATATTTCTTAAAAGATTTTTGGTCCAAGGACGTTTAAAAAAAAAACTGTTCAAAATATCCAAGATACTTTATAAAAATTACCAAATAATTCAGGATTATTGGTCATAGCTCCCTTTAAAAATGCTTTCAAAATACACAATTATTAGTCATTGGGTCCTTTAAAAAATATACTTAAAAATTCATCAATATTGGTCATTGGGTTCATTAATAAGTTTAACATTTTTTTTAAATCCACAATTATTGGTTCCTTTAAAAAATATTCGAAAACCAGTAAAGAAAGTCTTAAAGTCGGGCGGGCCGACTTTATGATACCCTACACCACTTTGCTAATTTAGTAGAGCTCCACATAAGAATTAAAAGTTTTTATGGGAGAATTCAATCATACACGCTATGATTATAATTGCAATTTATAGTTCAAAGGACTAAATATGCCGAAGCATTTGTATCTTTTAAATTCGGACTTATATTGCCCATTTGGTGCACAAGTAATTTGAAATCGGATGAAGATATATATGGGAGCTATATCCAAATCGGAACCGATCTCGATAAAATTTGGCAAAGATATTTCTGAGCTGTATTTGATATATTTCCCTGAATATCGATGTTACGGAGTGCATATTACGGTTGTGGGTAACAAATATAACAAATCGGATGAATACTATATATGGAAGCTATAGCTATATCTGAACTGATCTTCACCAAATTTTACATACTAGCTTCTAGACTCAATTCGGTCGTAAGTGCCAAATTCCATCCCATTTGTACAAATATTAGACGTTTGGTGCACAATAAAAGGTAAATCGGACGAAGTTATATATGGGAGCTACATCCAAATCTGAACCGATCTCGATAAAATTTATCAAACTTATTTCTGAGCTGTATTTGATATATTTCCCCAAATATTGTTTTTGCAGAGTGCATATTACGGCGGCGGTGGACAAAAATAACAAATCGGATGAACAATATATATGGGAGCTATAGCTATATCTGATCCAATTTCGATCAAATTCGGCACACATATTTTCAGTCCTAATTTGGGTGTATATGCAAAATTCCATACAATTCGGGCTGATATTACACGTTTGGTGCACAATAAAAGGCAAATCGGACGAACATATATATGGGAGCTATATCTAAATTTTGACCGATTATCTCCAATTTCAATAGGGTTCGTCCTTGGGCCAAACAAATGATCTGTGCAAAATTTCATCTGGATCGGGCAATAAATGCGACCTGTACTTTGTTTACAAAAATACACGGACGGACGGACGGACATGCATAAATCGACTCAGAATGTGATTCTATGCAGATCATCAAAAGGAACTATGGGTCTATCTCGTTCCCTTTTGCCTGTTACAAACAAATGCACAAAGACATAATACCCTGACCACCTTGTGGTGTAGGGTATAAAAATATTAAAATCCACTAGTATGGGTCATTGGTTCCTTTAAAAAAATGTCTAAAATTTCGCGATTATTGATTTACAAATTCCATAAAGTGCATGATTCTGGATCATTGGGTGCCCTTAAAAAATGTTCTAAAAATTCACGAATTTCGGTCAATGAATCCTTTAGAAAATATTCTTAAAAAATCCATTGCCAGTGGTCATTTAGTTCCTGAAAAAAAATTAAACTATAAGACGATTGTTTTGTTCTTAAAAATAATAATATAAACAATTAGTCTCTTTAAAAAACATTTAAAAAAATCCACTGTCATTTGGGTCAATTGTCAATTGGGTCCTTTAAACAAATCCCTTAAAAAACAAAATCCGCTGTTATTGGTCATAAAAATGCCTTAAAATCCACAAGTGTGGGTCATTGATTCCTTTAAAAAAAATATTTAAAATTCCGCGATTATTTATTTATAAAAGTTCCGAAAAAAATCTACTATTATTGTTTTGTGAGTTCTTTGAAATAAAAATCCACTATAACAAGTCATTGTTTCCTCAGAAAAATAAAATAAAATAAAAAATCTAAAAATATCCATGATTATTATCCTCTTGAAAAATTCAAAAAAATCTTTAAAATCCACAATTCATGGTCATTGAGTCCTTTAGAATTTTTTTTTCAAAATTTAATACTTTTGTGGTCCTTGGATCCTGTAATTATTGGTCATTGGGTCCTATATGTACTTGTAATAATTAACGATTGTTGGTCATTGGGCACTTGTAAAAACGTAATATTAGTTTTCATCGGGAATTAAAAAAAAAAAAAAAAACTCATTGTTAGTGGTCTTTGGATCCTTTAAACAAATATATTTAAAAGGTTCATGCTTATTGTTCTTTGGGTCCTTGACCAACTCCTTTAAAAAACATGTTAATGGGTTATTAGATCCTTTCAACTTTTTTTAAAGTAAGATTATGGGTTGCTAAAATTTATTATTTTAAATCAATCTTAATTAATTAACGAGCCATTGGAAAAGAACCCATGTATATTTGCCAAACGGGCCAAAAAAATCCAATTTGCTTCTTGAAAAAAAAAATATATTGAACATTATGAATGAATTATTGGTCATTCGATATTTTCAAAAAGTCCACTGTTATTGGCCAATTTGTTCTTCAAAATATTGATTGGTATGTTCACATTTCCGCCATCGATGACGTCATTTACACCTGAGACTGCAACGCATCTGCAATAAAAAAAAAACAACTTCAAAATATTATGACTGCAGTGTGAAGGTGAGTTAGTGGGAGAGAATATTCACCTGCAAGATGAGAACTAAAAGAATGAATTAACACCTTTCAAACTACGTTCGAAAATCTATAAATTCCCAATAACGGCAATGGAAAACCATATTCATTAAAGTTTTTTATACAAAATTATAACAACAACGGTAGTTTCAGTTAATTATTTGTGAATCTGTGAAATGGAAAATATTTTTAAAAAATACATGTAAGATTTGATCAATTTTTATTTCTAAGACAAAAAGTGTTTTGAAATATTATTGAGAACCGTATTTAAGAAACCAAAAAAAAAAAAACATTCTTGGGATTATATTGAGATTTTGAGTTTAAATAATAATATTATAAATCGTGAATTTTTAAAATTATTTTTTCAAGAACTATCTGACCAAAAATCGTGTGCGTTTATTCTTTTTTTCAATATTTTTCAATGACCAATAGGGAAATAATTGTGGATTAAAAAGTTAAAACCAATAGACTTTTAATGGTGGATTCTTCATATTTTTCACTGGTCAATAAAGAAATAATCGAGGATTTTTTTAAATAATTTTTTCAAGGAACTGTTGAACAATCGTCGTAAATATTATTTAATTTTTTTTTTTTCAATTTTCGTGATTTTTTAAGAAAAATTTTCAAGGACCACGACTTAAATAAATGTAGATTTTCAAAATTATTATTCCAAGGACCAATAGACAAATAATGGTAGATTTTTAAGGATAACTTTTCCAGACAATAGACAAAATAAACGTTAATTTTTTAAAAAAAATATATTGTTTTTCAAGGACCAAATGACCGTTAATATTGGATTGCCAAAGAATATTTTTTCAAGGACCAGAACTGGCGAATAATATTGGATTTATTAAGGAATGTTTTATCAATGATCCAATGACCAATTATCATGGATTTTTTAGGAATATTTGTTCAAAAACCCGTTCACATATATAAGCGGATTTTTTTTTAAATAATTTTCAAGGATTTTCGTGTAATTTTAAGAAAGCTGTAAACTTAAAATTTTGCGCTAATGTTAGTCTTGGGGCGAAGGTGTGTGATACGGCTGCGTTATTGGAAAATCCTAGTAAAAGGGTACGAAAAATATTCCAATGTCCCTATTGGTGGTAGGTTTGTGAGAATAAGGTGGTTCTTAGAATGTGTACCCCAAGTGCACGAAAAGTACTAAATATACTATATTTGGTACAATTTGTTATTGGGTGAATAGATCGTGCTTTGAAATTTGGTGTTAGGGTCGCTGTTCATGTCTATGAACAGGACATATAGAGGCGATTTCGGAAATGTGTACCGTAATCGCACGAAAAGTACGATATTTGTTGTTGGGTAAAAGCATAGGTCTGGGATCCTTAGATTTTATGTTGAGCTCCCTGTTGATATCTGGAATTGAGAAATGGAGGTGGTTTTGGAAATGTGTAATAAAATTGAGAATCAAGGTTGGAAGTAAGTTCGATATATGAAGGTATTTTTGGAAATGTGTACTAAAAGCGCATCAATAGTACTATATTTGGTACAATTTTGCATTGGGTGAACAGATCGTGCTTGAAATAAGAAATTTGGTATTCGTGTCGCTGTTCATGTGTAGGTCCAGGTCATATGGAGGTGGTTTCGGAAATGTGTTTCGTAAATGTACGAAAAGTACGAAATGGTACTAAATTTGCTATTGGGTGAAGGAATAGAGATAATATTCTGAAATTTGATATTTAGATAACTGTTGGTATTTGGAAATGGGATATGGAGGTGATTTTGGAAATGTGTTCTATAATTATGGAAAAGTACTAAATGGTCCAAAAATGTGTATTGGGTGAAGGGATTAGGCTGGAATCCTCAAATTTGACATTGAAGTCTCTGTTGGTATCTGGAATTGAGATTTGGAGGTGATTTTGGGAATGTGTTCTATAATTGTACGAAAAGTACTAAATAGTACTAAATTTGGTATTGGGGGGGGATTGATTGGGCTGGAATCCTCAAATTGGATATCTGGAATTAAGATATTAAAATGTGTACTAATATTGTACGAAATGTACTACAAAATTTGGTATTGGGTGAAGGAAAAGTATTAAATCCTGTAATTTTATATAGATGTCACTGTTGGTGTCTGTGGTTAAAAAATGGAGGTTGTTTTGGAAAAAATAGCACGAAAAGTACTAAATAGTACAATATTTGGTATTGGGTGGAGGGATAGAGGTAAAGTTATGAAATTTGATACTTAGACTACTGATGGTATATATGCGTGAGTTTTGGCCGCGGATGAAAAATGCGTCCTATATTTGTACGAAAAGTTCTTAATGGTACTAAATACGGTATTGATCGAAGGAATTCGGCTGGAATCCTGAAATTGGATATTAAGGTCTCTGTTGGTATCTGCAATTGTGATATGGATGTGGTTTTGCAAATACGTACTATAATTGTTCGAAAAGCTCTAAATTATACTAATTTTGAATTGCTGTTGGTCTCCAGGATGGAGAGATGTAGATTGTTTTGGATATGCGTACTAAATGTTACCAAAGCTGGTTTTGGTTGAAGTGATGGAGCTGAAATTCTGAAATTGTTTATTTAGGGCACTGTCACTGACGTTGAAACAGTTTTTACAAAAATTTGGATGTTTTATAGGGCCAATGGGAAATTTTCTTGATTTTTTTAGAATATTTTTTTTTTTTAAGGAAAATAAAAATATAATTTAAGATTTTTTACAAATATTTTTTTAAGAGCGAATAGACGAAGGATCTCGATTCCTGAAAAACATTCAATTTAATGAGAAATAATCGTGGAATTTTTAAAATATTTAATTATATTTGATCGTGAATTTTTTAAGCTGTGGTTTTTAATATTTTAAATTGGATGTTTTAAAAATATTTAATCCTAAATTTTTTTAATATTTAATCGTAGATCGCGAATTTTTCATAAAGTGTTTAATTAAAGAACTTTGAATACCCTCCACCATTTGGAAAGAATTTGTCAATTTTCAAAAAAAAAAAAAAAATAAATAAATAAATAAAATCCATTGAACATTCTATTAAAATTTTAAAAATACCGAATGTAGCCGTTATATTAGAGTCTATACAACGACGTGGACCTGTAAACTTGAAAAAAAATGAAGTGAATAACGTACCTAAAGTCATCAAAATACCGAATATCGGGAGGTACCGTTATATTGGGGCTATACGAAGACGTGAACCTGCACAGACAATTTTTTGTCATAGGCTCCATTACGAACTTCAAATACTAAATTTGAAACAATTCTGGTGAAAAATGTCCATAAAATCATTAAAATTCCAAATATAGGGAGCTACCATTATATGGGGGCTATACCAAAACTTGGACCTACATGGCCCATTTTCAATACCAAAAGTCCTGGAGACACAATATACATTTGAGCAAAATTTTATCAATCTACTTCTTTTCGTTCGGAGGCTAGAGTGATTTCCACTGACAGACAGACGGACGGACATCGCTAAATCGACATAGAATTTTATGCTGATCAAGAATATATATACTATGTGGGGTCTAAAATGTATATTTTGAGGTGTTACAAACGGAACGACAAACATAATATATCCTCCATACTATCGTGGAGGGTTTAAAAATAGTGGACTTTATTTAAATAAAAAGAGATGCTTTTTACGAATATTTTTCGAAGCAACATTCGTGTCAATTTTTCCAACAGGGCAGTAATAAAATCTATAGTTCTGCTTTTGGAAGCAAACAAACAGCGAGTGATCATTGGTTGGCCGTTTAGGGAAAGAAACTTTCTTTCAATTCCATTGAGAACATTTCGCTCTTTCTCTCTCTCACTATTATCATTTCCAATGCTCTTTCACTTTACAACTAAGAGAAGCTGATGCCAAATCAAGAGTCATACAAACTAACGTCCATTACAATCAATTGAGATTGTTTAGAATGAAACCGTATGTGTGTGTGCGTGTGCGAGTGTTTGCGTAACTGCAATTCTTGCCGAGTCTTCTTCCCCATAGTAGTTGTTGTGCAAAATCATCCTCAACTAACAACAACGAACGCCAAACAACAGCTGAGCAGAACCGATTAGAATACCCGTAGCCGGACAGACAACCAGACAGACAGCAACGCCAGCCGCATTACAATTCAAACAGAATTCTCGTTATAAAATCTGTTCGAAAAATCACTTCCAGCTCAGTTGAGTTCCAGTATCGTTTGAGCGAATAACGAATAGAAAATATTCAAAATTGTTAAAAATTTTGAATAGAAAAAGTAAAGCGCGCAAAGAAAAACCCCTGAAAAACAAATTAAATTTACAACGAAACCTAAACATTCCGTAGTGTTTTTTTTTAAGTTCAATAAAATTTTCAACAACTAGTGAAAGTAAATATTGTGTTTTTTTTTAAGTTTTAAAACATACAAAAAATATTAAATTACAAATTATAAAATCAAAAACTGGAAAAAAATATGGAACCACTTGTAAAAATTGTATAAAGTTTTTGAAGAAAAAGATCGAGTGTTAAAATAAAAAAAAATAATTCCAAAGGGTTTGAAGGATCAACATAAATCTAATTTTACAGTGATAAAGACAGGACAGGACTCTAAGCCTGGAAACCTTTAATTTTGGGTTCCCTTTCTATTGTTGTTTTTTTTAATCTTTTCTTCACTGAATTTATAGAGGATTCATACTGGTCCAGAGTCAAAATATGTGAAAACTTCGGGCATTATTTTTTTCAATAATAGATTAGATGAGAAAATGGGAAAATTTTGAACTTCCATCAGAAAGTGATTATAAAGGTCCATTTTTTGATAAGATGAGCCTCGATAATGGAAAAGGAACCTTTTGCCAACTCCCTAGAACAGGCAAACATTTGAAAAGGGAGCAGGGACTATCTGTTCTTTATTTAAAGGTTGAAAAATCATAGGCTCATTTCTTAAAAAATTCAGAATCTCCTGAAACTCGTATAATGCGGACGAGGTCTCCGATTGGATCCAAATGTTGATCTTTTGACATAAAATCGTGAATTTTTTTCAACAATTTTTTTCCTTCAAAAGGACCCCCTGCCATGTATGGGGGATTTTTTTAATTAAAAATTCCAATGACGAAAAATAATTTGACATGAAATAGTGGATTTTTCAAGGACATATCGATTCAGCCTTTTTGACTTTTTTTAATTTTAGATTTTTCTTCATTGATTTTCTCAAGGATCCTCGACCAAATCGTCAATTGTTTAAGACTCGTTTTTCAAGGATCCCTTTGACCAAAAATCGTCAATTTTTTTTTAATAAACTCTTGCCAGAAGGTCCTTCAAAAGAACCTCCTGCCATATATCGGGGATTTTTTTAAATAAAAAATTCCAATGACGACCAGACCAAAACCGCCAATGAAAAAATAATTTGACATGAAATCGTGGATCTTTCAAGGACATATCGATTCAGTCTTTTTGGACTTTTTTAATTTTAGATTTTTGATCATTGATTTTGTCAAGGACCCTCGACCAAATCGTCAATTGTTTAAGACACTTTTTCACGGATTGCTTTTGACCAAAAATCGTCAATTTTTCTAATAAACTCCTGCAGAAATCATAGATTTTTAAGAAGATTTTTAGATTTTAAGAAAAGGACCTCCTGCCATGTATTTTTAATTAAAAATTTCAATGAAATCCTGACCAAAACCGCAATAAAAAATATTTTTTCAGACATCATGGCTAAAAATCGTGATTTTTTGGATTTTTTTTGAAGACTTCAATTCATTGATATTGACCAGAGAGTCATGGATTTGAACAAATTTTGTGAAATTTTGACCAAAAAGTCATACCAAGTACCGTAAAACTACCAGGGAGGTCCTGACTAAAACCGCAGATTGAAAAAGTAATTTTCTTAGACATTCTGACCAAAAAATCGCTATTTTTAGGGATTTTTTAAAGACTATTGGACCGAAAATCGAAGGTCAAAAAAAAAAAAAAAAAGTAAAAAAGTTATAAGTTCGGCCGGGCCGAAATTTGAATACCCTCCACCACTTGGAATGAATTTTAAAATTTTCAATAAAAAAAAAAAATCCGTTAAAAATGCTGTTAAAATCTTAAAAATGTAGCCTATATATAAGGGTCTATAAGACGACGTGGACCTGCATCATCAAAATACCGAATATGGGGAGGTGCCGTTATATGGCGGCTATACGAAGACGTTTACTTGCACAGACAGTTTTCTGTCATAGGTTGTAGTATCCATTGTGAACTTCAAATACCAAACTTGAAACAATTCCGGTGAATAATGTCGCTAAAATTATCAAAAAACTGAATATCGGGAGGTACCGTTATATGGGGGCTATACTAAAACGTGAACCTACATGGCCCATATTTAATACCAAAAGTCCTGAAAACATAATATATATTTGAGTAAAATTTTATCAAACTACAACGTTTCGTTCTGAAGCTAAAGTCATTTCCACAGACGGACAGGTGGATATCCGGACAGACGGACGGACATAGAATTTTTATCGACATAGAATTTTATGCTGATCAAGAATATATATACTTTGTGGTGTCTAAAATGTATATTTCGAGGTGTTACAAACGGAATGACAAACTTAATATACCCTCCATACTATGGTGGAAGGTATAAAAAAAGAATTAAAGAAAATTTTTGGATCTCAAAAAAAAAAAAAAATAATAATAATAATAAATCAAGGACCTATTGACAAAAGAGTTATGGATTTTTTAAGAAAATATCTCCTGAAACTCTTGGATATTATTTACATCGTGCATTTTTTAAGAAAAAATTTCAAAACTTTCTGAGTAAAAAGTTCTCAAGGACCTTCTGACTAAGAATAGTGGATTTTTTGAAAAAGGACCCAGTTGCCAACAAATCGGGAATATTTTATGAACATTTTGTCAAAGGCCTCCTAACCAGTAAATGGTGGATTAATTTTTTTTAAAGATATCCTGGTTAATATCATGGAGTTTTAAAGGAACTCCTGATAAGGATCCTGCATTTTTTTTAAAAAAATTCAAAATTTCTAAAAATTTTAGATTTTTAAAGAAGGGCGAAAAATTTTGTATTTTTTATTTCTTTCAAGGACCTCTTGAGTTCACCAATAAATGGTGGATTAAAAAATCTTTTGAAATACATCCTGACTAATATAGTGGAGTTTTTTTTAGAAAAAATTACATAATTTCTAAAAATTGTAGATTTTCAAAGGATGACGAAAAATCTTGGATTTTTTATTTCTTTCAAGGACCTCTTGAATCCACCAATAAATGGTGGATTAAAAATCTTTTGAAACACATCTTGGCTAATACCGTGGAATTTTTTTTTAGAATTTCAAAGGATGACGAAAAATCTTGGATTTTTTATTTTTTAAAGGACATATTAAGTCGTCGTTTTTTTTTTTTTTTTGAAAAAAGCCCTTGTTTCAAAATCGTGGATATATTTTTTTTAACTTCCTGACCATGAATTAGATTTTGAAAAAAAAAACTTTCAATGACACTCTGACCAATATTTGTGGAATTTTTAACGATTAATTTCTAAGGACATCTTAAAAAAAACATTTTTTAATGTATCTTCTGATCTAAAATAGGGATTTTTTAGATCATTTTTCTTAGCCAAAAATCTTGATAATTTAAATTTTTTTAAGAACCTCTCGAAGATTTTTTTTTAATTTTTTAACTTCGCCAAAAACTGTAGTTATTTTCTAAATGGTTTTCTTAGGTAAGAATTAGACTTCTGATGTCTTCTAGGACCTAAATATTGTTCGTATTTTTGTCTACAATATTGCCGAAGACACTATTCCGAAGGAATCTTAATTTGAAAATTTCCAAAAGTATGGAAAAGGGGAGAACTTGCCTTCCCCCATTGAGATTTCTTTGCTATGTTAACTTTCAAAGCTCCGATACACGTTTCATTTTAAGCTCGTCATTCCATCTGTAACTCATCGAAATAATAATTATATGATCAGCGTAAAATTCTAAGACGATTTGGCCCGGTTCGTCCGTCCGAATGTCCGTGTGTTGTAATCACGCTAGAGTCAAACCGAATAAAGATAGCAAGCTAAACATTGGCTCAGATTAGTTTTTTTTTTTCTGTAGGCAGGTCAAGTTCGAAGATGGGCTATGGTATTCTGATGATTTTAGCTACATTATTCACCAATTTTTTTTGTCAAGTTTCGTATTTGAATACGTCTTCGCATAAACCTTAATATAACGGCTATATTTGGTATTTTTAAGATTTTAGCAGAATTTTAAACGAATTTATTTTTTTTTAATTTCCAAATTCGTTCCAAATGGTGGAGGGTTTTAAAAGTTCCGTTCCGGTCGAACTTATTGCTCTTTCACTTGTTTAACTCTACTTTCATAATCTGCTGGATTTTCCCCGTAATTATTTTTTGTGTTGCACAGTGTTATTTATTTTTTATAAATGCTTTCCTTAAATCTTGAAAAAAAAAAAATTTTAAATTTTTCCAAACTCGAAGTAAAAAAATATTGGCGAGGTATTTGAATTAATTTTTGAAAACTTTTTTGTGACACTAGTTTCTATTCAAAATATAGACCCCATTTTTAATGATCAACTTACTAATGATTTCTTTTACAGCATGTCGAACAGAATTTTGGAAGATTCACCCAATGCCCACATCAACAAGACCATTTTGGATCGTTATCTCAGTTTGCCACTGAAGGAGAACGTCGTCCAGGCCACCTATGTGTGGATCGATGGCACCGGTGAAGATTTGAGATGTAAAGATCGGACATTGGATTTCATACCATCGAAGCCAAGTGGTAAGTAAAGCAAATACGCGCTCTCTATCTCTCTCTCCCTTTCTTTTTTCTGCTCTCTTAATTTCTCTTAAAAATAAAATAGAACTCTAGATTGGAAAGTGAGTTTATTTCTTAAAAAATCAGAATCTCGTAAAATGCGGACGAGGTCTTCGATTGCATCCAAATTTTGACCCTTTGACATAAAATCGTGGATTTTTTTCAAGATTTTTTTTTCAAAAACATTTTTGGACTTTTTATATTAGATTTTTCATCATTGATTTTCTCAAGGATCCTCGACCAAGTCGTCAATAGTTTAAGACACTTTTTTCAAGGATCCCTCTGACCAAAAAAATCTTCAATTTTTTTTAAAAAACTCTTGCCAGAAAGTCTTTCAAAAGTATCTCCTGCCATATATCGGGGATTTTTTTAATTAAAAATTCCAATGACGACCAGATCAAACCCGCTAATAAAAAAAAAATCTGACATGAAATCGTAGATTTTTTTAAGGGCATACCGATTTAGCCTTTTTGGATTTTTTTAATCTTAGATTTTTAATCATTGATTTTCTCAAGGACCCTCGACCAAATCGTCAATTATTTAAGACTCATTTTTCAAGGATCCCTTTGACCAAAAATCGTCATTTTTTTATAAACTTTTGCCAGAAGATCCTTCAAAAAGAAGGATTTTTTAATTAAAAATTCCAATGACGACCAAGACCGCCAATTTAAAAATATTTGTTCGACATCCTGGCTATAATTCGTCACTTTTTTTGGAATTGTTTTAAAGACCTCAAAACTAAAAGTCATTGATATTGGCCAGAGAGTCATGGATTTGAACAAATTTTGGTAAATCTTGACCAAATATCGTGATTTTTAAGTAAAACTACCAATGAGGTCCTGACTAAAATCGCGGATTAAAAAAGTAATTTTCTTAGACATCCTGGCCAAAAAAAAAACACAATTTTTTACGGATTTTTTAAAGACTATTGGACCTTAAATCGTAGGTCAAAAAAAATGGAAGGAAATCTTTGCCAAAGAGTCATGGTTTTGAAAAAAATGGAGGACCCCTCGACAAAAGAGTATGAATTTTTAAAGGAAATATTATCTGAAAATTCTGGGATATTTTTTTTAAATCGTGGATTTTTTTAAGAAAAAATGTCAAGAACTTTTTTAACAAAAATTTTTCAAGTACTTCCTGACTAAGAATAGTGGATGGTTCTCTATCTCTTTTTCTACCTCTCTCTTAATTTCTCTTGAACATAAAATAGAACTCTAGATTGGAAAGTGAGTGTTTTGGGGGAAACAAGGGGGGTTGAAGGAGGAAAATGAAACATAAGTTTTTCATCGGTTCCCTTTCCTGAAACTCACTTTCTTTTGGAACACAAAATTCGACATTTCCATATCACATTTCCAAATATAAACCAAGCTAAGCGAGACATAGTGTCTGAATGCAACAATGCAGCCAGTAATTGAATGTGTTTTTTTTTCATTTTGTTTACCTTTTGGGAAATTAGATAAATATTTGAAAGACAGCCAAGTGTTACGAATTGATTCATTAGAAGATCGGTGGGTGACACTTTGCGATATTGTTGTTGCTATTGTTTTTTATATTTTATTTATCTTTTGTAAATAAATTAAGTTAAATGCAATTATGTTCTATTGGTTGGAAGGGGTTTGTGTAAATAGGGAAGTGTTGATAATTAGTTTGGAAAAAGAGTTGATTGGAGAGAAAAAAAAGAGAGGCAAGGAAGGGGAAGGGAGGGGGGGGAGGGGCAGATATACATATTATTATGTCACGTATTTAAGAGATGTGGTAGGTAAATATCAGTTAGATGCAACTCAAATTGATATTATGAAGAAAAAAAAGGGGGAACTATTATTTTCAATTGAAAAAACAAATTTTTAAAATAATTTTTTTTTTGAAAAATAGCTAGACTTAATCCCCATAATTGTTGTTTTTATTATATTGCAACAACAAAATGACTAAGAAAACCTAGTATAATAATATTTTTAGATATCTTGGAAAAATAATTTTTATTTTATTTATAAAATCTAAATTGAGGTAATACATTATAGGGTATATTTTTTGAATTCAGAGGAGGATATTAGAGATTTGAAAGGAAAATCGCTGCTACAGTTTTTAAGTAATTTTGTAATTTACTTTATTTTATTCAATATGTAGTCAGACTTAATCTAATTATTGTAAATTTTATAAAAATAAAAATTTATATACCCTGATACGGCCAAAATGTGCCTCAACGAAATAATGGTTTTAGATATAGATCTCTTTGGAGAAAATTCTTTTCAGAGGGGTTATCGTAGCCAGAAAAGATACCTATGCACCCAAGCATCCTGAACTTGAGAGCATCCCCAACTTGTATGTCATCAAAACTGCTTCATTTAGTACCATTTGGTATAGTTTCTCAATTCCCAATTTCTCAATTTCCCAATGAATTTCCCAATCCGTTTTGGTACATACATCCTGGACATCATTAGTGGCTCTCATTTTGTTTCTTACGTTTTAGTACTTTTCGTACCACTTTAGTACGAATCTCGAAAATATTTTATATTTTTTTCTTAAAAAGTTGAATTCTAATATTTTTCAACTATTTTTAAATTAATATTTCTTTAATACTCCAACTGCTTATAAAGGCTTTCCAATTTCAGGGAAATCCAAACAATATTCATTTGTTATAACAGTTTTCTGCTGTATAACACACTAATTATAACAGTTGATATTGTTTTATACAAAATTAAAGTAACAAATAATAATAAGCTATTATCAATTCTGTAATAAGTATTCAAACAACTACCTTTTTGGAATAATAAATTTAATTGAATATCGTTTATAACGATACAGTAGAACCACTCATAAACGAATATTGACTCATTTACATTGTCGGGACACTATTTCCATATATGATAAAATCTGAAAACTATACACCATGGACGAAATGGTTATTTTCCTACCAATTTTTGTCCACTCATCGTGGAAAAGTTAATTTTTAGCAAATTGATAGGCCTCTGCCCAAATGGCTTTAAAATGCATTTCTGTGTACGTCTCTGTAAAACACAGTAACTGTACCAAATTGACATGTTCTTTAAATACATCCTCTCTGAGAAAGGTTTCACTGTATCTCTTACTACTTTTGTTTACATCTCTCTCAATAAACCTTATATTGCAAAATTTGCATGTGGGGGGAATATTGAAATAGGGCTCAATACAAAAACATGTATTGAATAACATCCCGTCAACGTTGAATACAGAAGTCGATGCCAATCATGTCGTGTGGTGTAAAAATCAGCGTCGATCCATTTCGTGTGGTATCATCCATTAAAATGCGTTCTAATCTCAAAATGATTAATAGATATGTTACAGCAGGCTTTGTGGGACACAAGCCTGTCGTGCTACTATTTCAAGGGGGTGGTGGGATCAATGCATTTTTAACAAGTTGGATGTGAATGTGATTTTTATGACATCGGTACAAATTATTGGCAATTACACTACAGACTATTATTAAATGTAAAAGTGTAGTTTTATTGTCGGTATTTGTAATAAAAATAATGTAAAATTATAATAAAATTAATAATAACAAATTGTGACAGCAATTATTTATTATGAAAAATTGTGGAACAATAAATTTTAACATTTTTAAATAAAACAGTTTTTTAGGACCTCTTTTCATGAAATACACTAATTTTTCCAAAGGAAAATTCTTTTCTGAGAATAAATTATTAGAAAAAATGGGGAATTCAGTAAATTTTTCAGAAGCCAACTTCAGATCAGTAAATATTTTTTTTGTAAAAAAAATTGCAACTCAGCAGGCTTTCTATAGTCAAAGTCAATTCAGAAACTGCTTTTATTCAAAAGTCAATTCAGTGAAGTTTCCCATAGAAGAAAGTTCAGCTAATTTTTTTAAGTCGTCTCACAAAACTTTTCTAAAAATATCCTTTTTTTTTTAGATAATATCAATTTCATAAAGCTTTTACAAGTAAAAATTGAATTTTTCTTAGTAAAAAACAATTCAGCTAAGTTTTCTATAAAAAAATTAAATTTTCCATAACAAAATTAGCTCAGCTATATTTTTCGGCAAAATTCTGTGTATATTTAAAGTTTTTTTTTTTTGTAAAATGGTACATCGTAATATTTTTGTTAAATTTAGATCGTGTTCGGAGATGAGCAATATCAGTCAACTCCTTCTGGTACCTCACCCACAAAATGTCAACATTTTCAAAGAAAATAATTTACAGCATAGGAAGAGAAAGAATAATACGATTTTGCTCGAACTTTGCAAATACTAATATTTGCAACAGTGCTTGGTCAGGTGCGAAAATGTATATTGGCTCACTCCTTCTGGTACCTCCCCCACAAAGGGTCAACATTTTCAATAATTATAACTCTTGTTAAATGTGTTGTAAGAATCCGATTGTCTTCAAATTTTACACATCACAAAATTTTTATTAACCCAAGTTCTGGTGTGAAGATGGGATATATCGGTTCACTCTTTCCGGTACCTCCCCCACAAAAGGTCGAAATTTTCAAAAAATGTATTTTCTGCACAGAAAGAGGAACGATAATCCGATTTTGCTCCAATTTTGCAAATCTTAATATTTGCATCAGTTCTAGGTCGAAAATGGACAAAAAAAAAGTCCACTCCTTAAAACTCTTTTAAAATGTGATGTAGGATTCCGATTGTCTTCAAGTTACATACATGACAATATTTTGATCAACCCATGTTAGGGTGGAATATACCGGTCCACAAGATGGAATATATCGGTCCAATTCTTCTAGTACCAACTCCACAAAGGGTAAAAATTTCGAATACTCATGAAGCTCATAAAAGACGAAATTAACATCCGGTTCCATTCAGACTTGGCACGTCTCAATATTTCAATCAACACGAGATCTGTTATAAAGATGGTAGAGATCGGACCATTTCTTCTGGTACCTCCCCCACAAAGGTTAACATTTTTGAATATCCATGAAGCTCAGACCGCGCAAAATTGACATCTGATTACAATCAGTCTTGGTAAATCTCAATATTTCCATCAACACAAGATCTCTTAAAAATATGGTAGAGATTGGACCATTCCTTCTGGTACCTCCCCCACAAAGGGTCAACACAACGATCATAAAATCCGAAGTAAGCATCAAGTTCTCACACTTCATAATATTTTTATTAATCCAAGAACTGGTGTGAAGATGGGATATATCGGTTAACTCCTTCAAGTACCTCCCCCACAAAGGGTCAACATTTTGAATATCCATGAAGCTCATTAAACGCGAAAATAACATCCGATTCTTTTCAGACTTGGTACATCTCAATATTTTCATAAACACAAGATCTGCTACAAAGATGGTACAGATCAGATCTTTTGTTGTGTTGCTTCCCCACATAGGGTTCAAGATTTTGAAAAACAAAATGCTCAAAGAAAGCGAAATAAGCATCCAAATCTCTTCAAATTTCACACAGACAAACATTTTTACTAACACAAGATGTGTTGTGAAGGGGTATATATCTGCAAACCCCTTCTGGTAACTCACCCACAAAGGGTCACAATTTCCAATAATTATATCTGTCATAAATTGCGAAACAAGTCGGTGATTCTTTCAAACTTGTTATATTTAAATATTTCTCTTAACCAGAAATCTGATATAAATATGGAATTTATGGGAATTTATGATTTCGTATAAAATTGGATAGAAATGTTCGATTTCCCTCAAATTTTGCACATACCAATATTTTTATCTGTATTAGATATCCATACAGCCTCAACCTTTTGAATAATCACAACAGAAGTCAAGATATATTTAAATAATCGAACATTGGCTGAGGGTTTGGATCTGTCGGCAAAATTGGCAGATACTTTTTATACCCTACACCACATAGTGGTAAGGGTATTATGTCTTTGTGCATTTGTTTGTAACATGGAGAAGGAAGCGAGATAGACCGATATTTACTTTTGAGGACCTCCATAGAATCACTTTCTGAGTTGATTTATACATGGCAGTCCGTCTGTCCGTCCGCCTGTCCATGTATTCTTGTGAACAAAATGCAGGTCGCATTTATTATCCGATTGAGATGAAATCTTGCACAAATCATTTGTTTGGCCCAAGGACGAACCCTCTTGGAAATAATCGGTAAAAATTTACATATAGCGCCCATATGTAGCACATACATCCGAATTAGGCCTGAAAATAAATATGCCAAATTGGATCGAAATCGGTTCATATATAACTATAGCTCCCATATATATTGTTCATCCGATTTATTATTTTTGTCCTACGCAGCCGTAATATGCACTCTGTAACAACAATATTTGGGGAAACATATCAAATACTGCTCAGAAATACATTTGCTAAATTTTATCGAGATCGGTTCAGATTTGTATATAGCTCCCATATATAACTTCATCCGATTTACGTTGTGCACCAAACGTCTAATATTTGCCCAAATTGGATGATATTTGGCACTTACGACCGAATTGAGTCTAGAAGCTAGTATGCCAAATTTTATCGAAATCGGTTCGGATATAGCTATAGCTCCCATATATATTGTTCATCCGATTTATTGTATTTGTTACCCACAGCCGTAATATGCACTCCGTAACAACGATATTCAGGGAAATATATCAAATACAGCTCAGAAATATCTTTGCCAAATTTTATCGAGATCGGTTCCGATTTGGATATAGCTCCCACATATATTTTTATCCGGTTTGAAATTAATTGTGCACTAAATGGGCAATACAGGTCCGAATTTAAAAGGTACAAATGCTTCGGCATATTTAGTCCTTTGATCTTTGAAATTATAATTATAATTGTAGCGTGTATGATTACATTCTCCCATAAAAACTTTTAATTGTTATGTGGAGCTCTACGAAATAAGCAAAGTGGTGTAGGGTATCATAAAGTCGGCCCGCCCGACTTTACTGGTTTAGGTTGATTTTAATGCATATTGGTATTATTCTAACTATGGGAGCGTATACGAAACATACATGTTTTTTGAACTCATACATCATACGTCAACCGGGACCCGTACTATTCTCTAATATGGATTGAGGTGACTTTGAAAAGAAGTCACTTAAATCGCATTTTTTCTAAAGTTTGTTGAATGACTTCAAGGTATTGATTTTAAAGGACAAGTTAAAATTAACTTTTTTCTATTGGAAAATATGACATTTCCTGTGGGAAAATACTGCCGAAATAAGAAAGCCAAATTTAATTGTCTATAAAATTTTATTCTGGCTACTCCGGTTAACTTTTTTGGTTACTTCGTTTCATATTTTCACTTTTACCTCCTCGAAAGTTATTTACAATTATAATTTCCCTTTCAAGATAAGTACTTATGTCATATTTTACAAATAATTTGTTAATGTGTCATTCCCATTGACAATAATATAGAACTATTACTCGTAGTACGCCTCAATAATTTTCAAGTGATTTGAAAACAACAAAACAAAACCTCTAAAGTTAATACAGAACAAAAATTACCTACAGTTTGATTGTTGCTAATAGGTCATAATATTTCCTGGCTACTATTAGCGCAGCACGAACATCTCTCTCGCTCTGCCCACTCAATAACGTGTGTACAAAAACAAAAACAACAACAACGAGAACAATAATAATATATCTTGTCATTGCTCTTTGTGGAGGACCACAAAATTATGACAATTTTCACTCAGTTCAGTTTGGGGTATTGATATCAAAATGCATGAAATTAATATGCCACAACCACCACAGCCACGGCGGCCACCACTCTGCCCAATGGAAGGAATGTCAAGTTCATGCAATTTCGTTTCAGTGTCTTAACCAAAGCCAGGCCACAGGGGTTCAACCACTTTTAGACATGTGCCAGGGAAAACTATATACTTGGCCTGCGTGTTTTTGTATTTGAGAACTGAGTGACATCTATACCCTCTTCCCCCCTTGGTTTGTGATTTGCATTTGAAATCAACGTTTTGACAATTCTAAATTGTCCCTCAAATGAATTTGTAACGAGCAATTTTGATGATTGTTTGGAATTAGAGGATTGTTTTTGCACGTTTTGCGGTGGTATGACTGTCTAATTGATTGCCATGTCTAGCCTTCAAATGACAAAAAACATTGGTTTCTGACATTAAACAATTACGAAATAGCCGTAAGAGGTATTGGGATCACCATCAAAGTTTTATAAAAATTATATATTTATAGAACAGTGTCGGCATATTCGTATTCAGGATACCATAGTATTTTATTGTTGCAAAAATGGTCAGGCTTAATCCCATATTGTTGTTTTTGTGGAGAAAGATGGTAGTGTTTGCCAGAGGGTAAGACAGGGAATACCTAGGTTTCGGAAAGAGCCATCAATCCTCATCAGTTCCCTCGTTTTTTTATCTGGGATATTCTCCAAGGGAATTAGATATGTCATCCTAGCTATACCCTGACTTACCCCCTGGTAAACATTACTTTCTTTCTTCACTAGTAAAAAAAAGATGTTTTTTTTAGGAAAACAGCAATTATGGGTTTAAGCCTGACTATTTTGTAACAACAAAATTATACATTTATCATAGCAAAATCTTCCAGAATAGCCTTTTTCAAAATAAGTAAATTTTGTATAATTTTTAATTAAATTTTTTACCGATAGATGTCAGCCTTAGCCTATGTCAGCTTTGGACTATATCGACTATTATCTCCAATTACTTACACATATGAGATATGTGTATATATTTTACCGAAAATGTTTTAAGACATACCAGACATATTGGAGTGATACATCCCGTTTTCAAACTTCATACAATTTTCTCATTTCGAATTCTATACAAATTATCGGATGCTTATGTTTGAGTTAAATTTTCAATGATTAGAAACTTGAATTTTTTTAACGATTTTTTCAAGAATCGAAAGACGTGGATTTTTGAAACGATTTTTTTTCAAGGATTAAAAAACGTTTATTTTTTAAAGAATTTTTTGCAAGGGTCGAAAGACGTTGATTTTTTATTTTTTTTTCAAGGATCAAAAGACGTGGATTTTTTTAAAGATTTTTTTTTTCAAGGATAGAAAGACGTGGATTTTTTTAAAGATTTTTTTTTCAAGGATCGAAAGACGTGGATTTTTAAATTTTTTCAAGGATCGAAAGACGTGGATTTTTAAATTTTTTCAAGGATCGAAAGACGTGGATTTTTTAAGGATTTTTTTTCAAGGATCGAAAGACGTGAATTTTTTTAAAGAATTTTTTCAAGGATCGAAAGACGTGGATTTTTTTTTAAGATTTTTTTTTTCAAGGATCGAAAGACGTGGATTTTTAAATTTTTTCAAGGATCGAAAGACGTGGATTTTTAAATTTTTTCAAGGATCGAAAGACGTGGATTTTTTAAGGATTTTTTTTCAAGGATCGAAAGACGTGAATTTTTTTAAAGATTTTTTTTTTCAAGGATAGAAAGACGTAGATTTTTTTAAAGATTTTTTTTTCAAGGATCGAAAGACGTGGATTTTTAAATTTTTTCAAGGATCGAAAGACGTGGATTTTTAAATTTTTTCAAGGATCGAAAGACGTGGATTTTTTAAGGATTTTTTTTTCAAGGATCGAAAGACGTGAATTTTTTTAAAGAATTTTTTCAAGGATCGAAAGACGTGGATTTTTTTTTAAGATTTTTTTTTTCAAGGATCGAAAGACGTGGATTTTTAAATTTTTTCAAGGATCGAAAGACGTGGATTTTTAAATTTTTTCAAGGATCGAAAGACGTGAATTTTTTTAAAGAATTTTTTCAAGGATCGAAAGACGTGGATTTTTTTAAAGATTTTTTTTCAAGGATAGAAAGACGTGGATTTTTTTAAAGATTTTTTTTTCAAGGATCGAAAGACGTGGATTTTTAAATTTTTTCAAGGATCGAAAGACGTGGATTTTTAAATTTTTTCAAGGATCGAAAGACGTGGATTTTTTAAGGATTTTTTTTTCAAGGATCGAAAGACGTGAATTTTTTTAAAGAATTTTTTCAAGGATCGAAAGACGTGGATTTTTTTTTAAGATTTTTTTTTTTCAAGGATCGAAAGACGTGGATTTTTAAATTTTTTCAAGGATCGAAAGACGTGGATTTTTAAATTTTTTCAAGGATCGAAAGACGTGGATTTTTTAAGGATTTTTTTTCAAGGATCGAAAGACGTGGATTTTTAAATTTTTTCAAGGATCGAAAGACGTGGATTTTTAAATTTTTTCAAGGATCGAAAGACGTGGATTTTTAAATTTTTTCAAGGATCGATAGACGTGGATTTTTTTTTCAAGGATCGAAAGACTTTGATTTTTTTAAAGATTTTTTTTTTTCAAGGATCGAAAGTCGTGGATTTTTAAAGATTTTTTCAAGGATCGAAAGACGTGGATTAAAAAAATCAAGGATTAAAAAACGTGGATGTTTTAAATATGTTTTTTCAAAATAAATAAGAATTAAAAAACGTAGATTTTTTAAAGAATTTTTTACAAGGATCGAATGACGTGAATTTTTTAAAGATTTTTTTCAAAACGTAAATTTTTTAAAGATTTTTTTCAAAACGTAAATTTTTTAAAGATTTTTGAAGGATTAAAAAACGTGAATTGTTTAAAGAATTTTTTTTAAGGATTAAAAAACGTGGATTTTTTCAAGCATTCAAAGACCAAGATTTCTATTGAGATTTAAACAAGTAAAATAACTGTAAGTTCGGTCGGGCCGATCTTTGAATACCCTCCACCATTTGGAACGAATTCCTAAAATTTCAATTTACAAAAAAAAAATCCCTTAAAAATTCTGTTAAAATTTTAAAAATACCGAATGTAGCCGTTATGTTAGGAAATGCGAAAATCGGTGAAAAATGTAGCTAAAATCATCAAAATACTTAATATCGGGAGGTGCCGTTATTTGGGGTCTATATGAAGACGTGGATCTATATAGGCATTTCTCTTCCAGGTGGTAAAGTGCTTAGAAAGAACTTCTAATATGGATTTTTAGACAATTTCATTGGAAATTTTGGCTAAAATCATCGAAAAACCGAATATCGGGTGGTATCGTTATATGGGGGTATATAATATCGTGGACCGATATAGAAAATACTCTTCCAGGGGATAAATTACTCAGAAGTAACTCGTTTTGTGGATTTTTTAGTTTCAATTTCATTGAAAAATTTGGCACAATCATCAAAATACCGAATAGCGAGGACCGAAAAGATTGATCTGTGCAAAATTTTAGATTCCCATCTTAATTCCTTTTGACTCTAACGTGATTACAACAGATCAAGATCAGATTAGATCTGATTACGATGAATGACGAACTTAATATACCCTCCATATTATGCATGGTGGAGGGTATAAAAACACTTTATAGGGCTTTATTTGCAATGATATCTTAAAAGATCCACACTTAGGAATAGCAATGGTCCTAGGTGACGTATGATGTATGAGTTCAAAAACATGTGCGTTACGTATACGCCTCCATAGTCAGAGTAATTTCAATGTGCGTTGAAAATTATTAAATGCTAGTAGATTGTCTATTTCAAAGAGTATTTTGAGATGACTTAGTGTTTAATTTATGTCAAGGGCAGTAAAAAGTCAATGCAAATTTGAAAAATCCTAAAAATTATATGATTGAGTTTATAGTTTTGAACACCAACCCTTTTTTCATATAATCTATAGAATTCTACCTTGCCTTTGAAAATCTATCCAGTTTGTAACAAAATATGATCGGCCTTATCACAGAATATAAAATTCCAGTTTTGCCAACCTCAAGCGATGCCACTTAATTATTTATCTGAGTGATCACGGTGTTGGTACATGGGCATGTATGGCCAGCCACCATGTAATCCAACACAGACCAAGCAGATGCGGAATTTGAATATTCTATTGGAACAGATGCTTAGTTGGGCTGTCGGCGGCACATTTAGATTGTCATCTTAATTTAAAAAATATGTATAAATTTAGCGGTTGGGAAGACAGTGGGGGTCAACAGGAGCGTCGGGATTTTGGATATGCAATTTTTTAAAAAAAGTAAAATTTGATGAAAATATTTCATTTTTATACCAGCTCCAAGTGAAAGTGAACTGCAATTGATTATCTGATGATTTGGTAAAAATAAAAAGATGTACCAAATTTGCACCAAATTAAATAGTCTCTCTTTAGTTGAATTCATGGACAAAGAATTATTCTTAAAAATAGTTCATCCACTGAAATCCTGAAAAAATCCCCTATCAACGCCAGTGTCGCTTTCACACACCACCTAGAATATCGCACTACTGCTTTTTGTCCCAACACTTCTATAAATACTTTTTGTTGTAATATAATTAGTTTAGTAATTTATTAAAATATGCACGTTTTACCAGCTGGCAGGCCAACCGGCTGGTAGTCAGCAAACCACAACAACAACACCAGGCATTAACAAGTGCCAGTAAATTGTGTAATCCGAGGAGAGCCGAAAAGTGAAATACTCTCCTCCAGACCACAACATTTCTAAATGTGATACGGTTCCAATTGTTTTGCCACGACGTCGATGGTGTCGTTGTTACGTTTTTTTTAACGTCATTCCTAATAACGTTTTTCATATTTTTGTTGTTGTTTTTTTAGTTTGCTACTATTTCTGGCTGGTCGGCAACACTTGCATTTTTTGTTTTGTCTAATTTAAATAAGCTTTTTTTTTGTTGTATTTTTAATTAAACGCCTGAAATGCGAAAAATAAACGGCGGCATTTTTCTTTTGGAAGATGTTTAGGATTTCGCCAGATTAACGAGCAGGGAAATGGAATATGGATTGGTGATTAGGGCAATTAGAGAACTTATTGTTTGGGAAATGATGCGACCATTTTCATAACTATTTTTCGTGGAAAATTAAAAATTTATACAAAAAATGTGAAACTTGAAGGTTTGCGATAACCCTGGGGCTTGATTCTTTTTCCATAAAAATATGAAATGAAAAATAATTTCCTTTATAATATTTTTCATTTGACATTTCTTTACTCTATAAATGTTTTCATTTCATAATTTCATAGAACGAGAATTGAGGCAATGGTCATGAAATTACAATAACTTTTTTTTTCTAATTCTACCATGTTCAAAATAATGCAGACTGGAAAAGAATATAATCCGCTGATAGCTCTACATATTTATTTAGTATTAGTATTTTTGTTATGAATATTAATTTAACTACCAACTAGAGGCTTAGAATTTTTTATAAACAAATAATAAACAATTTTTCTTTTACACATCCAAGAATATAAACATTTCACTTGTCAACATCGTTTGTTTTTGTTTTTAGTTCCGTAAATAGAAGACAAAACTACGTATTTTTTTCTTTTTGCATTCATTTACTTGAAAACATTAAAACATGTATTGGGGTGGATCTCTAAATGTGACTAATATATATTAAGAATAGTCTTGGTATGGAAAATCTGAAAGTAGTCGAAGTATTACTAACTGCTGCAGATTTTTTATTTTTTTTAATATTTTTTGTGGGTTTATTTTATTTTCTTTATTTATTTTTTTTTATTATATTTAGACCCCAAATTCTATTTTTTTTTAAATAATTTATCCATGAATTAAAAGTTTTGGTTTTCAAAAAAATATTTTTTCAGGACCAATAGAATCATGAATTTTTGAATATTTTTTCAAAACCAAATTGGTAATAATACTGAATAATGAAATTAATAATTTTTAACAACCTTGGTTTTTCCTGATTATATTATTATATATTTTTTAAACTTTATATAGAATTGCTTTTTTTTTTTGTTAAAATTAAAACAAATTAACAAACTGGAAATTATTTTTAGGACTAATAAAACAATAATAAATAATAATTTATAAAATTATTTTTTCATCAATAACTATTTATCAGTTGTTTAAAAAAATATTTTCAATCGCGGATTTTTTAAAAATTGAGATTTTTTAAACATATTCTTCAATTTATTTTTTTAAATTGTGGATTTTTACAGACTTCTCTGAAAACGTGAATTTTAATTTCTAAATTTTTAAGTAAATTTCGAAATGGTTTAAAAAAATCACGTTTTTAATTCTTTGATTTTTGTATCTAAAGAATTTAAAAAATTCCAAAATTTGAATTTCTTTTTAAAGGCTTTCTAATCGAAAGTAAACCTTAAAATTTTCGAATCGTTTCAACAGTTCGTTTTAGGCATTTTTGGTACTCAAAATGCACATTTTGTTTAGTTTAACGATTTTTTTACCAAAACTTCATAGATCGTTCCAAATTTTCTGACTTTCAAGGTTTTAGATATTATTAATTAAGTTTTCCTTCTCCGGAAAGAATAATTGAAAAATGTTTACCTTTTACCCTAAAATCCATTCTAGACGCCAAACGTGATAAAAAACGTGTATCATTTAGTACTTTTGAAACAATACTAGAAAGCATTCGCAAAACCACCATCAGATCTCAATAGCTGATACCAAAAGTGACCTCAATACCAAATTTCGGGTTTCCAGCTCTTTAAATTCACCCGATATCAAATTTAGTACCATCTAGTACTTTTCGAAAAATTATAGTACGAATTTCCAAAACCATCTCCACGTGTCCAGGCTACACAGGGGGGGCTAATACCAATTTTCAAATTTTAAACACTATATGTTCACCCAATACCAAATTGTACCAAATATAGTACTTATCGTACTATTATGGTACACATTTCCGAAATTACCTTTACATCTCAATCTCAGTGGCAACAAAGCCCTAAATATCCAGTTTCAAGGTTTCAGCTCTATTCCTTCACCCAATATCAAATTTAGTACCATTAGTACAATTATGGTACACTTTTCCAAAACCACCTCCATATGTACTAAATGTACTTTTCTTACAATTATAGTACATTTTTTTCTAAAACCACCGCCATATCTCAATTCCCGATACCAACAGAGTCCTACATATCAGGATACCATACCTTCACCCAATAGCAAATTTAGTACCATTCAGTACTTTTTGTACAATTATAGTACACATTTCCACCAACCACAGACACAAACAATTATATCAAATTTCAATATTTCAGTTCTATCCCTTCACTCAATACCAACTTTAGTACCCTATACACTAAGAGTGATCTTATTACAAAATTTCAGACTTCAAGCACTATCTGTTCATCCAATATCAAATTGTACCAAATACGGTACTATTTCGTACTCTTCGTGCACTTGTAATGTACATTGTCAAAAACCACCTCTTTATCATAAATCCACCAACAACAGGGACCTCAAGACAAAATTTCTGCTTCAAATATTCACCCAAAACCAAACTCTTCTAAATTTAGTACCATTCAGTACTTTTCGTACAATTATGGTACACATTCCCAAAACGAGCTTCATACATCAAATTTACTTTTCAACCTTGATTTCATACCAAATTTCAAGTTTTTAGATCAATCCGTTCACATAATACCAAATGGTACCATTTTCATTTCATTTAGTACTTTTTGTACCCTTTAAGTACAAATTATCAAGAATCCAGCTTTATCGAGATTCGAACTTGTATTCTTTTTAGGAAAATTGGCATAACTCTATCTTGGTAATTTTTTTTTTAAATTTTTTCCAGTGGTAGGTATTTTTACCCTGATTCCGGGAAAATATTTTTTTCTTGGGGGCCGGACCCGGGACACCACATTTTTTACCCGAATTTTAGATTGTGAAACAATAAATATTAAAAATTCATTCATTTGAATTAAATTTTAATATTTATTTCCCTTCATATATTTTTTGTTTTCGATGTGACCACCCAAAACTGTTTTACAACGAACATAAAGTGCGGTTACTGTGGGCTCTGTGCCAAATTTAGCAACAAATGTGTGATTTTCTTTGATCAAAACAAAAAGAGGGAAAAAAATTCTGTTGTTGCATTAGCCGGAACAACAAAAGCCAGTGTGTGAACAATGGCAGCAACAACAAAAACAATGTTATTTACAATTACTTGCAATATTTGTTGCTATAATTCTTTATTTACACAAACAAAAAGAAAATTGTTATGAAAAAATAGAATCAAAACAAAACTGCAAAAAAGAAAGAAAGAAAAACAAAAGAGTAATTCAAGTGCAAGGTATTCTCATTTCAATTTGTCACAATTACTGTTTGTCTGTGGCCATCTGTGGGCGAGAGATAAATCATTTGTAATTATTTTCATAAAATAATAAATGAGACAAACAAAGAGAGGGGAGGAGAAAAAAGAGCAATAGCAACAAACATGTATCAAAGAAAACACATATGGTAATTATAATGACACAACTGGATACACATATACTCACACACACACGCAAACATATGGAAAGAGCCGTAAATGCAAATAAAGATGGAATATGCCCATTTGAGGCAATTAGTTGTTTGGAAGTGTTATAAGTAGCTATAATTGTTTGAAGCTGAGGGTGAAATGCACTTTTTCGTCGAAACAAAACCTCACTCACTTGAGTCGACCATGAAATGCCCTATAAAATGTATGAACGAAATATTTAATCTGTTCTAGAATGGCAAAAAAATGGAAAAACATTTACTAGGATAAACGATTTTCCCTTTTCGATATCGAAGAAAAATTCCAAATCTTGTAGATTCTTGTAGGTTTCGGAAACAGAGCAACAGACCGGAAATCTTTCAATTTGAAAAGAAAAACAAATAAACAAGTTAAAAAGTATCAGTCGGTATTGCCGACAGATATATACCCTCAGCCTGTGTTCGATTATTTAAATATAATTTGACTAGTGTTACAATTATTCAAACGTTTGACCCTCTATGGAGCAGGTTCCGGAAGAATGGGCCAATATTGTATATTTCGTATCGGACCCAAAAATATGATATAAATATTCCGACGTTCCTGGTATGGATTATATCGACTAACTCCTTCACTTTATATAAAATATGTAATAATTTTTAGAAAATGTTAAAATGTGCCTGATGTACAAGATAGAATCTACCGAAATATTCCACATTTATACTTCATCTGATAAAAATAAAAGTATTGAGCGGAATCTTGGGCAACATTGCAAAGGATATTTATGTCCAATTTTATGCGAAATCGTAAATTCCGATAAAATTCATATTTATATCAGGCTTCTTATTGGGAGAAATATTTGAGCATAGCAAGTAGTAAAGAATTTTCTAATTGTTTCGAAAGTTATGACAGATAAAATTATTGAAAATTGTGACCCCAGAAGGGGTTGGTTTTCCAAAATCTTGAACCCTATGTTTGGGGGAGATGAAATGGTTCGATCTATATCACCTTTATAACAGATCTTGTGTTGATAGAAATATTGAGAGTCTAAATGGAATCGGATATTAATTTGGCGTTTTATGAGCTTTATGGGTATTCAAAATTTCGACACATTGTGGGGGAGGTACCAGGTGGAGTAGACCGATACATTCCATGTTAACGCCAGATCTTGGGTTTATAAAAATATTGGAATGTGTGAAATTTTAAGACGTTCGGATCCTTACATTACATTTTATAAGAGTTATAATTATCCAAAATTTTGACCCTTTGTGGGGGAGGTCCCTGATGGAGTAAACCGATATTGTCCATTGTCGCACCGGGCCTAGCACTTAAGCAAATATTAGGATTCGCAAAGTTCGAGCAAAAGCGGATCATCCTTTCTCTTTCTGTGCAGAAAATATATTTTTTGAAAATTTCGACCATTTGTGGGGAAGGTACCAGAAGGAGTGGACCGATGTATTCCACCTTCAAACCAGACCTTGGGTTAATAAAAATATTGGGATGTGTGAAATTTGAAGACCATCGGACTCTTACTTCACATTTTATAAGAGTTGTTATTATTCAAAATGTTGACCCTTTGTGGGGGAGGTACTTGATAGAGTGGACCGATATTGTCCATTTTCGCACTTGACCTAGCACTGACAAAAATATTAGAATTCGCAAAGTTGGAGCATAATTGGATCATCATTTCTCTTTCTATGCAGAAAATATATTTTTTGAAATTTTCGACCTTTTGTGGGGGAGGTACCAGAAGGAGTGGACCGATATTGCCCATCTCCGAACTCGATCTAAGTTTGACAAAAATATTACGATGTACAAAGTGTGGACCAAATCGAGTACTTCCTTCGAGAGTTATCGTGCGCACCAGCCAGCCAGACAGACAGACAGACAGACGGACGGACGGACGGACGGACGGACATCGCTAGATCGACTCCAAATGTTCTGAAACGGATTTGGTCCAAAGAGACCTAGGGTCTAAAACCGTTATTTCGACTAGGCACGTTTTGACCGTATCAAATGATATATACCCTCTGTAGCCATATGGCTGAGGGTATAAAAAGTATCAGTCAGGTTTTGTCGACAGATGTATACCCTCAGTCAATGTTCGATTATTTAAATATATTTTGTCATTTGTTATGATTATTGAAATTGTTGATCCTCTATGAAGTAGGTTCCGAAGAAATGGGCCAATATTGTCCATTTCGTATCGGACCTAAATAAATATGATATAAATATTGTGCCGTGCCAGGTTTGGACTATATCCACTACTTCCTTCACTTTATATGAGATATGTGATAACTTTTAGAAAATCCTAAAATGTGGGTGAGTTACCAAATATTGTCGACCGAAGTATTCCATGCCTCGTCCAACACAGATAGAAATATTGGTATCATGGTACAATAAGGAGGTAGAACAGCTTCGTAAAACTGCAAAAATACAGCCCTGAGGCTATGCCCGCTTCCTGTCAGCCTCATTCAAAATTATTGTTTTCTTTTTTTTAATATTTTTCATTTTTAAAATAAGTTAAATTGCGCGAAAAATGAATAAAATGTCTGGATTTTTCTCTCAAAAATATGATCCTAACTGTTCAATCTTTCAATTTCATGGCTATACTGGTTAATAGCTTTAATGCGCGAGCCGCAATTTATGTGTCTTCCAATCATTGGTTTTGAAAATATTTTTTTTTTACTTTTCAAAACAATTGATACATACACAAAATTGGCAGAAGTCGGGTACACTTAGAAAAAAAAATTATAATCAGCTGTTAGCTCTACCTTACCTTTTTATTGTAACATGATTGGTATGTTCAAAATTACAAGAAAATCAACAATTTTATGCAAATTTCGGATAAATTCCATATTCATCTTAGTTTTCTGGTTGAAAGAAATATTTAGACATAGCAGGTTGTTAAGAATCGCCGACTTGTTTAACAAGTTATGACCGATAAAGATATAGAAAATTGTGACCCTTTGTGGGTAAGCCACCTGAATGATATACAGGATAAGATAAAAAAAACTACAACAAAGTCAAACCCCATAATTTTTCCTTTTTTTTTCAAATTTTATTGAATGAAAACAAAAAATAGCATCAAATTTTAGAAATTTTGTTCGAATTGGTCACCCTTGACCCGAATTATAGCATTCAAACGGCCAATGAAACCGTCACACGCTGCCCGAATGTTGCTCTACGGTATTTTGGCCCATTCCCGGCGAAGCGCTTGCTTGAGGTGTTCGACACATTTGGATTTTTTAGTGTCAACCTTGCTTTCCAAAACACCCCAGACACAATAGTCCAACGGATTGGTATCCGGAGATGGAGATTTTGGTGGCCATTGTGCGCTGGAAATGAAGCGAGGAACCTCTTTTTGTAACCATTCTTGGGTGTCACGTGCTGAGCTGAGTGCGATGGTGCTGAGTCCTGTTGGAATTTCCAAGGTCTGCAGCCAAAATGTTTGCATGGGCAAGGCTTTAATACACCCTCCAGAATATTTTCGCGATAATATTCGACATTTATTCTGATGCCACCCACGGTCAATTAATACGAGCGAAGAGTGACCATCGGCGGCCCACACCATCACCATGGCCGGCGCTTGAGTTCTGGTGACCAACCGAAGGTGCACATTTTCAGCGGACCTCTTTGGCAAGTAAACACGATCATTTTGTTTGTTTACAAACTGCTGGACAACGAATGTTTTCTCATCGGAGCGGAGAAAACCAAATTCGGCAGTTCACCACCTTCGGCCAAGCGCACGATAACTGCCGAAGAAAGTATCCGATTTGGTCCAAACTTGGTACATCGTAATAATTTTGTCAAACTTAGATCGAGTTCGGAGATGGGCAATATCGGTCCACTCCTTCTGGTACCTTCCCCACAAAAGGTCGAAATTTTCAAAAATATGATTTCTGCACTGAAAGAGAAAGGATAATCCGATTTTGCTGCCACTTTGCAAATCCTAATATTTGCATCTGTGCTAGGTCAGGTGCAAAAATGGACAACATCGGTCCACTCAATTAAGTACTTCCCCCACAAATGGTCAAAGTTTTGAATAATTACAACTCTCATAAAATGTGAAGTAAGATTCCGATTGTCTTCAAATTTCACACATCCCAGTATTTATATTAACCAAAGGTCTGGTGTTAAGATTGGCATAATTGGTCCACTCCTTCTGGTACCTCCCCCACAAAAGGTCGAAATTTTCAAAAAAGAAAAAATAGTTTTTCTGCACAGAAAGAGAAGCAATAATCCGTGTTTGCTCCAACTTTGCAAATCCTAATATTTGCGTCAGTTCTAGGTCAGGCGCAAAAATGGATAATATCGGTCCACTCCATCAAGTGCCTCCCCCACAAAAGGCAAAAAATTTGAATAATATAAGTCTTATAAAATGTGATGTAAGAATCCGATTGTCTTAAAATTTCACACATCCCAATATTTTCATAAGCCCAAGATCTGGTGTTAGGATGGAATATATTGGCTGAGGGTATACATCTGGCCGCAAAACCGGCCGATACTTTTTACTTTTTTAGTCTATTTTTCCATCTTTCTGTGGTGATGACAGTAGTCTGAAATTGGTTGCAGTATACCCTCTCTAGTCACCCTGTATACCCACTCTAGCCATGTAGCTGAGGGTACAATAAAAATCTTACAAAACCTTTTGAACCAACAGTTGTTACTCTTCATATTCAACATTTATCCCCTGCTATGTTTTTTATACCTCCCACATTAATCTTCTCTCCTCTCTCTTTCTCCCATTGCAGACCTTCCCATTTGGAATTATGATGGCAGCTCCTGTTACCAAGCCTTGGGTTCCAATTCGGATACCTATTTGCATCCGGTTGCGATTTACAAAGATCCCTTCCGCCGTGGCAACAACATTTTGGTCATGTGTGACACGTATAAGTTCGATGGCACACCCACGGAGACAAATCATCGCAAAACCTGTTTGGAGGTGGTCAACAAGTGTTTGGACGAAGAGCCATGGTTTGGCATTGAACAAGAATATACATTCCTTGACTTTGATGGTTATCCATTGGGTTGGCCCAAGAATGGTTTCCCCGGACCCCAGGGACCCTACTATTGTGGTGTGGGTGCTAATAAGGTAAGAGAAGGACTTTTTTTTGGAAATTTTAAAATTTGAGAGATTCTTATGTGAATTTTAGGTTTATGCCCGCGATGTGGTCGATGCCCATTACAGAGCCTGCTTGTATGCCGGCATAAAGGTGTCGGGCACCAATGCCGAAGTCATGCCCGCCCAATGGGAATACCAGGTGGGACCATGTGTTGGCATTTCAATTGGTGATGATTTGTGGATGTCCAGATTCCTGTTGCATCGCATTGCTGAAGAGTTTGGCGTAAGTAAAGATAATGCGTGAATTCGAAAACGAAATCCTTGAAAATGAGTCCTTACAAAACTCAGGATTTTCCACGGTTATTTGTCATTTAGTCCTTGAAAAAATATTCTTTAAAAAATCCACGATTATTTGTCCCTTGGTCCTTGAAAAAATATTCTTTAAAAAATTCACGCTTATTTGTCCTTAAGTCCTTGAAAAAATATTCTTTAAAAAATCCACGCTTATTTGTCCTTAAGTCCTTGAAAAAATTATTCTTTCGAAAAACCCACGCTTATTTGTCCTTTAGTCCTTGAAAAAAATATTCTTTCAAAAAATCCGCGCTTATTTGTCCTTTAGTCCTTGAAAAAAATATTCTTTAAAAAATCCATGCTTATTTGTCCTTTAGTCCTTGAAAAAAATATTCTTTAAAAAATCCATGCTTATTTGTCCTTTAGTCCTTGAAAAAAATATTCTTTAAAAAATCCAAGCTTATTTTGTCCTTTAGTCCTTGGAAAAAATATTCTTTAAAAAATTCACGATTTTTGTTTCTTTAGTCCTTGAAAAAAGATATTTTAAAAAATCCACGATTATTTGTCCTTTAGTCTATGAAAAATTATTCTTTAAAAAATCCACAATTTTTGGTCCTTTAGTCCTTGAAAAAAGATTCTTTAAAAAATCCACGCTTATTTGTCCTTTAGTCCTTGGAAAAAATATTCTTTAAAAAATCCACGCTTATTTGTCCTTTAGTCCTTGGTAAAAATATTCTTTAAAAAATCCACGCTTATTTGTCTTTTGGTCCTTGAAAAATTATTCTTTAAAAAATCTACGATTATTTGTCCTTTGGTCCTTGGAAAAAAATATTCTTTAAAAAATCCACGATTATTTGTCCGTTAGTCCTTCCAAAAATATTATTTAAAAAATCCAAGAATATTTGTTCTTTAGTCCTGGAAAAAATATTCTTTAAAAAATACACGGCAATTTTTCCCTTGAAAAAATATTCTTTAAAAAATCCTCGCTTATTTGTCCTTTGGTCCTTGAAAAATATTCTTTAAAAAATCCACGCTTATTTGTCATTTGGTCCTTGAAAAAATATACTTTAAAAAGTCCACGCTTATTTGTCCTTTAGTCCTTGAAAAAATATTCTTTAAAAGGTCCACGCTTATTTGCCCTTTGGTCCTTGAAAAAATATTCGTTCAAAAATCCTCGCTTATTTGTCCTTTGGTCCTTGAAAAAATATTCTTTAAAAAATCCACGCTTATTTGTCATTTGGTCCTTGAAAAAATATACTTTAAAAAGTCCACGCTTATTTGTCCTTTAGTCCTTGAAAAAATATTCTTTAAAAGGTCCACGCTTATTTGTCCTTTAGTCCTTGAAAAATATTCTTTAAAAAATCCACGCTTATTTGTCCTTTAGTCCTTGAAAAAATATTCTTCAAAAAAAAAACACGCTTATTTGTCCTTTAGTCCTTGAAAAAATAAAATCCAAGATTATTTGTCCCTTAGTCCTTGAAAAAATATTCTTTAAAAAATCCTTGATTATTTGCCCTTTGGTCCTTGAAAAAAAATTCTTTAAAAAATCCTTGATTATTTGCCCTTTGGTCCTTGAAAAAATATTCGTTCAAAAATCCTCGCTTATTTGTCCTTTGGTCCTTGAAAAAATATTCTTTAAAAAATCCACGCTTATTTGTCATTTAGTCCTTGAAAAAATATTCTTTAAAAAATCCACGCTTATTTGTCCTTTGATCCTTGAAAAAATATTCGTTCAAAAATCCACGCTTATTTGTGTTTTAATCCTTGAAAAAATATTCTTTAAAAAATCCACGCTTATTTGTCCTTTTTGCCTTGAAAAAATATTCTTTAAAAAATCCACGTTTATTTGTCCTTTAGTCCTTGGAAAAAATATTCTTTAAAAAATCTTTGATTATTTGTCCTTGGAAAAAATATTCTTTAAAAAATCCACGCTCATTTGTTCTTTAGTCCTTAAAAATAATCTTTAAAAAATCTTTGATAATTTGTCCTTTAGTCCTTAAACAAATATTCTTTAAAAAATCCAAGCTTATTTGTCCTTTAGTCCTTAAAAATAATCTTTAAAAAATCTTTGATAATTTGTCCTTTAGTCCTTGAAAAAATATTCTTTAAAAAATCCACGCTTATTTGTCCTTTAGTCCTTGGAAATAAAATTCTTTAAAAAATTCACGATTATGTGTCCTTTAGTCCTTGAAAAAATATTCTTTAAAAAATCCACGCTTATTTTCCCTTTAGTCCTTAGAAATAAAATTCTTTAAAAAATCCACACTTATTTGTCCTTTGGTCCTTGAAAAAATATTCTTTAAAAAATCCACGCTTATTTGTATTTTAGTCCTTGGAAATAAAATTCTTTAAAAAATCCACGATTATGTGTCCTTTAGTCCTTGAAAAAATCCACGCTTATTTGTCCTTTAGTCCTTGAAAAAATATTCTTTAAAAAATCCACGATTATTTGTCCTTTAGTCCTTGAAAAATATTCTTAAAAATCCTAGAATCTTCCTTAAAAAATTGTCTTGTTTTCCCACTTTCAGATCGTAGCCACCTTGGATCCCAAACCCATGCCCGGTGATTGGAATGGCGCTGGAGCTCACACCAATGTCTCCACCAAATCGATGCGTGAAGATGGTGGCATTAAGTAAGTCCTGTCCAAAGGATATCCTTTTAAAATATTTATTAAAACCTCGTTCTTCTTTTCCTTACAGAGACATTGAACAGGCCGTGGCCAAGCTGTCCAAGCATCACGATCGTCACATTCGTGCCTACGATCCCAAGCAGGGTCAAGACAATGCCCGCCGCTTGACAGGCAAACATGAAACCAGCTCGATCAATGACTTCAGTGCCGGTGTTGCCAATCGTGGCTGTTCCATTCGCATTCCCCGTGGCGTTAACGATGAGGGTAAAGGCTATTTCGAGGATCGTCGTCCTAGCTCGAACTGTGATCCCTACTCAGTTGTGGAGGCTATTTTACGTACAATCTGCTTAGATGAATAAGTCGACCAAAAGAAAAAATGCAAAGCAAAACAGAACCAAGTGTGTGTGAAAGAGGGTAGGGCGGGGTGGCAGATATCAATTACTTGGAAAAAAACACTCATACCACTTGTTACTGTTATGGTGTGAAGTGTGTGTTCTGGGTTCGTCGTTTTCGCCACTATCCCCCCCTACCTTCATCAGCCCACTTCAATCCAGACCATGTTATATGTTCCAAGTTATTGTTGATTTTGTGTTGAAAGTTATTCGTTTTGTTGTATTTATCTTTTTTTTAAGTTAGCCACCGGATACAGTGGCCCAGAGGAATGAATCGAAAAAAGTGAACAATGAATTTATCTAACATACATTTCATTCAATATTTTGATTATTTCTAAGCGTCTAAGCAAAAATATTCTCTATTATCTCGTATTGTTATCATATCTGCGAATAGATTTTCCATGAAAAATCCCATGGGAGAACCTATTCTAGTTTTATTTATTGCAACTTGAAAATCGACATGACAATATTTACTCATTATAATTACTTTAATAAAAAAAATGCATACCATGAAGGAAAATAAATGAAAAATGTCTTAGCGGACCGAGTTTAAAGTAGGAAAAATTTGTTCTGGTTAATATTGCAGAGAACATAACAGGTGCAGTAGTTTGAAGGAAAGACCTCATTCCTCAAAAAAAAAAAAAAAAAAGGACGGAAAACAGATTTTTTTATAATTGAGAAAGGGTGAGTATCCACGCTTATTTGTCCTTTGATCCTTGAAAAAATATTCTTAAAAAAATCCACGATTATTTGTCCTTTGGTTCTTGAAAAAATATTCTTGAAAAAATCCACGATTATTTGTCCTTTGGTCCTTGAAAAAATATTCTTAAAAAAATCCACGATTATTTGTCCTTCGGTCCTTGAAAAAATATTCTTAAAAAAATCCACGATTATTTGTCCTTTGGTCCTTGAAAAAATATTCTTAAAAAAATCCACGATTATTTGTCCTTTGGTCCTTGAAAAAATATTCTTAAAAAAATCCACGATTATTTGTCCTTTGATCCTTGAAAAAATATTCTTTACAAAATCCACGCTTATTTGTCCTTTGATCCTTGAAAAAATATCCTTGAAAAAATCCACGCTTACTTGTCCTTTAGTCCTTTGAAATAATATTCTTTAAAAAATCCACGCTTATTTGTCCTTCTTTAAAAAATCCACGATTATTTGTCCTTTAGTCCTTGAAAAAACATTCTTAAAAAAATCCACGCTTATTTGTCCTTTAGTCCTTTGAAATAATATTCTTTAAAAAATCCACGCTTATTTGTCCTTCTTTAAAAAATCCACGATTATTTGTCCTTTAGTCCTTGAAAAAACATTCTTAAAAAAATCCACGCTTATTTGTCCTTTAGTCCTTGGAAATAATATTCTTTAAAAAATCCACGCTTATTTGTCCTTTAGTCCTTGAAAAAATATGCTCTAAAAATCCATTGAAATCCTTGAAAAAATATTCTTTAAAAAATCCACGCTTATTTGTCCTTTAGTCCTTGAAAAAATATGCTCTAAAAATCCATTGAAATCCTTGAAAAAATATTCTTTAAAAAATCCACGCTTATTTGTCCTTTAGTCCTTGAAAAAATATGCTCTAAAAATCCATTGAAATCCTTGAAAAAATATTCTTTAAAAAATCCACGCTTATTTGTCCTTTAGTCCTTGAAAAAATATGCTCTAAAAATCCATTGAAATCCTTGAAAAAATATTCTTTAAAAAATCCACGCTTATTTGTCCTTTAGTCCTTGAAAAAATATGCTCTAAAAATCCATTGAAATCCTTGAAAAAATATTCTTTAAAAAATCCACGCTTATTTGTCCTTTAGTCCTTGAAAAAATATGCTCTAAAAATCCATTGAAATCCTTGAAAAAATATTCTTTAAAAAATCCACGCTTATTTGTCCTTTAGTCCTTGAAAAAATATGCTCTAAAAATCCATTGAAATCCTTGAAAAAATATTCTTTAAAAAATCCACGCTTATTTGTCCTTTAGTCCTTGAAAAAATATGCTCTAAAAATCCATTGAAATCCTTGAAAAAATATTCTTTAAAAAATCCACGCTTATTTGTCCTTTAGTCCTTGAAAAAATATGCTCTAAAAATCCATTGAAATCCTTGAAAAAATATTCTTTAAAAAATCCACGCTTATTTGTCCTTTAGTCCTTGAAAAAATATGCTCTAAAAATCCATTGAAATCCTTGAAAAAATATTCTTTAAAAAATCCGCGCTTATTTGTCCTTTAGTCCTTGAAAAAATATGCTCTAAAAATCCATTGAAATCCTTGAAAAAATATTCTTTAAAAAATCCGCGCTTATTTGTCCTTTAGTCCTTGAAAAAATATGCTCTAAAAATCCATTGAAATCCTTGAAAAAATATTCTTTAAAAAATCCACGCTTATTTGTCCTTTAGTCCTTGAAAAAATATGCTCTAAAAATCCATTGAAATCCTTGAAAAAATATTCTTTTAAAAATCCACGCTTATTTGTCCTTTAGTCCTTGAAAAAATATGCTCTAAAAATCCATTGAAATCCTTGAAAAAATATTCTTTAAAAAATCCACGCTTATTTGTCCTTTAGTCCTTGAAAAAATATGCTCTAAAAATCCATTGAAATCCTTGAAAAAATATTCTTTAAAAAATCCACGCTTATTTGTCCTTTAGTCCTTGAAAAAATATGCTCTAAAAATCCATTGAAATCCTTGAAAAAATATTCTTTAAAAAATCCACGCTTATTTGTCCTTTAGTCCTTGAAAAAATATGCTCTAAAAATCCATTGAAATCCTTGAAAAAATATTCTTTAAAAAATCCACGCTTATTTGTCCTTTAGTCCTTGGAAATAATATTCTTTAAAAAATCCACGATTATTTGTCTTTTGATCCTTGAAAAAATATTCTTTAAAAAATCCACGATTATGTGTCCTTTAGTCCTTGGAAAAAATATTCTTTAAAAAATCCACGATTATTTGTCCTTTGATCCTTGAAAAAATATTCTTTAAAAAATCCACGATTATTTGTCCTTTGATCCTTGAAAAAATATTCTTTAAAAAATCCACGATTATTTGTCCTTTGATTCTTGAAAAAATATTCTTTAAAAAATCCACGATTATTTGTCCTTTAGTCCTTGGAAGAAATATTCTTTAAAAAATCCACGATTATTTGTCCTTTGGTCCTTGAAAAAATATTCTTTAAAAAATCCACGCTTGTTTGTCCTTTAGTCCTTGGAAAAAATATTCTTTAAAAAAAATCACGATTATTTGTCCTTTGATCCTTGAAAAAATATTCTTTAAAAAAATCCACGCTTGTTTGTCCTTTAGTCCTTGGAAAAACTATTCTTTAAAAAAAATCACGATTATTTGTCCTTTGATCCTTGAAAAAATATTCTTTAAAAAATCCACGCTTATTTGTTATTTGGTGCTTGAAAAAAATATTCTTTAAAAAATCCACGCTTATTTGTCCTTTAGTCCTTTAAAAAAATATTCTTTAAAAAATCCAAGATTATTTGTCCTTTAGTTCTTGAAAAAATTTGTTCTAAAAAATCCATTGAAATCCTTGAAATAATATACGTTAAAAAATCCACGATTATTTGTCCTTTAATCCTTGTAAAAATATTCTTTAAAAAATCCATGATTATTTATCCTTTAATCGTTTGAAAATTATTCTTTAAAAATCCACGATTTATTCTACCTTAGTCCTTGAAAAAATATTCCTTCAAAAATCCACGATTATTTGTCCTTTAGTCCTTGAAAAAATATTCTTTAAAAATTCACGATTATTTGTTTTAGTCCTTTAAAAAATATTCTTTGAAAAATCCAAGATTATTTGTGCTTTGGTCCTTGGAAAAATATTCTTTAAAAATCCACAATTATTTCTACTTTAGTCCTTGAAAAAATATTCTTTCAAAAATCCATGATTATGTGTCATTTAGTCCTTGAAAAAGTATTCTTTAACAAATCCCCGATTATTTGTCCTTTGCTCCTTCAAAAAATATTCTTTCAAAAATCCACGATTATTTGTCCTTTAGTCCTTGAAAAAGTATTCTTTCAAAAATCCACAATTGTTGGTCCTTTAGTCCTTGAAAGAAATATTCTTTAAAAATCCACAATTTTTGGTCCTTTAGTCCTTGGAAAAATATTCTTTAAAAATCCACAATTATTTCTACTTTAGTCCTTGAAAAAATATTCTTTCAAAAATCCATGATTATGTGTCGTTTAGTCCTTGAAAAATATTCTTTAAAAAATCAACGATTATTTGTCCTTTAGTCCTTGAAAAAATATTCTTTAAAAATCCACAATTGTTGGTCCTTTAGTCCTTGAAAGAAATATTCTTTAAAAATCCACAATTTTTGGTCCTTAAGTCCTTGAAAGAAATATTCTTTAAAAAATCCACGCTTATTTGTCCTTTAGTCGTTGAAAAAAAAAAGAAAGGACGGAACAACAGAATTTTTTTTGTAATTGGGAAAGGGTGAGTATCGTCGACACAGAATATGCGCGTCCATTTACAAAACCCAAATTTTCGATGGGCGATATTAGAAACTATGTTTCAGTCAGAAGGTCCTTGGAAAAATTTCTTTAAAATCCCCGATAATTGGCCCCCAAAAATTTTTGGATAAGGATTGCATAATAGTTATCGGGCGAAATGGTTCTCAACTTTTGTGTAGTCTTTGTAGAATATTCTCAAAAAAAAAAAAAAAAAACAACGTCCTTGGGTCCTTAGAAAATATTCTTAAAAAATTCACTTTTATTGAACTTAAAGTCCTTCAAAAAATTCTCTTAACCAATTAACGATTCTTTTTCCTAGATTTTTTTAAATCCACAATTCATTTTCGGAAGGTCCTTGGAAAAAACTGTTTTTCAGAAATTCACCATAATTTCCACTTTGTTCCTAGAAGAAATATTCTCTCAAATTTTGAAGGATCAGATCAGATGATAATAATGACTCGCAACTTCTGGAAAAAAAATCTCTTTTATATATATACAAAATAAAATATTCTTTAAAAAATCCACAATAATTGATACATAGGTCCTTCAAAAAATATTTTTAAAAAATCCACAATAATTGATACATAGGTCCTTCAAAAAATATTTTTAAAAAAATCCACGATTGTTTATCATTTTGCCCTTGAGATCATAAGGTTTAAAAATCCACGACTACTTTTTTAGTCCTTGGAAAAATATTAAAAAAAAAATCCAAAATTATTTGTCCATTAGTTCTTGAAAAAATATTCTCTTAAAAAATTCATGATCATTAATTCTTTAGTCCTTCTTTAAAAATCCACGATTAATTGTCCATTAGTCTTTGAAAAAATATTCTCAAAAAAATCCGAGATTATTTTTCCTGAAAAAAAAAATCTCATGAAAGTCATCGGAAAAAATATTCTTAAAAATTCACGATTTTTGTCCAGAACATCCTTTAAAAAGTATTCCTTAACTTTTATTGAACTTAAGGTCCTTCAAAAATTTATCTTAACAAATTTTTGGCTCTAGGAAAAAATTATCTTTTATATATATACAAAATAAAATATTCTTTAAAAATCCACAATAATTGGCCTTCCTTCAAAAAATATTGTTTAAAAAAATCCACGATTGTTTGTCGTTTTGCCCTTGAGATCATATGTTTTAAAAAATCCACGACTATTTATTCTTTAGTCCTTGGAAAAATATTTAAAAAAAAAATCCAAAAAATCCATTAGTTCTTGAAAAAATGTTCCCTAAAAAATCCATGATTATTAATTCTTTAGTCCTTCTTTAAAAATCCACGATTATTTGTCCATTAGTCCTTGAAAAAATATTCTCAAAAAAATCCAAGATTATTTTAATGAAAAAAAAATCTCATGAAGGTCATCGGAAAAAATATTCTTAAAAATCCACAATTCTTGTACAGAACATCCTTTAAAAAGTATTCCTTAACTCCAGGATTATTTGTTCTTGATCAAGGACAAATAAATCTGGATTTAAGGAATATTTTTTAAAGTATGTTCTGGATGTTTAAGGAGAGTCGCTGATGTAGTTCAGGGTTTTTTGGAAATTCGAACCTTAAGCTTACGAAAAGTTCTTAAATGGTACTAAACATCTAAAATGGCACCACTTGGTATTAAGTGAACGGACAGATTTAAAAACTAGAAATCTGGCATGAGAATCAAAGTGGGAATGTAAGTGTGATATGTGTACTATGTGTACGATCTGTACTAAATGGTACTAAATTTAAAACGGCTTGTTTTAGGGTGAACGGTTGAAGTTGGAAGTTTGAAATTGAGAATTGGGGTCCCTGTTGGTGATAGGATCGTGATAAAGAGGCGGTTTTTGGAAAGCATAAAATAATACTATATTTGTTACAATTTGGCATAGTGCTTGGAATCTAAAATTTGGTATTAGGATCGCTGTTCATGTGCAGCCAGGACATATTGAGGTCGTTTCGGAAATGTGTACTATAATTGTACAAAAAGTACTGAATGGTACTATATTTGGTATTACATGAAGGTCTAGGGATAATGATAAAATTCTGAAATTTGATATTTAGATTAGTGATGGTATCTGTGTTTAAGATTTGGCGGTGGTTTCGAAATGCGACCTACATATATATTTAAAGTATGGTACTAAATTTTGTATTGATAGGATGTATGAGTCCCAAAATTTGTTGATATCTGGATATGGAGGTGGTTTTGGAAATGTGTACCATAATTGTAGGAAAATTACTAAATGTGGTACTAGGTGAAGGGATAGCGCTTCAATCCTGAAATTTGACATGGATGTCACTGTTGGTGTCTGCGGTTGAGAGAAGGAGTTGGTTTTCGATATGTGCACTATAATTGAAGTGTGTAGTACTTAATTTGGTAATGGGGAAAATTACAGAACTGAAATCCTGACATTTGATATTAATCTAAATGTTGGTACCTGGTGATGGTTTTGAATTGTTAGAAATGTACTAATTTTGGATCACTGTTGGTATCCATGATGGAGAGACGTAAATTGTTTGTGAAATTCTGAAATTTGATATTGAGGTCACCATTGGTTTCTAGGATTTACATATAGAGACGTTAAAGCAGTTTTGGACAGAAAATGGTTTGGAAAATGGCAATGGTTCACTAATATCTTCTTCGCTAAAATTCAAAATGAAAGATTTTGAATTTTGGTAAACTTTTTCCAAATTTTCTTTTCGAAAAAGGGAAACCTTGAATAATATATAAAAACTTAAAAATCTGAAAATTGTGTACGATGTATGAAGTTTTGATTAAAAATGTTTGTCCAACTGAATAAATGGTGCATTGGGAGTAATAAAAAGGCCTTACATGAACTGTTGGTACGAATATAAAACTTTAAGGTGGACTTTTTGCTGACGAAGTAGCTAGCTCTAGCTAGTTTTTAGTATGAAGATTTAGTCAATTATTTTGTACCGATGTTGTGACTTACCTTCCACCAAATCATTACCTTCTCTTTTTAAGCTTTCTTTCAAATAATTTTATGACAAATACTTCATCACGTGTTTCATATTAAATTGGAATTTTAAAATATCCCAACTAATGTTGAAGTTGAGTGATCTTAAAAACGCATGCTAATTAAATCGACAATTTAACAATTCCATAAAATTTAAATAAAATCTCACTTGGCCGGAACAAATGTCCAGCGGTTAGTTAAGTGGCAGAGACAAGCGATCAGAGAAAATTGCTGATACGGCATTAATAACAGCAACAATTAATTTGTTTAACAAGACAATTGGTGATCGTGTGCTGGAATCGCATGCTGCATTGCAAGTAATTATCCTATAACACAAGGAGAGGGGGTGGGGAGATTCAGTTATAATTTTGTTTGATAAAAACGAATTTTATTTGATTTCAATTGTTTGTAGTTTAAATATAAATGTAGGTTAAGTAGAGAAAATTAATTGTTATAACCTAGTCTCTTAACAGCGAGAATATCAATCAATCTCTCGATAGATTATTCTGTGGAAAAAGATTAAATGAGACAAATTTCTGAAGACTCAGAAGATTAGTGAGCTCTTCGATTTTTTTATTTATACACGTCGAATGTAATTTTCTTAAAAACTATTATACCTAGATATATCGTTTATTCGGAGAGTTATAGTGAGATTTAATGTAGAGTTTTTTTTTTCAAATTATTTAACCTCCTAAAAATTTGTCCCCTAGGAGACTTAAGCACAAACTCGAATAAAGTAGGAATTTAAAATATGTTTTATATATTTTTAAATTCCTGGCCTTCAAGGAAGAGTTCTAGTTTCGGTCTATTCTGAGACCCATAGTAACATTTTCGTCAGCATTACTTCGTCAGCAAGAAATCCAAATTAAAATTTTAGATTCCATATTTTTGTGTACAAAACTATTTCAACGTCTCCATATCTAAACCCTAGAAAACAACAGTGACCTCAATATTAAATTTCAGAATTTCAGCTATTCCTAAACCCCAACGGCACATTTTGTGGCATTTTGCACTTTTCGTACGCTCATAGTATATGTTTCCAAAGCTCTCTATTTTTCTCTATTTTTCAATCCCAATATCAAATTTAGGGATTTAAGCCCTACTCATTTACAAGATACCCAATGTAGTACCACTTAGTATATTTCGTTCGATTATAATACACAGTTAAAAAAAAAACACCTCCATTTTTCAATGCCAGATACCAAAAGGTACCTCAATATCAAATTTAAGGTTTCCAGCCCTCCCTCTTCAACCAATACCCTATTTAGTACCATTTAGTATTATAGTACACAATTCCAAAACCACCTCCATATCTTAACCCCGGACACCTGCAGTGAAATCCATATCAAATTTTGCTATTTCAACCCTATCCCTTCACCCGATAACAATTTAATAAAATATAGTTCTTTTCGAACAGTTGAAGTACAGATTTTTAACTAATCTCATCCTCAGATACCAACAGGGACCGTAATATCAAATTTCGGGACTCCAGCTCTGTTTTTTCCCTCTTTAGTACCTTTTAGAACAATTATAGAACGCATTTCCAAAACCAGCTCCTTCCCTCAACTATAGACACAAACAGTGACATCCTTATAATTTTTTTTTAGCCAATACCAAATTTGGTACTATTTAGTACGTAGTACACATTTTCAAAACCACCTCCACATATCAATTTCATATATGAAGACCTCAATATTGAACTAGGAACTTCAACCATTATCGACTTTCTTTTCATTTAGGGCTTTTCGTACAGATATAGGACGATATAGGAAACCACCGCCGAATCTCAAACACAGATACCATCAGTAGTCTTAACATCAAATTTCAGAATTTTTTCCCTTTTCATTCACTCAATACAAAATATTTTACTATTCAATACTTTTCGTACAATTACAGTACACATTTCCGAAACCACCTCCATATTATCAGACTACCCTTAAACAGCGACACTAATACCAAATCTCAGATTTCAAGAACTATCTGTTCACCCAAAACCAAATGGTACCAAATATAGTACCATTTAGTACTTTTCGTTCACTTGTAGTACACATTTCCAAAAACAGCGCTTTATCCCAAAAAGGGATTCCAATACAAAATTTCAAAATTCCAGCTTCTCCCGTTCACCCAAACCAAACCGTCCCTAATTTAGTACCATTAAGTACAGTTCGTACACTTAGTGCATATTGCCAAAATCCCCTTCATATCTCAAATTTACCTTCCAACCTTGATTCTCATACCAAATTTCCAGGATTTAGCTCTATCCGTTCCCATAATACAAAATAGCACTATTATAGAATTTTTCGTAACCTTAAAGTTCGATTTCCAAATATCCTTTGGTACATCTCTCCTGCACTCTGCATCACTGACTCTAATTCCAAATTCTTGCTCATTTCGATTTTTAGTACATCTCTACAATTCTATTACGAATTTCCAAAAATCCAGCCCTATCACATGACTACTGACCGTCGTGTAAAATTTCACGGTTCTGCCTTTTCACATTGTCGTAGATTCTCAGTCAGTCTTTTGCCACTCTTATCCTTATATAATGAAATCGTCACACGCTGCCCGAATGTTGCTCTGCAGTATTTTGGTCCATTCCTGGCGAACTTTGGTATTTTTTTAGTGCCAACCAAAATACTCCAGACACAATAGCCCAACGGATTGGTATCCGGAGATTTTGGTGGCCATTTTGTGCTGGAAATTAAGCGAGGAACCTCATTTTGTAACCATTTTTGGGTGTCGCGTGTTGAGTGCGATGGTGCTGGAGTCCTGCTAGAATGTCCAAGGTCTGCGGCCAAAATGTTTGCGTGTCCAAGGCTTTAATACACCCTCCAGAATATTTTCGCAATAATATTCGGCATTTATTCTGATGCCATGGTCGATTGATACGAGCGGAGAGCGATCATCGGCTGTTATGCCGGCCCACATCATCACCATGGCCGGCGCTTGAGTTCTGGTGGCCAACCGAAGGTGCACATTTTCAGCTGACCCCATTCTTGGGTGGCGCGTGCTGAGTGCGATGTTGCTGAGTCCTGTTGGAATATCCAAGGTGTTCACGGATAAGTGAACATGTTTTTATAATAAAAGAGAATAGCGGGGCTACCTAGTGTAGATGAGAGGGATTTGTTAAACTGGGATCTTCTTAATACAGTCCACATGAAATAAGATAAGAAAATGTGGTGAGCAGACCTTCGAGTTAGAAATAAATAATACAGAATTTTCAATTGCTGCATGTGTTATGGTGGAGTTAGATTATGGGATGTAATCTTTACTCAGACTGATAAGCAAGTGCTGCATGTTTGCTTGCCACATGTGAGATAGCTATGCGTGTGTATGACCTCCCCCTAAGGTTTATGGTGGCATGGTGCATATGCATGTGTACGGTTGGTATCTATCTCTCTCTCTCTCTCATTTACACTTAGTTATAATTTAGGTTAAGTCATATTATCACAACTAGTTCTTAAGAAATGTTTTTAATAAATAAATTCAGTGTCTTACAAACGCTCAAACGGAAAAGACGTTTGGTCTTTTAATTGATCCCAATTTACACAAGGTCTGCGACCAAAATGTTTGCGTGCCCAAGGCTTTAATACATCCTTCAGAATATTTTCGCGATAATATTCGGCATATATTCTGATGCCATGGTCGATTAATATGAGCGGAGAGCGACCATCGGCTGTTATTGCGGCCCATACCATCACCATGACCGGCGCTTGAGTTCTGCTGGCCAACCGAGGGTGCACATATTCAGCTGACCTCTTTGGCACATAAATACGATATTTTTGTTTGTTTTCAAACTGCTGGACAACGAATGTTTTCTCATCGGAGACGGAGAAAACCAAATTCGGCAGTTCACCACTTTCGGCCAAGCGAAGCAACTCTTTATCTCTTTTGAGTCTATTTTTCTATCTTTCTGTTGCAGTGGAAGATTTTGCACTTTTTGGAATTTCTATGGCTTTATCCCGAGTTCATTTTTCAATATTTGCCGAATGGAATATTGCGATATGTTCAGCTCACGAGCCATTTTTCGGCCATTGCGGCGCGGGTTTCGATCAAGTCGTCGCTTCTTTACTTTTCGAACCATTTCTGCTGATGTTGCTGTTTTCTTCCGCCCACTTCCTTGACATCGGGCTACGCTACCAGTATCACGGTAACGAGCGATGGTACGAGACACAAAAGATTTATTCACATTTAAATGCTGGAGTGCTCTAACGATAGCCTCTTGTGGTTTTCCAGCCAAATATAAAGAAATCCCACTATCACGCTTGAATTCCATCACGAAGAACTTTTTTTCTGGAAAATTCTCACGAAAATGCTTTTGCACGGTTGTAAAAAATATAATGAGCTGTCACTGGAATTATTTTAACAGCTGTCGGACGAGTGGCTTAGAAATGACGGCAGTCTGAAATTGGTTGCAGTTTTTTCATCTCACCCTGTATAAATTGAAAGTATGGAAATATAGAAATATATTTTATGACTTATAGTAAAATTTGATGAAGAATATTTTTGTCTTTGACGTCCTCCATCTAACACGATGCTTTGTTGGAGCTTTTTTCATAAAATCATATTAAGTATTAAAGTAATAAAACATATCTCAATATCAAATGTATTTACCATCTCACATCGAATGTCAAATTAATACAAATATTTGTTTATTTTTATTTATAAATTTTTATTGAATAAATTTATAAGTTGTTGTTGTTGTTTTGTTTTTTTTTTCTTAATTCTTTTTCTTTCTTTTGTTTCTCATTAAAATACTATAAAATATTGAATATTTTTTTTAATCTTTGTTTTTTGTTATTTATTCATTTAAAAAAACACTTCTGTAGGTGATTATTATTTATTTTTTCTTGTCATTGGCACTTTGGCCAATTGTTTGTTGTTGTATGTATGTAGATAGGTAGATATATTGTTGTAATAAGTTGTTGGTTTTCACTTTTCTTGTAATTTACTGTTAGTTAAAATCAAATTGAAATGTTTGGTCGGGGATATGTTTGATGAAAATAAAATTTATGAAATCGAAAATAAAATAAAATTTAAAATAAAAAATGGAAAGAAATTTGAAAATGATTTTAAAAAATTATATTTCTTTAAAAATAAAATAAAAAAAAAATTAATAAAAAACATATTGGAATAATTTATATATTTTTTTTAAATAATTATTTTTTTATTTATTGATTATTTTAATGTAAAATTAAAATAATTAAAAAAATAAAAGATAATACAACACTAATAATAAAATGTGTAATTTCAATCGAATCGATATAAATAATAATGCAAAAATTGAGATTTTTCCATAAAACATTGGTCAATTTTAATTACATGATTTTGCAAATTGTTGAAATCTGAATTCTGATAAAATTATGAAGGTACCCTGGAGGTATCATATGTTTTTATTTTTTCAAAATTATTGGTCTGCACCAGGACTGCGGTCCAGCCAGCCAGACAGACAGATGGACGTACGGACATCGCTAGAATGACTCCAAACATCCTGAAACGGATTTGGTCCAAAGAGACTTAGGGTCTAAAATCGTTATTTGGATGAGACACGATTTGACTATATCAAATGATATACAGGATGAGATGAAAAAACTGCAACCAACTTCAGAGTGCTGTTATTTCTAAGCCACTGGTCCAACAGCTGTTTAAATTATTCTAGTGACAGTTCATTACATCGTTTACAAGTGTGCAAAAGTATTTTAGTGAGAATTTTCCAGAAAAAAATTTATTCGTGATGGAAAAACGTTATAGTGGGATTTCTTTATATTTGGCAGGAAAACCACAAGTGGCTATCGTTAGAGCACTCCAGCATTTAAATTTGAATAAATATTTTGTGTCTCGTACCATCTCTCGTTACCGTGATACTGGTAGCGTAGCCCGACGTCAAGGAAGAGGACGGAAGAAAACAGCAACATCAGCAGAAATGGTTGGAAAAGTAAAGAAGCAACTTGATCGAAACCCGCGTCGCAGTGGCCGAAAAATGGCTGGTGAGCTGAAAATATGGCAATATTCCATTCGGCAAATATTGAAAAATGAGCTCGGCGGGTAAAGGCATTGAAATTCCAAAAAAGTGCAAGAACTTAGACCGCAACTGAAAGGAAATAGACTCAAAAGAGCTAAAGAGTTGCTTCGCTTGGCCGATGAGAAAACGTTCGTTGTCCAGCAATTTGTAAACAAAGAGGTCATATGAAAATGTGCACCTTCGGTTGGCCACCAGAACTCAAGCGCCGGCATGGTGGTGTGATTGTGTGGGCCGCCATTACAGCCGATAGTCGTTCTCCACTCGCATTAATCGACCGTGGCATTAGAATAAATGCCGAATATTGTCGCGAAAATATTCTGGAGGGTGTATTGGACATTCCAACAGGACTCAGCACGCGCCACCCAAGAATGGTTACAAAATGAAGTTCCTCGCTTCATTTCCAGCGCACAATGGCCACCAAAATCTGCGGATACCAATCCGTTGGACTATTGTGTCTGAAGTATTTTGGAAAGGAAGGCTGGCATAAAAAATACCAAAGTGTCGGTCAACTCAAGTAAGCGTTTCGCTGGGAATGGCCCAAAACACCCAAGAGCAACATTCGGGCAGCGTGTGACGGTTGCATTGGCCGTTTGAAGGCCACAATTCGTGCCAAAGGTGATCAATTCGAACAAATCTAAACTTATTCTTAAATTTTTATGCTATTTCCGACACTCTTTGCTCTCATTCAATAAAATTAAAAAAAATGTAAATTTATGGCGTTTGACTTTGTTCCAGTTTTTTTAACTCATAACACCCTGTATATACCCTCTCTAGCCATATGGCTAAGGGTATAACAATTTTTAATAGAACAAGAATCCACTCCCTGGTTATTATTTGAAATGAGATTACCTTGATTTAATTGTACAATGATCTGATCCGAAAAAATATCAAAAGCGATTAAATTTATGAATTTTTGAAAGATTTTTTTGAAATTGTATTGGAAAACTATTTAGGCAAAATATTTAAATCTATGATAACACTGATATATTTCAATAATTATTTATTCACAAATTATTTTTTATTTTATTTTTATCAATTCGATTTATAATTACACATCTTAATTTTTTTATACAAAAATAAAATTAAAACTAAATAATGGACGTACGTATATTGTTAATGAACAAACAAGTTAAGGTTTTTAAATAAACAACTTAAAATGTAAACAAAAAAAATTAAACAAATTATGTTTAAGCAAATTGTGCGTTACTTAAAGCCAATTTCAAATAAAACTAAATGGAACATATAATTGTTTTTTTTTAATAAAAAAAATAATAAAAATAATTTGTTTTTGTTAATATTGCACACGGTATGTAACGAAAAAAAGTTTAGCAAAAAGAAAATATAGTATTGAATGGAATTTGTTTTCTTTTTATCTTTTTTTTTTTTTTTGGTAATTCGTTTTTTTCCTTTGCTCTTTATTGAAATAGCAGCCAATGTATAATTTTTATTGTATTTTTTTCAAAAAAGTTTGGAATTAATTATTCTTTTAATAAAATAAAAATAAGTTTTATTTTAGTATTACTTTGCTTATCTTGTGTGTGTTTTTTTTAATTACTTAAAAATTAATTATTTTATTTTATTTTTTGTGTTTAATAATTTTTCTATTTCGCAAATAATTTGGCAACATTGTTTCAAAATTCTTCATTTAATTGTAATTTGTTGTTGTTGTATAGCGCATTTTAATTTAAGTTTTTTTATTTTTTGATAAATTTTTCAATATTCGCATTGCTTCATCTTCTTCTTTCTACTGTTTTCTTTTTTTCTTTTTTTTTTGAGACTAATCATAATGGATTTCACTACTTTATACTAAAAGTTTATAATTAACTTTATAAGTAATATCGTATCGTTTATCGTAAAAGTAAATTATAAACGTCAATAAAATATGAACATAATAAATGGGGGAACGAATATTCTCTGATAATTTTGAGAAAATCTTTAAAATATTTTGAGGAAACTTTTTAGACTATTTTTTGAAGTGTTCCATTTGAATATTGTGGAGGAAACATATTTTTCAAAAATTAAGGATATATTTTGTCCATATCTAATGGACCTTTCCTTTTGTGTTGTAATTTTTTTTATATATATGAAATTTGAAAATTTTATATAAAATTTAAATTAGGGTGACCAAAAAGAAAATGGACGAAAATTCCTGTGGGGGGAAGAAAGAAAGCCGTTCGAATGAGAATTCATGTGAAAAGTACATTTTTTCATTTCAAGCGATTGATTCGAAGTTCATAAGCAACAGGAACTTTCTCGAAATATTTACTATTCAGACATGTTTTGTAATTTTTGTACAAAAAACTTAATTTTTTACCAGTTGGCCCCACGCGAATGTATTCCTGATTTCGAAAGGCATTCCTATGTCCGTCGCTGGTAAACACTTATTTCATACGAGTATAAATTAGCCAGAAAAGGAAACTTTGTCACAAATCTACTTGGGTCCATGATTTATATGGATGTGACAAATTCATTAGGTTTTTGTTTAAAAATTGATCGACATGAAATTGCTAAGAATTGTTTAAAATGAAATTCAGAGAATATTCTTTCTATTTCTTTGTTTTAAACTAATATTTAATAATTATGAATTTTATTTCGTATTTCCAAAGTTTCATAGTTTTTTTATGTAAATTTCTACTTTGTAAATATTTAATATCAAAATTTGACAAATTTTCCTGTTTTGAGGGTTCCTAAAATTTGTTCTTGATATAATCCAAATGGTCGTTATATACTGGTCGCATTTAAATAAGAAATTAGAAGTGTGAATAATGTAGATTAAGGTTTATATTTCCTTATATATTTGGAATGGGGAGAGGTATCGAAATGCCAACTGGCGAATAAATAAAAAATGAAAAAAAAAATGGAATTTGAAAAAAAAAATTAATTCGACGCAGAATTTTGCATACAGTTAGAGTTTGGGGCTGGGCAGAAGCCTACCAATTCGGACGGTCATCGGCCAATATTTAGCGGGTAAAATAAATCATAAACTTTATGTCAAAAATACGAAAATTTCAACTAAACTGTAAATATTTTTAATCCCGACGAAATTACAAATACATTAAAAGGTCACTTCGGTCCATTATAGTGGTGCTGATAGCCAAAATACCGGATATATAGCAAAATTGGTACACTACATATATGTAAAAGAAATATAGCTCAGTTATTCTGCTTATGCGTCAAGAACTGTTGGACTGATTATCAAAGTGCTCATCATTTCGTAATGGTCTCTTGCCTAAGGATAAAATATTTCAATTTTAATCATATTTTTATGCGATTGTTTCAATTTGTTAAAGTATTTCTACACCCTGCAACTCTATGTGTTTTGGGTATTACATACAGGTCGCAATTATAGTGCGATCCTCATGAAATGTTTGTATGGGGCTAGGATTAGGGTCAGATATAACACCTAATGTTTTATAAAGATGTTCAAACAAACCGCAAACCTAGGTTGCGTATGTTGCACGAAAATACTTCATACGCCACCATGGCTTCATTCAGTTTACTGGAATGGAAAATAAAATAGTATCAGTCGATTTTGCCGACAGATGCATACCCCCAGCCCTAAGTTATCATTAGTAAAACTGCTGACCCTTGTGGGGGAGGTTCCGAAACAGTTGAATAATATTGTCCTTTTATCGTATCGGACCAAAATAAATATAAATATGGCGCCGTGCCAGGTTTGGACTATATCGACTACTTCCTTCGCCATATATGAAATATGTGATCAATTTTAGAAAATATTTAATTCCAGATATAGTTCGGTCGACTATTCATACTTCATCTAATACAGATAAAAACATTGGTATGTGCAAAATTTGAAGGAAATCGAACATTTATATCCAACTTTATGCGAAATCATAAATTCCAATAAATTATATATTCACATCCGATTTCTGCTTAAGTGAAATATTTTTTTATAGAATCGCCGACTTGTCTCGCAAGTTATGTCCGATATAAGTATTGGAAATTGTGACCCTTTGTGGGTGAGGTACCAGAAGAGGATTGGCAGATATATTTAATCTTCACAACAGATCTTGTGTTAGCAAAATCGTTGGTCTGGGTAAAATTGGAGAGAGATGGATGTTTATTCGCCTTTTAAGAGCGGTGTAGGTACCAGAAGCAATAGTCCGACCTCTACCATCTTTACAACAGATCTTGTGTTGATGGAAGTATTGAAATGTACCAAGTCTGATTCCATTCGGATGTTAATTTCGCGTTTTTTTTAACTTCGTGGATATTTAAAATTTTGACCCTTTGTGGGGGAGATGTCAAAAGGAGTGGACCGACCTTGGACAAATAAAAATATTGTGATGTGTGTAATTTGAAGAGAACCGAATGTTTATTTCGCATTTTATGATCGTTTTGATTATTCAAAATGTTAACACTTTGTGGGGGAGGTACCAGAAAGAATGGTCCGATCTCTATCATCTTTATAAAAGATCTTGATGGAAATATTGGGATAAGCCAAGTCTGAATGGAATCGGATGGTAATTTCGTGTTTTATAAGCTTCATGAATATTCAAAATTTTGACTCTTCGTGGGGGAGGTACCAGCAGGAGTGGACCGATATATTCCATCTTCACACCAGACCTTGGACTAACAAAAATAATGTGATGTGTGTAATTTGAAGACAATCGGACACTTACATCACATTTTATAAGAGTTATAATTATTCATAATTTTGATCCTTGTGGGGGAGGTTCTTGATGGATTGGACCGATATTGTCCATTTTTGCACCTGTGCTAGCACTGATGAAAATATTACGATATGCAAAGTTGGAGAAAATTCGGAATATCCTTTCTTTTTCCGTGCATTAAATTATTTTCTTTGAAATTGTTGACATTTTGTGGGGGAGGTACCAGAAGGAGTGGACCGATATTATCCATCTTTGAACTCGATCTAAGTTTGACAATAATATTACGATGTACCAAGTTTGGTTTAAATCGGATACTCCCTTCGAGAGTTATCGTGTGCACCAGCCAGCCAGACAGACAGACGGATGGACGGAAATTGCTAGATCGACTTTAAATGTCTTGAAACGGATTTGCACCAAAGAGACGCAGGGTCTAACACCGTTAATTCGATGAGGCAAGTTTTAGCCGTATCAAATGATATATACCCTCTGTAGCCATATGGCTGAGGGTATAAAAAAAATTAAATATTTCCTGATTTTGCAGCTGCTTTACAGGTCGCCATTGAAAACCAATCGACACGGAATTTTGCATGGGAAGAGAGTTAAGGACAGAGAAGAAATCTAGTAGTTTGGATAACCATTGTATTATATATAGCTGTAAAATGGATCACAAATTTCGTGTGAAATTGTTTTGAATACCTAACAACACGACGGATATATAACGACGGCATAACCCCCCATCCATTGCAGCCGAAGAACGTCAGCTGCCTAGACAAACCAGGGTAGTTTTGGCGCAATTACGTTCAGGATGGTGTAGTCGCCTCAATTCGTATTGGGCACGAATTGATGAAGATGTGGGTGACGCCTGCCCGGCGTGCGATACAGGCCCGCACAATACGCTACACCTTTTTAATTGCTCAGCCAAACCTACCCAACTCACTCCAGAGGATCTCTGGCTACAGCCCGTTAAAGTAGCCGAATTTCTAAACCTGGAGCTGGAACCAGATTAGCAGAACACGAACTCACACATGTACTACTGCTACAACAACAACAACAACGGAGTGCATAAATATTGGCAAAGGCCAAAAAGCTGGGTAGTGTTCTATGACATCATAACAAAGACGGAATCTTTAAAAATGGATTTAGACATAAGGGGGGTTTCCAACATACTGTAGGGTTTCTAGGGTATCACATGTTCAGCCCCAAACACCATATCCTTTGCTTTCTTGTTTAATATAGTTCTCATTGAAGTCATATCATGCACTATAAAGCAATGATATTTGGTACAAGGGGTACAAAAGCATCCGTCAAGTATGTTAAAAATGGATTCAGAGTTGGATATAGTTTCCAAATTCTGACCACTCTAAAATACACGATACGCATTCAACTAAGGTAGTTGATACAATCTATTTCACAAAAATTCCAAAAAAAAAAAAAAAAAATCTTACGGGAGCGCTTTTAAATATGCATAGTGGTTTAGAGTATCATATAGTCGGTCCGACCAACTTTGGACCTTTCCTTACAGTTTTTTTAAAGGTGCCATACCTTTTCTGTATACAGTACATAATATATTTATTTCCTCCAGTTTTAAAAAAATTATGATGTTTGAAATAGAAACGGAAACTTCCTTGGGAATAGGACAACGAGGAAAATAATGAATTGTTATTCATATTATTTTCCAGTATTATAATTTTCAATACGACCAGTATACACTACAGATATTCTATATTTTTTCTTTATAAAATTCATATTTCGCATGATGTTAATTGGGTAATAATTAATATTATTCGTATTTTCTCAATATTAATATATATTTTTTGTCTACTTATTAATGCCCATAATTTTGTTTTAAGTTTTTTGTTGTCTTCAGAGAGAATGTTTTTCTTTTTTTAATAATTCGGCTACTACAAAATAATCAGTTTACAATGTTAATATCAAAATCTATGATAACTTAATGGAAGCTAACTTAATTGGGGGAAATTTATTAAATTATGATTAAGTAAATACATACATTTATATAATACAGAATATAATATCTATTTGATATAATTATTTGGAAATAAATATTAAAAATTAAAACAAAACAAAAGTTGATAACAAATACATGTTGAGAAATTGGGGTTTTCATGGGTGTCATGATGAGAGCAAGCCAAAAAAAAAGTAGAATATGGAATAAAATGGTAATGATGTATAAATCATTTGTGATATATATATTTTAAAAAAGAAAAATTACATTTAATATACAATTACATACATATACAAAAAAGTATTATTTTTGATTTTTAATTTTCAAAAATAATTGTTTAAATTTAAACACTGATTTGAAAATTTTACTTACAATTAAACATGTAATTCTTTCCGTATTTTCTTTTCATTTTGTAATTCAATAATTTATATAAAAATTATATTTTTACTATAAATTGTTTGTTTTTTTTTTCAGTTAATAAAACACATATTGTTTTCTTTTCTCTTTCTTGTGGGGGAGGAAATACCAAAGCATTCTCTCTTCGGTTTTCAAATTGGTTCTCGTTAGATTTTTTCACTTCCTTAAACTAATTTAATTTTTTTTAAATTATACATTAATTTTTGTGTGTTTTTTCTTCATTTCTTTTAATAATAATAATTAAGAGTGTGTGTGTGTGTGTGTGTGTGTGAGTGTTTGTTTTTTTAATTCTAATATTTAATTTTCTTTAAACATTATGATGATAATTCGGTGCTTTCTCTGCGCATATTTATGATGTCATTAAAATCACTTTCGGCCGATTCAATGGATTGTATCGAAGAACTTCTTAGCTTGGAGGCTGGTATGAATTTTCCTCTACTCTTTAATGCTGTTAACTGGAAATTTTTGTAAAAAAAATAGATTTGATATTAGAAAAGATCTGGAAATATTTTTTCAAATAGCTATCGTAATAGACAATGATGACGAAAACGCATGCTGGTCTTCGGGACAGGTAAATTTTTGAAACGAAAATGGTTGTGAAAGATATTTGAAAATCTTTTTTTTTATTTCAAAAAATGCAAAATATTGAAAATATATCAAATAATAAAAAATTGAACTCTAATTATTTCAAATTGTAATTTTTGGCTTCTATTTTTTTGTTTTAAAGAAAAATCATTTGTTCTGAGCTTAACTTATAACGAACTATTAACTTACAGAGTTTCAAATTATTGAAAAAAAAAAACTTCAAATAATAAAAAATTGGCCTCTAATTATTTCAAATTGTTATTTTTGGCTTCTCCTATTTTTGTAATTTTTTTTAAAGAAAATCTCTTTGATCTGAGCTTAACGGTTGAAATGGATTTTTTGATATTTGAAAAGGAATACTTTCTAGCCAAGTTTTTTTTCACTGCCAATTTTCACTTGGACAATTTTGGAATAAGCCCTTGCCTTGTCAAACCATCCAGCCATCTGCAGTGAACAAATTGTGTCAATTGAGATTGGGAAAAGTGTCTGGAAATACTTTAAATGGTAACCAATCAATCAACAAGCTCAGCTCGAATGAAAAAATCAAATAAATGTCCCGTTTTTGGTATGACGATTCGAAAGTGAACTGAAAGAAAAAACACCCAACCTGGGGTCGGATTTTTTTTTTTATGAAAATTTTACATGAAAAATATTTACTATATAATCTACCCGCAGCCATATGGCTAATTATACCCACAACGATATGGCTAGAGAGAGTATATATCAATTGATACGGCCAAAACGTGCCTCATAGAAATAACGGTTTAAGACCCTAGGTCTCTTTGAACTAAATCCGTTATAGGACATTTTAGTCGATTTAGCGATTCTGGTACTTTTCTAACAAAAGGTCGACATTTTTATACCCTTAGCCATATGGATAGAGAGGGTATATATTATTTGATAGGCTAAAAACTGTTTAACACCATAGATCTTTTTGAACCATATCTGTTTCAGGGTATTTGGAGTCGATCTAGCGATGTCCGCCCGTCCGTCTGTCTGGCTTGTGCGCACGAAAATTCTCGAAGGGAGTATCCGATTTGATTCAAACTTGGTACATGAAAATATTATTGTCAACCTTAGATCGAGTTAGGAGATGGGCAATATCGGTTCACTAGTTCTGGAGCCTCCCCCACAAAATGTCAATATTTTCAAAGAAAATAATTTACTGTACAGAAAGAGAACGGGTAGTTCGATTTTGCTCCAACTTTACAAATCCTATTATTTGCATCAGTGCTAGGTCAGGTGTGAAACTCCATCCAGTGCTACCCCCACAAAAGGGGGTGATTAATTGTAACTCTAATATAATGTGAAGTAAGAGTCTTACTGTCTTCAAATTTCAAACATCACAAAATTTTAATTAAACAATAGTCTGGTATGAAGGTGGGATATATCGGTCCAATCCTTTTGATATCTTCCCCACAAAAGGTCAAAATTTTGAATATCCATGAAGCTCATAAAACGCGAAATTAACATCCGATTTCATACAAACATTGCACATCTCAATATTTCCATTAGCACAAGATCTGTTATTAAGATGGTGGAGATCGGACCATTCATTATGATGCTTCCCTCACAAACGGTCGATATTCTGAGTAACCAAAACGATCATAAAATCCGAAATAATCATCCGGCTCTTTTCATATTTTACACATCCCATTATGTCTACTAACACAAGATCTGCTGTGAAGATGGAATATATCGGCCCACATCTTGTCAATGTCAATGAAGCTCAAAAAACACGAATTTATCATCCGATTCCATTCAAACGTTGCACATCTCAATATTTCCATCAAAACAAGATCTGTTATAAAGATGGTAGAAATGGGAATATTTCTTCTGGTACCTTCGCCACAAAGTGTCAAAATTTCAAATAATCAAAACAATAATAAAATCCGAAATAAGCATCCGGCTCCCTTAATATTTCATACATCCCATTATTTCTACTAACACAAGATATGCAGTGAAGATTGAATATATCGCTCCACTCCTTTTGGAACCTCCTCCACAAAGGCTTAAAATTTTGAATATCCATGAAGCTCATAAAACGCGAAATTAACATTCGATTCCTTTCAGACTTGGTACATCTCAATATTTCCATCAACACAAGATCTGTTATAAATATGGAAGAGATGGGAACATTTCTTCTGGTACCTCCCCCACATAGAGTTCAAGGTTTAAAAAACCCATCTAAGAAAGCGATATAAGTATCCAACTCTATTCAAATTTCACACATACAAACTTTTTTGCTAACAAAAGATCTGTTGTGAAGATTATATATAGCTTAAACCCCTTCTGGTACCTCACCCACCAAGAGTCACAATTTTCATTACTTTTATCTGTCATAACTTGTGAAATAAGTCAGCGATTCTTTACATCTTGCTATATCTAAATATTTCTCTCAACCAGAAATCTGAGATGAATATGATGATATATGATTTCGCATAAAATTGGATATAAATGTTCGATTTTATTGTAATTTTGTCCATGCGGAATACTTCGGTCGACTAAATTTGGAAATTAAGGCACATTTTAACATTTTCTAAAAAATTATCACATACCTCATATAAGGTGAAGGAAGCAGTCAATATAGTCCAAATCTGTCACGTCGAAATATATATATCATATTTATTTAGGTCCGCTACGAAATGGCTAATATTGGTCCATTTCTTCGAAACCTACTACTTTGAGGGTCAATTTGAATATTCGTAACAGATGTCAAAAATCGAAAATTGGCTGATATATCCTCAATTTTTATTTTTTAATTTAAATTTTTACTTAATTTAATAAATACTCATAGATTTATTTTTCAATTCAAGTTCAATTTCGACTCGTCGTACAAACTCAGAGTATTTATTTAAAAATATAATTTTTCAAATATCTATTACAACCATTTTCGTTCGTTTTTTTTTTTTTTTTTTTGATAAGAAAAATAATTAATGAAACCATTTATGTCAAGTAAGAAATGCAGTGTTAGTATTATTTATTTTTTTTTTTTTAATTTTTAATGTTATTTCTTTTTGGTGTTAATGAAAAGTAAGTGCAACATATATTTGTTAGTATTAATGGTTAGTATGTTAATTTTGAATTATTTTAAGAAGGGTTGGTTGTTCAGGTGCTTATGTTAAGTGTTATTTTATATATGTACTATACAATAATAAACATTAATTATCCAATATTTACAACATAAACTACATTTTACAAGATTTAATAACAGAAAACAAATATAAAATTAGGAAAATAGCATGACAATAATAAAAATGAAAATGACAAAAAGGAATGATGGAACATTTAATTGATTATGAAATTTTTATTTATGCAACATAATGGAGGTTTATGGAAAAAAAAAACTAGTATAAAAATAAAATATATATTTTTTGTTTCATAATAATTAGCAATTTTTGTACTGTAAAAAGAATAAATTTAGAAACATATTTTTTATATCCTAAATTATAGCATGCCTTTTTTATTTTCCTTAGGACCCACGGTCCATATATACAAATTTAATGCGGAAACAAAAAAAAAATCGAAGTTCGGCAGGGTCTTGATTTTTGTTGAATGACGGGTGGTGATCTTTAAATCGATGTAACATTTTATGCTGATCACGAATGAATGTAATTTATGGGATCTCCTATGAATATTGCGAATTGCAAATTTTGCACGATTTTGCAAACAGTATATTCGACCGGGCCGAACTTTGAATATCATCCCCCAAATAGAACGAATTTGGAAATTTTCAAAAAAAAAAAAAAAAAATCAAATTAGTTAAAATTCTCTTAAAATCTTAAAACTGCACTAACTGTAGCTCCCTGCCGTTGTATTGGGGTCCATACGAAAACATGGATGTATATAGACATTCTTTTTAATACCCATTATAGTATTCATACCCGGAACTTGAAAAGATTCCCGTGAATAATGTCGCAAAAGCATAAAAAACCGAATATAGGGAGTTACCGTTATATGGGGGCTATGTGAAGACCTGAACCTGCATACGAAGAAAATAATATATCATAGACTGCAGTACCCATAAGGAACTTAAAATACGAAAATCGAAATCATTCCGGAGAATAATGTCGCTGAAATCAGCCAAATACCGAAAACAGTGAGTTACCGACAATTAGACGTAGACAGAATATCATGTCACAGCTGTAATTTGAAACAATTCTGGTGAATATTGTAGCAATAAAATCATAAATATACCGAATATAAAGAGGTAACGATGTAGGGGGCCTATACGAAAACCTGGACCTGCATAGACAATTTTCTGTCACATGTTGAAATGTTGAAGCCATTCCGGTGAATAATGCCGCTGAAATCACCAAAATACCGAATAAAAGGAGGCACCATTATATGGGGGCTATGCGACGACCTGGGCCTGCAGAGGCAATTATCTGCCACAGTCTTTAGTACCTATTAGGAACTTCTGTTTAGAGCCCTATGTGGGCTCATAACTATTGAAATTAACCGAAATTTCGGAAAACTTACATTTTTGCAATACCTCAGGTCTTCGGGTCAAACATAAATTAAGAATGACACCAAGTACCAATGCTTCTGGCGGCGACACCTTTTTGAAGGGAAATTTAAGAAAGACTGGGGAATAATTTCGGTCTTTATGTAAGCAGTGGGCCAATATAAAATATCCTGACCAAGTCTGATAAATATATTACTATGCGTCAAGCTTCGACTTGGTGCGACAAATTTCAATTTTTTTAATATTTACTGGGAAAATGCAGCAGATTATGAAAGTAGTCGTTTTTGAAGTTTACAGTCGGCGTTTTTGAAGTTTACATCGAAAAATAACCAATATTTGATGTGGTGTGAAGATGGAATATATTGGTCCACACCCCCCTAAAATAGGTAAAAACTGTGAATAGCCTGAAGTTCATAAAATATGTATCCAATTACTTCCGTCAATGTTCACATTTCAATGCTTTAACAACAAAAGATCTGGTGTGAAGATGACAGATATCGGCCTACGCTTCCTGGTACCTTCCACATAAAGGGTCACAATTTAAATTCTATATCTCTAAAACTTCCGAAATAATCAGTGATTGTATTCATATCTCGTATATCTAAATATTTCCCTCAACCAGAGATCTAATATGAACATGGAATTTACCGGTCCATTCCTTCAGATACCACCCCCACAACAAAAGATAAAAATTTGATTAACAATTATTCGCATGAAACGGGAAATAAATGTTCGATTTTCATTGAATTATTTTTATCAGTATAAGATGGAGTGGAAGTGGTACCACAAACATAATTCCATATTTTCCTAAAATTTTCACATATCTCATATAGAATAGTTCAAATCAGGAACGCTTCATAATTATATCGAACTTATGTCGGACATGAAATTTAAAATATTGGCCCACTACTTCGGAAACTTGCCCATTATGAGTCAACATTAAAAATATACGGACAATGGTTGAAGGTTGTGTCCACCTTGAACTCAGAAAATTAATGAATCCGCAATATTGCTTTCAAAAACTGAGCAAAGAAAAAATACCTAAAATTTGTGAGATGGACTTTCTTAAAAACTTAATTTTATTCAGATATAGACAATTAAACAGATACTCCCTGTTTCAATATTCCATAATGACTCTTTTCATTTTGTCAAATCTATAAAGAATATATATTTTAGTCGTGAATTGAGACTCTCATTAGCTCGCCATTAAAGGCTTTATATATACTCCTTTTTGCTAGCCTTAAAACCTTGTAAAAACGCTTATCATATATCGACTAAAACTTCGATCATCAATAAATTTTGATCATCATTCGGGGCCCGTCTTTAAATTTGCTAAAATACTCTCTAAACGCCAAGTAAATATCACATACAAAGGCTAGTTATGAGGCTCGTCTTCCTTATATATATCCATACTTGTAATATAGCTCATTATCAGACCCTGGGAGGATAGGTGATTTTTCAGAAACAAAAATTTCTTATTTCAAGTAAACGATTTTCTAAAAAAATATTTGTTTGAAATAATGAATGTGAAGTGTATCCTACTCAAATTTACATCAGAATTTATCTCAATGAAATGATAAAACTCAAAAATAAAATTCGAAATTAATTTCAAACTCCACTAGAAAGGTGGGACAAACGCAGTAGCCTCCCTTTACTTTTCTATGAAAACAAATTATTAATATATTTTGTTTATATAACAACAATCATGCAAAACTCAAAAGAATGACAACGAACGACGAACGGAAAATGCGATACGAATAATTAAAAACTCAAAACTAAAAAAGGAGTAAACAACAAATTCGTATCAACATGAAATGTTTTAATGCATTCAGACGACATACGACTAGCGATATTAATTATTATATAATGGAAAAAATCAAAGATTGTTGTTGTTGTTTGAGAAAATTTTGAGCAAAAACAAATATTGCATGTTATAATGACCTGATCTGGGTTTGTTCTTTTATTCGGGTTTAAGTGCGTATGGTTTTGCGTTTTCGTTTTTTTTTTCTTTTGCTGTGTTTTTTGGTTCAATTGTTTTCATTTAATTTCGGACATAAGTATGTTTAACTTATCCACTTCCAAGGTTCTGTATCGGGACTTGTTATGGGCGTAGTATACTATAAACACACAAACACATAGAAAAAAGAATAAATAGCGATAAAATAAATATTAAAAAACGGAACTCAAAGAGAAAATTTTTAAAATATATATTCGGTTATGTATGTTGTTGTTTTTTTTTTTTTTTTGTAGTTATGGGTGTACTTATACAAATTTTTGGCAGTGTAAAAAAAATAAAAAATTAAAATTTTCAAATTTTTAAAAATAATACTTTTCAATTTTTTTAAAAAATAATTTAAAAGAAATAACAATAACTGTTGATTGAATGAAATTTTTATTCAAAGGACGTTTGTGGGGTGTTTCATATATTAGGGTGTTCTGTTGTTGCATGAAGTGAAATGAAGCTTTAAGCATGGTTTGGAAACTAAAAATTACAAATACAGAAGATAATGTTTGTAAAGACCTTAAATATAGCAAAGAGATTCCGGAAAGGCATTTGACAGTCACGCCAAATACCTATAGGGCGAGATAAAAAAAACTGCAACAAACTCAAACGCCATAATTTTTATTTTTTTTTAATTTTTTTTTTTTTTTTGAATGAAAGCAAAAAAATATCGGAATAGATTTAGATTTGTTGAATTGGTCACCTTGGGCACGAATTATGGCGTTCAAATGGCCTGTGTAACCGTCACACACTGCCCGAATTGCTTGCTCTGCAGTATTTTGGCCCATTCCCTGCGAAGCGCTTGCTTCAGGTGATCGACACTTTGGTATTTTTTTAGTGCCAACCTTGCTTTCCAAAATACTCCAGATACAATAGTCCAACGGATTGGTATCCGGAGATTTTGGTGGCCAATGCGCGCTGGAAATGAAGCGAGGAATTTCATTTTGTAACCATTCCTGGGTGGCGAGTGCTGAGTGCGATGGTGCTGAGTCCTGTTGGAATGTCCAAAGTCTTCGGCCAAAATGTTTGCGTGCCCAGGGCTTCAATACACCCTCCAGGTCACGCCACGGTCGATTAATACTACGAGCGGAGAGCGACCATCGGCTTTTATGGTGGCCTACACCATCACCATGGCCGGCGCTTGAGTTCTAGTGACCAACCGAAGGTGCACATTTTCAGCTGACCCTATTCTTGGGTGATGCGTGCTGAGTGCGATGGTGCTGCTGAGTCCTGTTGGAATATCCAAGGTCTACGGCCAAAATGTTTGCGTGCCCAAGGCTTTAATATACCCTCCAGAATATTTTCGCCATTGTATTCTGTTTTTTTTCTGATGCCACGGTCGATTGCGATACGAGCCGAGAGCGACCATCGGCTGTTATGGCGGGGCACATCATCACCATGGCCGGCGCTTGAGTTCTGGTGACCAACCGAAGGAGCACATTTTCAACTGACCCCATTCTTGGGTGGCGCGTGCTGAGTCCTATTGGAATGCCCAAGGTCTGCGGCCAAAACGTTTGCGTGCCCAAGGCTTTAATACACCCTCCAGAATATTTTCGCGATAATATTCGGCATTTATTCTGATGCCACGGTCGATTAATACGAGCGGAGAGCGACCATTGGCTTTTATGGCGGCCTACACCATCACCATGGCCGCCGCTTGAGTTTTGATGGTCAAACGAAGGTGCACATTTTCAGCTGACCCCATTCATGGGTGGCGCGCGAGTTACGTAATTGTTCAATTATGCTCTTCACTGTATATATTGTTTTACTTTTTCTTTATTTTCAGTCTTTATAAATTATTCTTTACTCCTTTCCTTTTAAATTGAATTCTGATCTCTCTCATCCATAACCCTTAGTTTTAAGAAATTATGTTATAAGTATTGTTGTAAATCATAGAGTCATTTCAGTCGTATGTAAGAAGTTAAAGCGAAGTGTCGCAAATATTAAATAATAAAATTAATTGAACTAAAGTGTGTTTCTTCTATTTACTTAACTGGCGCAGTCTACATAACGAATCTACCTTAATAAAATCACAAAAAAAATATTAATAAACTAAAGTTTATTATAACATGAGATAAAAAAAGAAAGTTGCAACAATCAAGTTAAATACGAATATGCGACTTGAAAAAAATAATAAAAACAGAATATTCTAATTTAAAATTTGTTGAATTCACTAATTGTCAAAAAATGTGTTGTGAAAAAAAAAACATCAGTAACAAAAAATAATCAATTGTACGTTCAAGGTCATTCAAGGGCAGAAATTGCAGTTGCTTCAGACAACTAAAATATGAAAAAGACAAGAAATTGCCACCAAGTGAAGTAAAAAAAAGACAACAGTGAAGTAAATCAAAAAAGTAACCAAATAAAGCAACAAATTCACTGAGTAAAAGGGCTACGTGACTTTGATCACATAAACAAAGAAGAAAAAAATAAAAAAAATAAATAAATTGAGAGCCAATAAAAAATATAATTTTACTCTCAGAGAAAATTTAAGTGAATCAAAATGGCCCAATTATCACTCTCAATGAATGACATTCTAAAAGACGCTCAGCGAATTCATGAATACAGGGGAGACGAGACTTATGCTCTCACTTCCTTTTTAAGAGAGGTGGATACAATATTTTCTCTTATTCAGCAAAATGCCGAAGCGAAAGAGTACATCTACCAAAGAGTTGTATTAAATAAAATTCAGGGAGAGGCTCTTCATGTTTTACGGACCTTGGGCCCAAATCCGAGTTGGGATGAGACAAAAGACGCATTAATCAGCAACTTCGGAATCCACGAATCGTATCACCAATTATATCAACATGCATTTGAAGCAAAAAACGTTTGTATCATTAACTATTATAAGCAACTAAGAGAAATATTATGTAAATTAAACGAAAAATATGAATACGACAAAGAGAAACCTGTAGAATTTAGTCCCTTATATGTAGAGAAAATAATTCTAAAAACATTTTTAAATAATATTGATTTAAATCTTGCATCTGTAGTAATTAACAGAAATATTGATAAATTAAGAGATGCATTTAATTTGTTGGAACGCGAAGGTTTGATTAGATTAGAAAAAGAGAAAAAAAATGTTGATCAGCCAAAAAGGGACAATAATTACGATTATAATTCTTTCAAAAGAAATAGTAATAGGTTATATGTTAATAGTAATCATAACAATGGAAATAATAGAAATATAAATGTTAATTCAAGCCAAACAAGATCATTTAATAGTAACCAATATTCAAGAAACTATCAACGCAACGGCTCTAATGTTCATCGATCTTTTGGAAATGTAAATAACAGTTCAATACCTAATGTAAATAGTGAGATGGAAGTAGACCATATTCAGTTCAGCCAAAATGTTAATTCAAACGAGGAAGAAGAAGTAAATTTTCTTACAACTGCCTCAAAAAGGCACTTCCAATGATTTATCTTACTATTGGAGAAAACAAAATTAAAGCACTTATTGACACCGGCTCAACTACTTCCATTATGAACGAAACCAAACTTCCAAAATTTAAAAGAATTCCACTTTCTAAGAAAATATCCTTTACGTCATTAAATGGTAGTATGGAAATTACACACGAAATTATTACAGACCTACCCATAGAATTTAGTGAAAAGGCAACAATGTCTTGGAAGCTAACAAAATTTTTTAATAAAGATTTTGATGCAATTTTAGGTCAGAACATATTGAAGCCTCTTGGAGCTATAATTGACATGGAAAGAGATACATTGACAATTAATAATATTACGCTAGATTTTATTAGAATTTGTCCATATGAAGCTGATGAGATTCACCAAATCGAGACATTAGATTTTGAAACCACAATTTTAGATCATTTATTCAAAAATTTGAATCATGAAGAATCTTTAGCTTTAGAAGACATTTTATGTTCATTTAACGATTTGGTGTATCGAGAAGGCGATAGGCTGGGAAATACACCTATTATCGAACATGAGATTAAAACCATTTCCGATAAACCTGTATATACCAAAATTTACAGATACCCATACATATACGAGCAAGAAATTTGTAATCAGATAAAAGAAATGCTTGAAGGTGGTATAATAACTGAGAGCAATTCTCCTTATAACAGTCCTCTTTGGATTGTTCCGAAGAAAATAGATCACTCAGGAAAACAAAGATTCAGGATTGTCATTGATTATAGGAGACTCAATGATTTAACGGTTGATGACAAATTCCCAATCCCTAACATTGATACAATACTGGATAAACTTGGTCGTTCGCAATATTTTACTACAATAGATTTGGCGAAGGGGTTTCACCAGATTATGGTAAAAGAGTGTGATAGACCTCAAACGGCTTTTTCAACACCCTACGGACACTACGAATTCGTCCGAATGCCATTTGGGTTGAAAAATGCCCCTGCCACGTTTCAACGGCTGATTAACCAAGTTCTTCGTGAGTTTATTAATAAGATATGTGTCGTATATCTCGACGATATACTTATATTTTCGTCCAGTCTTCAAGAGCATATGACAAGTATTAGAAAGATTTTTAGTGCTTTGAGAAAAGTAAATCTAAAAATTCAGATCAATAAATGCTCGTTTTTTGCAAAGCAAACTTTATACTTAGGCCACTTGCTGACAACACAAGGAGTTAAACCTAATCCAGAAAAAATCGATACAATTTTAAACTTAAAATTACCTCATACTATAAAAGGCATAAAATCGTTTTTGGGTATAACAGGATATTACCGCAAATTTATAAAAGATTACGCCAAAGTGGCATATCCAATGATTAAATACTTACAAAAAGACGTTCGATTAAATGTTAATGATCCAAACTTTATAAATTCATTTGAAAAATTAAAAAGAATCTTGACAGAAGACCCAGTATTAAAATATCCTGACTTTCACAAACCTTTCCAATTAACAACTGATGCTAGCGATATCGCAGTTGGTGCCGTTTTACAACAAAATGGACATCCAATATGCTACGCCAGCAGGACACTTAGTAAACATGAACGTAATTACTCAGCCACAGAAAAAGAACTTCTAGCAATAGTTTGGGCAACTAGCTATTTTCGTCCTTATCTGTACGGCATTAAATTCGATATACTATCAGACCATCAACCATTGAAATGGTTACTTGTAAAATCTCAGACAAAGGAATTGAGCCCACGACTATATCGCTGGATAATGAAATTAAGTGAGTTTAATATTAATATTGGGTACATCAGAGGAAGAGATAATACGGTTGCTGATTTCTTAAGCAGACTTAATAACGATTCGGGGCAAATTAACCATTTCAGCGATTCCAATGGATCATTATACAATAATGGTGATGATGATTTGGAAACCATCCATTCGCAGTTGGAAGGCGATAATGATTATATAAATATCCTTGATACGGTAGTTAATAGGTTTAAAGTACAAATTATTTTGACAAATGATAAATATAAAGAAACTGATGAAGTACATGGCAATAAAAAGATTTTTATAAATTCAGAAGATTTAAATGCTACTGTGGATAAAATACTAATGGACAATATAAAAAAAGGAATAGTTGGAATTTTTACAGAACTTAGTGATAAAAAGTACTATATTTTACAAAAAAAGATAACAGACCTATTTCAGGGCAACTCTTCCGTTAAATTTGTTCGGTGTGCATATATGGCACAAGATATGAAAAATGAAGACGAGACATATCAACAAATACATTACTATCACAAAAATGAGACTGGACATACCGGTATAAATGAAAATTATGAGGGTTTAAAACGAAAAATATATTTTCCAAACTTAAAATTTTTAATCCAAAAATATGTTAATAATTGTGATATTTGCAGTAGGGTAAAATTCAATCGAAATCCCATAAAAGCTAGATTTCAAAATACGGAAACTCCAACCGATATTAGACAAATTATCCATATGGACATATATATAAATTCAAAATGCAGTTTTTTGACATTTTTCGACCGTTTTTCGAAGTTTGCAACAGCTTATTATTTAGAAGACAGGACTAACCAAACGGTCATAGAAAAAATTCGTCTATATAAATCACAAATGGGATACTTCAGTAAACTAATCACAGACAATGAATTTAAAAGCATAAATATAAAAGATTATTTTAGAGAGGAGAATATAGAACTGCACTTAGTCAAATCTAACAACCATACCGGAAACTCTGATATAGAAAGATTCCACAATACTCTTACAGAAAAAATTAGAATGTTGTATATTGAACAAAAGTCTTTATCTATTAAAGAGAAAGTAAGTAAAGCCGTGGAATTTTTCAATAACAGTTACCATTCAGTCATTAAGGAAAAACCATTCGATGTTGAATTTGGAGTTTGCAATAAAACAAAAGTCTATGAAAGAGCCATTGCTATAAAAGAACATGTAATAAATAAAAGAAATATGAATAGAGAAAATTATACAGAACATAGAGACAAAGGTTACATTAAAAATTATAAATCTGTAAGGCATAAAGATGAGCCTAAATTTCGATTAAATGATCTTCAAAATGTGCATAAATCCAATATAAAAAGAAAAACGAAATATAAAGATGAATATGATATCAAATGCCTTAACTCTTAATATATTTAATTAACATTTGACACTAGTATATTTTATTATTAGTTTGTATAGTAAGTTATTCTTAATGTCTTAAACAAAATTAACAACAATGTGGACATTGTCCTGATTTAAACGAAGGGGAAGTTACGTAATTGTTCAATTATGCTCTTCACTGTATATATTGTTTTACTTTTTCTTTATTTTCAGTCTTTATAAATTATTCTTTACTCCTTTCCTTTTAAATTGAATTCTGATCTCTCTCATCCATAACCCTTAGTTTTAAGAAATTATGTTATAAGTATTGTTGTAAATCATAGAGTCATTTCAGTCGTATGTAAGAAGTTAAAGCGAAGTGTCGCAAATATTAAATAATAAAATTAATTGAACTAAAGTGTGTTTCTTCTATTTACTTAACTCGCGCTGAGTCCTATTGGAATGCCCAAGGTCTGCGGCCAAAACGTTTGCGTGACCAAGGCTTTAATACACCCTCCAGAATATTTTCGCGATAATTTTCGGCATTCATTCTGATGCCACGGTCGATTAATACGAGCGATGAGCGACCATCGGCCATCACCATGGCCGGCGCTTGAGTGCTGATGCCCAACCGAAGGTGCACATTTTCAGCTGACCTCTTTGGCAAGTAAACACGATCATTTTGTTTGTTTACAAACTGCTGGACAACGAATGTTTTCTCATCGGAGACAGAGAAACCCAAATTCGGCAGTGCACCACTTTCGGCCAAGCGAATCAACTCTTTAGCTCTTTTGAGTCAATTTTCTTTCTGTTGCGGTGTAAGTTCTTGCACTTTTTGGAATTGGAATTTCAATGGCTTTACCCCGAGCTCATTTCTCAATATTTGCTGAATGGAATATTGCGATATGTTCAGCTCACGAGCCATTTTTCGGCCACTGTGACGCGGATATCGATCAAATCGCTTATTTACTTTTCGAACCAATTCTGCTGATGTTGCTGTTTTCTTTCGTCCACTTTCTTAACGTTGCGTTACGCTCCCAGTCTTTCGGTTATGGGCGATGGTACGACATACGAAAGTTTTTTTTTACATTTAAATGATGGAGTGCTCTAACGATAGCCCCTTGTGATTTCCCAGCCAAATCTAAAGAAATCACACTATCACGACGCTTCAATTCCATCACGAATAACTTTTTTTCTGGAAAATTCTCACCAAAATGCTTTTGTAGGCTTGTAAACAATATAATCAGCTGTCACTGGAATAATTTTAACAGCTGTCGGACGAGTGGCTTAGAAATGACAGCAGTCTGAAATTGGTTGCAGTTTTTTTCATCTCACCCTCTATGTCGGAAAGACCTTTGGAAGGCACCCAATAACAATAAATTGCTTAGAAACTTGGAATTATTTCTCTTGAACTTTTTTCCGATTTTAAAATCCGATTCTTTAAAGGTCATTCCAAACGAAGTCTATGCTGTATTGCCAACACAATGACGGATAATAATGAAATGAACAGTTAATGGTAATCTTTGGGTGAAATAGCTTTTGAGTGAAATGTATAGTTTTATTGTGGGGACACATATCATCAGTAAAAGTTATTGGTAATTGTAATAGTGGTAGTAGTAGTAGTAGTAGTAGTGTAGTAACAAATGTAACCCAAAACCAATTTTTAGTTGTTGTTGTTTGATGTTGTAAAGTGAGTTAAGTGAATTATAGTTTTTTAGTTGTATTATTTACAATAGAATAATAGCTGGAATAAATTAATAATACAACATGAACAATGGTAGGAGGGGGGGTAGAATGTGACTGATGTGTGGCGGAGGGGGAAAACGTATTGAAAACAAACTAAACAAACTCAAAACATATTTTTGGGGGATGAATGGGAGGGGGCGTGGCGTGACGTGGCTCACTTTGGGTCAAACAATCCATTTGTTTTCACATTGAAACAATGTCGACTTACCTCTGCTTTCAAGTCGGCGATTCTGTCCTGCAGATCACGTACTTTATCGGAATCATCTAAATTAGAACGTAGTTCACCTTCTGCCAACATTTCAGAATTCTGAAAGAAGAAAACGAAAATAAAGAAATATTGAAATTTTTGAAATAAATAATTAACATCAATTTTTGATGTCGTAATTTTACAACAGCTCCCTCAGGTCGACAGAGTGACTATTATCAGGTCCTTCATAAAAATTCTGCTAATATCGTCTAAAAAGAACAAAAGGAATCCCTTTGGATCCTATTGAATACCCTAATAATACTTCTAGTTGTCATAAAGTTTATTTTCTGGTCGTCAATAAATTCGGCAAGAAATGTATTCCTGTGGTCTAAATAGAATACCTCCTTGTTGTCATAAAGTCTCGCTTTGGAACCCTTCATTTTGATTGTCTTAAATGAATACCTTCTGATCATCAAAACAAGTAAAATAGTATCAGTGGATTTTGCCGACGGATGTATACCCCCAGCCTTGGGTTATGATTATTCAAACGACCCCTTAGGTTCCGAAGCAGTTGCCCGTTATTGACGTATTCGTATCTCACCTAAGACTGATATAAAAATTACAACCTGCCAGATTTGGACTATATCGACTACTTCGTATACTTTATATTAGATACAGGGTGAGATGAAAAAAAACTGCAACCAACTCCAGACTGCTGTCATTTCTAAGCCAATGTTAAAACTCTTCCAGTGACAACTCATATATTGTTTACAAGAATACAAAAGCATTTTGGTGAGAATTTTCCAGAAAAATATTTATTCGTGATGGAATTCAAGCGTGATAGTGTGATTTCTTTATATCTGGCTGGAAAACCACAAGTGGCTATCGTTAGAGCACTCCAGCATTTAAATGTGAATAAATCTTTTGTGTCTCGTACCATCGCTCGTTACCGTGATACTGGTAGCGTAGTCCGACGTCAACGAAGTGGACGGAAGAAAACAGCAACATCAGCAGAAATGGTTCGAAAAGTAAAGAAGTGACGACTTGATTGAAACCCGTGTCGTAGTGAACGAAAAATAGCTCGTGATCTGAACATATGGCAATATTCCATTCGGCAAATATTGAAAAATGAGCTCGGGATAAAGCCATTGAAATGAAAAAGTGCAAGAACTACACCACAACAGAAAAAATAGAATCAAAAGAGCTAAAAAGATGCTTCGCTTGGCCGAAAGTGGTGAACTGCCGAATTTGGTTTTCTCCGATGAGGAAACATTCGTTATCTAGCAGTTTGTAAACAAACAATATGGTCGTGTTTACCTGCCAAAGAAGGTCAGCTGAAAATGTGCAACTTCGGTTGGCCACCAAAACTCAAGCGGCGGTCATTGTGATGATGTGGTGTCGTAATAATCGACCGCGACATCAGAATAAAAAATATCAAAATTATGGCGTTCGAATTTGTTGCAGTTTTTTTTATGTCACCCGTATATCATTTCATACGGCTTAAATATGCTTTATCGAAATAACGGTTTTAGACTCAGGCCTCTTTGGACAAAAACCGTTTCAGGACATTTGGAGTCGATCTAACAACGTCCTTCCGTGTCTGTCTGTGTGGCGGGTTCCCACTGTAACTCTCGAAGAGAGTATCCGACTTGATCCAAACTTGCTACGTCGTAATATTATTGTCAAACTTAGATCGAATTCGAAGATGGGCAATATTGGTCCACTCCTTCTAGTACCTCCCCATAAAATGTTAATACTTTCAAGGAAAATAATTTACAGCACAGAAAGAAAAAGAATAATCCGATTTTGTTCAACTTTGCAAATCCTCATATTTGCATCAGTGCTAGGTCATGTGCGAAAATCCATCACCCTATAATTTTGAAATAGTATAAAATATGTGACGTAAGTGGTCGATTGTCTTCAAATTACACACATCAAAAATTTTTTATTAATCCAAGGTCTGGTGTGAAGATGGAATATATCGGTCCACTCCTTCTGGTACTTACCCCACAAAGGGTCAACATTTTGAATATTCATGAAGCTCATAAAACACGAAATCAACACCCGATTCCATTCAGACTTAGCACGTCTTAGCACAAGATATGTTATAAAGATGGTAGAGATCGGAATATTTTATATGTTACCCCCCCACATATTTATATCATATTTCTTTAGGGTCCGATAGAAAATGGTCAATATTGGACCATTCCTTTGCAACCTACAACAATGGTCAACAATTTGAATAATCATACCGAAAGTCAATATATATTTAAATCATCGAACATTTGCTGAGAGTATGCATCTGTCGGCAATACCGACTGATACTTTTTAACTTGTTATTGTGTAAAATTTTTGTCTTTTGGTTGTCTATAAAGAAACCATTCTTGTCGTCTATAAAGACCCAATTTGGATCGTCATAAATGATTTCTTTTAGTCTGATGTAGGTACTCCTTTCGAGTGATATATTGTTGTCTTATAGTCTTCTTAATATTATCTTCTGGCTATTTAAAACAAAATCCTTCCCTCCTTATTATAAATACTTTATTCCTGAAGATCTATAAAGATATGTGTCTGACTCTCTAGGAAGACACCTTTAGTCATCTAGTAAGATTTCCTTTTGACTATCATAAAGGCATCCTTCTGGTCCTGTAAAAATACCCATTTTTGGTAGCCAATGAAAACTCATTCCTAATCGCATTGAAAAATATAAAACTTGTTTTAAGTCGTCTTTAAAAACACTTTTTCCATTCCCGTCATTACGACTGCTTCTGTTCATCAATTAAAACATTATTCTACTGGTATAAAAAATCGCGTTCTGGAAACGACTCCAATTTAGTCGCCTATATTAAAGACTCCATTTTGGGCATCATAGATGGCGTTCAGAAAGACTTAATGCTGTTCATCAATTAAGACTTTTTGGGCTATAAAGATTACCTTCTTGCAAAGACTTTCTTCTTGTCGTCTATAAATCGTAAATACTGCCTTATGTTCTTCAATAAGGACGTCACATTTGGTACCTTATGGGTGTCTATAAAGATTTCATTCTGTTAGTCTATGGTCGTCCCTAGAATATATGTTGCCCATGAAAATATTCTTTGACAATCCACGATTATTTGTCCATTGGGACCTTAAAAAATATTTTTAAAAGAATTTACGATTATTTATCCATTGGGTCCTTAAAAATATTTTTTTAAAGAATTCTAAATTGTTTGTCCATTGGGTCCTTAAAAATATTTTTTTAAAGAATTCTAAATTGTTTGTCCATTGGGTCCTTAAAAATATTTCTAAAAAATCTACGATTATTTGTTTATTGAGCACTGAAAAAAATCTTCAAAAATCCATAATTACTTGTTCGTTGGTTCTTTAAAATATATTCCTAAAAAATACATTGACATTTGCCCATTAGGTTTTTAAAAAATATTCTTGTGAATACACGATAATTTGTCCGTTGAGCCCTTAAAATATTATTAAAAATTCACGATCATTTGTCCATTTAATCCATGAGTAATATTATTCAAAATTGTCTGTCCATTGGGTCTTTAAAGAGTATCTTTAAGAAACCACGATTAATTGCATATTAGTTTGTCTAAAAATTATCTCAAGAATTCATGATTGGCATAATTTGTACTTGACAGAAAAATTGTAATCAATGATGTTCTCAGAAAAAATATTCCTAAAAAACAAATATTGGTCGGATCGTCGTTAAAAAATTGTAAATATTTGACGACTATTAGTTCCATGTTCTATACAAAAATATTTTGAACAAATGTTCAATTGTTCCAGGTGTTCTGATAGGCCTTGCAGAAATAATCTTAACAATAAATACAAAAAATAAAAATTGGAGATGATTGCAAAACATATGCTATGAAAATTTATATTTTCTAATCATCTCCAATTTTTGTTAGATAATGTAGTTGTCCCAAAAGTTCTTCTATATACGGATTAAATCTCTCTACCCAGCTCTAGAAAAGCTTCTCTTTCAGCTCATTTATAAAATATTTTTCTTCATGGGTACTTTCTCCTTATTCATCTACCCGGTAAAAGAAGCGATATGTTCTTTACTCTCGTTTTCTTGAAGTCAAAAACCTTACCTTTGTTTCTAATCTGGAAATTTCCTGTTTCAATTCGGCCACGGTCTGTGACTGTTCGGTGAATTTAATTTTGACATTCATCAGTTCGTCCTTCATGCGAGATTCCAAATCAGAGTATCTGAAGGTGGGGGAAAACAAAAAACAACAACAAATTAATGTATGTCTAATAAAAGCAAATAAATTCCCCCTCCTTACCTATGCTGCTGTTCCCTGGCCTTGTTGGCCATTTCCTTTTCACGCATCAGAGCTGAATCCAGTTCCTCCTTCAATTTCTTATTCTCCTCATCCTGGCGACGCAGTTGATTTGTTGAGACCTGGACTTGAGTTTCCAGCTCCATTACTTTGAGACGTAGCTCTTTCAACTCGGTTAGAGTTTCCATTTCACGAATGCGGGTTGTCATCAATTCTTCTTCCAATTTCTGGGTATGTTCATTCGATTTGGATGAATCGAAGAGATTGGTGAGTAGTTTCTTTGGTGTCGAATCAACGGGGTGGGAATTGTGATCGTTGCGTTGTTCCTGCAACTGACGTTGCCATTGATTGCTTAGCTCTTGTACCCTTTGTTTGAGATCTTTCAGCGAGAGACTGGCCTCAGCCTCTCGCAATTTACTGGCTATTAGTTCATCCTGTAGATGGGCCACCGAATTGTCGGGTGTGGTTTCACGTAAAGTCTTTTTATCTTCCTCCAGCTCTTCGACTTTGGCCTTCAGGTTGCGTATTTGATCTTCACTCTCGGCCAAACTTTGTCGTACCTTAACCAATTCCTCGAGTAGGCATGAGACCATTTCATCGCGCTGCTTGAGAGCTTCTTCTTTCATGCAAAGTTCATCGAGCGATGATTGACGGGAGTTGTTCTAAAGGGATGTACAAAAAGAACTGTTAGTTTTGAAGGCTCTATCAAAGTTGGGCGTGGAGAACAGAAACATGCAACAATTAGATAATTAGTGGAACAATAAATTTTATTTTCTGGGTTAGATTATCTAAACATTTGTTAATTAAAACATGAGTAGTGTTGTTATGGTTAAAGCATTCTAATGTAAAACGAAAAACAAATATTAGTTACAAAATAATAGGACTGTGTTGGTTAGTAAAAAATAATTAAAAATGTCTTCTAAAACTTCATTTCGGTAGTCTCCAAAAAGATTCACTATCTGAAATGGACAAGTAGAGCTCTTTTCGTACGTCTGTTTTTAAAAATTTTTGAATATCAATTTCTAGTTAGTATTATTGATCCCCTTCTGTTTGTTTAAGAGTTCATGCTCCTTGGAGCGTCAGTTTGTCTACCCACCATCCTTTTACACACATAAAAAATCCACCGTCAAAAGCCGGCCTCTACAGATTCTATGGCTTTCAGCTTTTCTATAAAAATTTACATTTGATTCAGTTTCTTTGTATAATCCGATCTTAATGGTCGTATTTAAAAAAAAATCGTTTTATCGTATTTTAAGACTCCTTTCCCCTCCCTTATAGAACTTTAAAGACTACGTCTCGTTTATTCTGAATCGTCTTTGAAGACTGTCGCTTTATGCTTCCAGAAATTTATATTTTTATTTTATATTTCTTTGTAAGGTAAATAAATGAAATGAAATGAAATACTCCCTTTTTAGAACACTTAAAATACTCCCCTTCTTAGCTAGTATACATAATCCGTTTCATCTATGGAACCCATATTAGGCTTGTCTATTGACCTCTTTTTTGGTTCGTTTCTGACTCACTTTCTACCTACCTTCAAGGACTCCCTTCTGACTTTAATTAAAAGCTCACTCTGTTGGCATTTAAAAACGTCTTTTACTTATTTTCAAGGAATCCAATTTCTTAAAAAAGACTACCATCCAATTGCCTTCGAAATCTATTTGTTTCGTTGTCTTGAAATACCCTATTTGGTCGTCATAAAAGGTCTCACTTCAGTCGTCTTAAAATATTCCCTTTTATTCTTCTTAAGACGCTCCCTTGTGGTTTCATTTGAAGTCAATTATTTATCTATAAAGGCCCCCTTCACGACGACAATTTCTTTGCCTAAAAAGTCTATTTTTCAGCTCGTCTGTAGGCTCTTTTATCAGCATATATTTAGATTCTACTTTTAGCTTGTCTATAGACTCAATTATTTATCTATAAAGGCCCCCTTCCCGACGACAATTTCTTTGCCTAAAAAGTCTTTCTTTTAAGCCCGTCTGTAGGTTCCTTTCTCAGCTTATCTTTAGATTCCACTTTTTAGCTTGTCTATAGACTCCCTTTTTGACAACCTGGTCGCCTTAAAAACCTCCCTTGTGGGATCCATTAAAGGCTGATATTTAGACGTTGTTAAAGACGTCTTCTTATAATCTTTAAATAATAATATCTGTCTGACTGTCCGTTGTCGCCTTCGAAAAGTATCTTCTGGTCGCTTTAAGCTCTATATACTACCTTTCCAGATCGTCCACAGTCTCCCCTTTCAGCTCACATATGGAAGAGTCTATATACTTTCAGCTGATGTATATATACGTCTTTAGGCTCTTCTATAGACTTTCCTTTCCCCCAGGCTGGGTTTCCACTCGTCTATAGACTAAATTTCCAGCTCGTCTGCAGAATCTCTTTTCACATCTTCTAATGATTTCCCTTTTAGACTCCACTTTCAGCTCTTCTATAGATTTCCCTCTCAGTTCGTCCTTTTCAGCTCGTTTGCAGACTTCCCTTTCAGCTCGCATAGACTTTCAGCTCTAAAACTCACTTTCAGCTTGTCCATACACTTCACTTTCGGCACATCCACAGACTTCACTTTCATCACGTCCATAGATATACTTCACTTTCAGCTCATCCATAGACATCCCTTTTCAACTCGTCCATGGACTTAACTTTCAGCTCGCCCATAGACTCCTTTTCAGGACGCCTATAGACTGCTTTTCAGGTCACCTATAAACTCCCTTTTCAGGTGGCCTACTGACTGCCTTTTCAGGGCGACTATAGACTCCATTTTCAGGTCGACTATAGACTTCCTTTTCAGGTCGCCTATAGAATCCCTTTTCAGGTCGCCTATAGACTCCCTTTTCAAGTCGCCTATAGACTCCCTTTTCAGATGGCCTATAGACTCCATTTTCAGGTCGAACTCCATTTTTTGGTAGCTAATAGACTCTGCTTTCAGCTCATCCATACAATTCACTTTCAGCTCGTCAATAACCTTCACTTTTCAGGACGCCTATAGACTGCTTTTCAGGTCACATATAAACTCCCTTTTCAGGTCGCCTATAGACTCCCTTTTCAGGTCGCCTACTGACTCCATTTTCAGGTCGCCTATAGACTCCCTTTTCAGGTCACCTATAGACTCCCTTTTCAGGTCGCCTATAGACTCCCTTTTCAGGTCACCTATAGACTCCCTTTTCAGGTCGCCTATAGACTCCCTTTTCAGGTCGCCTATAGACTCCCTTTTCAGGTCGCCTATAGACTCCCTTTTCACGTCGCCTATAGACTCCCTTTTCAGGCCGCCTATAGACTCCCTTTTCAGCTCGTCTATAGACTCCCTTTTCATGTCGACGATAGACTCCCTTTTCATATCGACTATTGACTCCCTTTCCAGGTCGCCTAAAGACTCCCCTTCCGGGTCGCCTATCGACTCCAATTTTAGATCGCCTATAGACTCTGCTTTCACATCATCCATAAAATTCACTTTCATCTCGTCCATGGAATTTACTTTTAACTCCTCATTAACCTTCACTTTCAGTTCGTTCATAGACTTTACTTTCAGCTTGTCCATAGACTTCACTTTCAGCTCGTCCATAGACTTCACTATCAGCTAATCTAAAGATTTTACTTTCTGGTCGCCTAGACTTTACTTTCAGACACGTCCACAGACTTCACTTTCAGATACGTCTATAGACTCCTCTATCAGATCATCTCCTTTCAGATCGTCTCTAAATGAATCTTTTCAGCTAGTCTGTAGACTCTCTTTCCAGCTTATCTAAGGATTCCCTTTTCACCTCATTTATATACACCCTTTTTAGGGGGGGATTCCCCTTTTGAGTTCGTTAAGCTCGTCATTAGGCACATCATTTAGCTATTATGTATAAATTGCTTCAAGTTCGTCTATAGCGTCTTTATTTAGCTCGTTTGTAGACCATCCTTTCAGTCTTTCTCCCTTTCAGTCCGTCTTCCCTTTCAGATCGACTTTAATTTCTTTTTCTGCTATTATTTCAGATATAGACCTTTAAAACAGATCTGTAGACACTCTTTATACTTCGTTTGTAGACATTTATTGCCCATCTAGCTATGTGTAGAAGTCCTCGTCTATAATCATAATTTTTCCGCTTTTCCATACATTCTCCTATTCCTTATCTTCACCTCTATAAATACTACTTCCTGGTAGTATTTCATGAGAGTGGTAAAGCTTCTCTAGAAATTTATAAATTTACTCTTCTGCTCATCTTCACCCCTATAAATACTAGCTTCTGGTAGTATTTCATTACATATTTTACAGCTCATCTAAAATTTTGTGAATTTGGCCTTCAGCTCAGAAGCCATCTTAAATTGAAGATACATTGCATTGTTAATTTAAAACACTTATACCTATGTTAGTACAACAACGAAAAACAGGACATGCATTTGAACACACAAAAGAAAGGTGTTCCTTTCTTAAAAGTGTGGGGTTTTATACATTTTTACTTACGCTTCCCAAAGGATCAGTCTGCTTGAGTTGAAGTATGTATATTTTTTTTGGAATTTCATGTTGGTGTATGTATTTGTTATAAAGTGTTTTTGTTGTGTTTTGGTAAATAACATATACAGATAAAATGTAAACCACAACCAGAGTATTTTTGTTACAAAAAAATATAAAAGAAGAAGGAATACAAATAAGGGAAATGTATTAAAAAACAAATACACCGAGAGTGAGAAACAACAGCAAACGAACATGGTTATAATGGAATCTTAGATAACTAAATTTTTAGTATTTAAACTAAATTTATAACCATACTCGTTTGTTGTTGGTTTTAATTATAGATTGTTTAGCCATATCCAGACAATTGGAAGTATTTTGGTTTTCTTATTGAAATTTGGTGATTAGATACAGCATTATGAAATTTGATGATGGAATGATAAATAAAATAGGCATCGAAAAAGGTGGTGAGCACAAAATTATGTTGGGAGTTTTATAAAAAAAAGGTAAGAATATATATTTCCCATAAATGAAACTTACATTTTCCTGTAAACGTAAACTTAGACCACGAACTTCTTCGTTGGCATTTTCCAATTGATGAGAGATTTCCAAATAAGAGCGACGCAACTGCATTAGTTCGGTTTGTATAGCAAAGCTGGAAGTTAAAACAATACAAATTAGTCACATAATGAGTTGAAATACATTAACCCACCTTGTTTCCTCCTCTTCGGCCCTGGACACTTGTCCTCTGACCAAACGATCAGCCAATTCTGCAGACTCAGCCTCCAATAGATCATTGCGTTGCTTCAGTAAACGATTTTCTCTTCGCAAACGTCTCAGTTCAACCATTTCTTCTTGTTCCTTTTTCTTAACATCTTGATATTCTTTTTCCATTTTCTTCATGCGTTTCGTATTGATTTTTATGGAATAGGCCAATTGGAAGAAAGCATCGGGATCGGCCTCAACTTTTTTGGGAAGTTCTTTTTGGAAATACTAGAAATAAATAGAAATATTTTTTTAGGTTCAGATGAAGATTTCTTTAACCTCTTCGAGATCAAAAGACCCCCAAAAGGATTTCTATCCAAAGAAGACTTCTAAAAGAAATAATAATAAAATAAGGCATTTTGAGCCATGTTATCAATAGAAGCCCCTTAATCCTCTAAAACGATTTCTACAAAAACAAGATAAATAGTATCAGTCGGTTTTGCCAACAGATGTATACCCCAGCCTTGAGTTATGATTATTAAAACAGTTGACTTTTTATGGTGGATGTTCTGAGGCAGCTGGCCAATATTGTCCAATTCGTATCTGACCTAAGAACTGATATAAACATTACAACGTGCCATATTTGGACTATATCGTCTACTTCCTATACTTTATATTAGATATGTGCAAATTTAATGAGTGAGGTACCAAATGTAGCGGACCAAAATATTTCACTTCGTCTAATACATATTCCGATTAATTATATATTCTTATCAGATTTCTGGTTAAGAGAAATATTTAGATATAGCAAGTTGTACAGAATCGCCGACATGATTCGCAAGTTATGACAGATATATGCATTGGAAATTGTGACCCTTTTGTGGGCGAGGGTTGGCAGATATCTATAATCTTTAGAACAGCTAAAATGCTCGGATGTGTGAAATTTGAAGAGATTATGAGCGTTTTATTTTTAAAATTTTGAAACCTTTGTACCTTTGGAGGTACCAGAAGGGGTGCGCCGATCTATCCCATTTTCACAGCAGATCTTGGGTTGATGGAAATATTGAAATGTGCCAAGTCTGAATGAAATCGGATGTTAAGTTCGCGTTTTATGAGCTTCATTGATATTCAAAATGTTCACCCTTTGTGGGGGAGGTACTAAAAGGAGTGGACCGATACATTTCATCTTCACAGTAGATCTTGTGTTAGAGGAAATAATGGGATGTGTGAAATTTGAAGAGAAGTGGATGCTTATTTCAGGTTTTATAATCGTTTTGGGTATTCAAAACGTTGACCCTTTGTGCGGGAATTACCAGAAGTAATGGTCCGATCCCTACCATCTTTATAACAGATCTTGTGTTGATGGAAATATTGTGATGTGTCAAGTCTGAATGGAATCGGATGTTAATTTCGTGTTTTATGAACTTCATGAAAATTCAAAATTTTGACCCTTTGTGCACCGATTCATTCCATCTTCACACCAGACCATGGGTTAACAAAAATATTGTGATGTCTGTAATTTGAAATCAATCAGACACTTACATCAAATTTTAAAAGAGTTAAAATTATTCTAAATTTTGACCCTTGGAGGGAAAGGTACTCGATGGAGTGGACCGATTTGTCCATTTTCATACCTGATCTAATACTGATGCAAAAAATTGGATTTGCAAAAATGGAGTAAAACCGGCTTATCCTTTCTCTTTCTGTGCAGTAAAATATTTTCTTGAAAATGATGACATTTTGTGGGGTAGGTACCAGAAGGAGTGGACCGATATCGCCCATATCCGAACTCGATCTTAGTTTGGCAATAATATTACGATGTACCAAGTTTGGATAAAATCAATCGCTCCCTTCAAAAGTTATCGTGCGCACCAGCCAGACAGACAGGCAGACGGACGGATCTCGCTAGAACGACTGTAAATGTCCCGAAACGGATTTGGTCCAAAGAGACCTAGTGTTTAAAACCGTTATTTCGACTAGGCACGTTTTGACCTTATCAAATGATATATACTCTCTCTAGCCATATGGCTGAGGGTATGATAAGACCTATGAAGGCATTTAATGGGCTTCTTAAAGACATTAACTATGTCGTCAATCTGCAAAAGATTTCTGAAAAGATTTTCTTACTCTTAACGCTTCCACAATATCTTAATGCTTAAAAAAGCTTTTTCAAGACCTGCACAAAAAAGTTCATTTTTTAGGATATTTGTAAAAGTCATGGGTAAAGGGTATCTGAATATAAAAGAACTCCACAAATCCCTCTTGAAAAGTCCACTTCCCTCCCAGCCATATGGCTGAGGGTATAATAGGGCCTATGAAGGTATTTAATGGTCTTCTAAAATACATTAACTAGGTCGTCAATCTTTAAAAGATTTCTTCAAAAGATTTTCTTACCCTTAAAGCCTCCATAATATCTTAATGCTTAAAAACCTTTCCAAGACCTGCATAAAGAAGCTCGTTTTTTATGATATTTGTAGAAGTCATGGGTAAGGGGCATCATCCATAAGTCCCTCTTGAAAAGTCCTCTTTCAACAGAAAGACTTTTTGAAGACTATCTATGGAATATCTCCCAGAAGATTTTCTTACTTCTGAAACCTCCATAATCTCTCAATGCTTAAAAACCCTTTTCAAGACATGTACAAAGAAGTCAATTTTATAAAGGGCATCTGAGTATAGGTCCTTTTGAAAAATTCTCTTTCAACAGAAGACTTCTTAAAAGGCTTATTTATAGAAATCCTTTACGACACCTGCCTTCAATAAAACTTCTATTTATAATCTTCCATCTCCTTCTAAAACTATTTTCAACTCACCTTTAACATAGCCTCCATATCCAATGACAACAGTGTGTCCTTGCCCAACAGCAACAGGGCCAAGGCAACTTTGAAAATAAATTCCATGCCCTCGCTAAGGAATACATCCATTATAAGACTGCTGATGTTTAAGCTTAATGATGTGGTATACAAGGTAAGGAACCAACTGGAAGCATACATGGTTGTTTGGAATCCCTGCGTAGACAAATAAGAAAACAATTTATTACAATATTTTAAACAAAATCGACAAAAAGTTTGACCAACCTGTTGCTGGAAGTGTATATGCATTTCGGGTATCTGCTCCTGTACCAAATTCTCCAACTGATACATGCACAGCCCCAATTCAGACATTGATGGCTTGAACATATCACGCATACGATGCTGTTGCATTATTTGTACTAAGACGGCAAATGCTTCCTCCTCGGGCATATGCATGAGTAGTAGGCCAACAATGAAACCAGATCCCTGGCAATATCCAACTTCACGATCATGCAGTGAATAGGCTTTGATTACATTGAAGAGAGCTTCCTGGCCGGGTCCATCTTTTTCTTTGAAAAAATCAACTTCTGGATACGTGCGAGCAATGTCTCGACGTATCACTTTCTCACATGCCGATGTGGCCTTTATATATTCGGCATATTGTTTTTTATCTGCATCACTGGCACCGCACAACTGTTGCCAAACGATGGCTCTGAAAGTGAAGGAGGGAAAAAATTAGTTAAAGTTTTTTTTGTTGTTTATTTAAGGACGTTTTTCTTTCAAGGTCAGCTTATTATATGGCTAGCGAGGGTATATATCATTTGATATGGCCAAAGCGTGCCTCATCGAAATAACAGGTCTCTTTGGACCAAATCCGTTTCAGGACATTTGGAGTCGATCTAGAGATGTACGTCCGTCCGTCCGCCTGTCTGTCTGGCTAGTGCGATAACTCTTGAAGTAGTCCGAACTTGGTGCATGGTAATATTATTGTCAAAGTTAGATCGAGTTCGGAGATGGGCAATATCAGTCCACTTCTTTACTGCACAGAAAGAGAAACGATAATCCAATTTTGCAAATACTAATATTTGCGTCAGAGCTAGGTCAGTTGCGAAAATGGACAATATCGGTCTACTTTATCAAGTACCTCCCCTACAAAGGGTCAAAATCTCAAATAATTGTAACCCTTATAAAATGTGATGTACGTGTCCGATTGTCTTTAAATTTCACACATCCCAATAATTTTATCAACCCAAGATCTGGTGTTAAGATGACATACATCGGCCCACTCCTTCTGGTACCTCTCACACAAAAGGTCGAAAATTTCAAAAAATATATTTTCTGCACAGAAAGAGAAGCAAAAATCCGATTTTGCTCCAACTTTGTAAATCCTAGTATTTGCATCAGTGCTAGGTCAGGTTCGAAAATGGACAATATCGGTACACTCCATCAAGCACCTCCCCCACAAAGGATCAAAATTTTGAATAATTTTAACTCTTATAAAATACATCACAATATTTTAATTAACCTAAGACCTGGTGTGAAGATGAAATGTATCGGTACGCTCCTTCTGGTACCTCCCCCACAAAGGGTCAAAATTTTGACTATTCACGAAGCTCATAAAACTCGAGTTTAACATCCGATTTCATTCAGACTTGGCACACCACAATACTTCCGATCTTTTATAAAGATGGTAGAGATCAGATCATTCCTTCTGGTACCTCCCCAAAAAGGGCCAAAGTTTGGAATAACCGAAACGATCATAAAATCCGAAATAAGCATCCGGTTCTCTTCAATTTACACACATCATAACATTTTTATCAACCCAAGGTCTGGGTGAAGATGGAATATATCGGTCTAATACTTCTGATACCTCTCCCACAAAGGGTTAAAATTTTGAATATCCATGAACCTCATAAAACACGAAATAAACATCAGATTCCATTCAGACTTGGCGCATCTCAGTATTTCCATCAACACAAGATCTGTTATAAAGATGATAGAGGTCGGACCATTCCTTGTGGTGCCTCCCCCACAAAGGGTCGAAGTTTGGAATAACCGAAACGATCATAAAATCCGAAAAAATGTTCCGGTTCTCTTCGAATTTTACACATCACAATATTTTATCAACCCAAGGAATGGCGTGAAGATGGAATATATCGGTCCACTCCTTCTGGTAGGGTCAAAATTGTGAATATCCATAAAGTTCATAAAACGCGAAATTAACATCCGATTCCATTCAGAGTTGGTACATCTCAATATTTCCATCAACACAAGGTCTGTTATAAAGATAGTACAGATCGGACCATTTCTTCTGGTACCTCCCCCACAAAGTGTTCAAGATTTTTGAAAAACAAAACGTTCAAAGAAAGCGAAATAAGCATTCAATTTATCTGTATTAGATGAATGGAATACGTCGGTCCGCTACATCTGATGCCTCATGCCTATTTCCATATTTCCAAAAATTTGCACCTATCTCATATAAAGTATAGAAAATAGATGATATAGTCCAAATTTTTAATATTTTATCAGTCTTAGGTCAGATACGAATTTGTCAATATTGTCCAACTGCTTCGGAACCTCCCCTATAAGGGATCAACACTTTGAATAATTATAACTCTAGGCTGGGGGTATACATCTGTCGGCAAAACCGACTATTTTACTTGTTTAAGATCTACTTTCATAATCTGCTAGAATTTCTCTGTTATTGTCTAACTTCCGCTAAACCCTATTTTTAGTTTTGAAAATTAAAAGTTTTGGATTTTTTTCAAAAAATCTCACCTAAAATGATGCGGTATGCCACGACGCACCAATTCACGAACACATGGATTTTTCCTTTTCAATGCACCCTCCCAATCGCTTAGAATTGTGGCCCATGTGGTCCAGATATCCTCTTCGGCTACGGAGTTGCCATCTGGAAAAAAATAAATATTTAAATATTGTTTTAAAAAATACTAGACAAAAAATACTCACTCTGACTGGTAATACTTATTTGACTGGTATCGGAATTCTTGCGACTGTGTGTGGAATGCAAAGAATTCAAGGATTTGGCGTCGCTTTCAATTAACTTATTGGCAGCTTCCAATTTGGCCAAGAGATCCATTTCAGAGGTGGGTAGATTTTCCTCAGCTACAGCAACGGCGGCAACGGGACATTTAATATCCATTTTTTTACTGGCGCTTTCCGTTGACGTCGTCAGGGGTAGTGAGGTGGGCTGATTTGTGGCGGCAGTTGTGGCTGAAGCTGTTGTTAGGGTCATTGCCAATGTTTTGTTGTTTTTGCGGTGTTCGGTCTGTTAGCAGCAAGCAATTTGAATGGGTAAGGAGAGCAGTTGCTGGATTGGTTGTAAGTTTGGTAGCAAATTTGTTGCCACTCCTTAGGAACCTTTTTATTTGTTGTTGCTTTTGTGGTTTGTATGGTTTCCAAATTTTCAATTTTGGAAAATTAATTTGTTTTCAACATGATCGTTCGATGTGCCATATGAGTTATGGTGCTGTTGTGGAATCTGAAATGAGAGAGAGAAGAAAGAGAAGAGCTGTTAGTAAAATAATTTAAAAGCATTTTTTTAATGGCTGGAATGGAATGGAGACATTTTTGGAGGTTATGATTTTTATGTTTTAAATCGAGTAATGAAATAACTGAATGACTGACTGACTAAGAATCAACACCCAGACAGATGGACTGAAACTAGAATCTTGAAATTTTGCATAAACTTTAGCCTTAGTGCGTAGGCTGGGTTTTTGGAAATTCATACAAAAAGGGTACGAAAAGTACTAAAATGTACTAAAAATTTAATACTTTGCATTGGACAAACAGAATGGAGCTAGAATTGTGAAAATTGGAATGAGAGTCACTAATGGAGTGCAGGATAGATATACCAAAGCGTTTTTAGAAATTCGAATTTTAAGTTTGCGAAAAGTTCTAAAATGGTACTATACTTCAATAATGGTACCATTTGTTATTATGCGAACGGATAGAACTAAAAAATTGAAATTTGGTATAAGAATCAAGTTTGGAAAGTAAGTTTGATATATGAAGGTGAAAGTTTTGGAAAAGTGTACTAAGTGTACGAACTGTACTAAATGATACTAATTTTGAAACAGTTTGGTTTGGTTAGGGGTGAACAGATGAAGATGAAGATGGAATTTTGAAATTTTGTATTGGAGTCTCTGATGGTGGAGGTGGTTTTGGAAATGTGTACTGCAAGTGCACCAAAAGTACTAAGTAGTACTATAATTGGTACAATTTCGTATTGGATGAAAAGATAGTGCCTAACATTTGAAATTTGGTATTGGGTTCGCTGTTCATGTGTAGCCTGGACATATGGAGGTGGGTTCGGAAATGTGTACTATAACTGTACGAAATGTACTAAAATGGTACTAAATTGTGAATTGAATAAAATCTGAAATTTACGTTAATAATGGTATTTGTGTTTAAGGTATGAACGTGATTTTGGAAATACGTCCAATATTTGTACGAAAAGTACTTAATGGTACTATATTTGGTACAATTTGGTGTTAGGTGAACAGATATTGCTTGAAATCAGAAATTTGGTATTAAGGACGCTGTTCATGTTTAGCCTGGACATATGGAGGTGATTTCGGAAATGTGTACTATAATTGTACGAAAAGTACTGAATATTAAGTGAAGGGATGGAGATCACATTTTGAAATGTGATTTGTAGATTAAGGATGATATCTTCGTTTGAGATTTGGTGATGGTTTGGAAATGGGTCCTATATTAGTACGAAAAGTACTTAATGGTACCAAATTTGGTACAATTTGGTATTGGATAAAAATATAGTGCTTAAATCTTAAATTTGTGTAGCCTGGACATATGGAGGTGGTTTTGGAAATTTGTACTATAACAGTACGAAAAGTACTGAATGGTACTTTTTTGGAACTGTGTGAAGGGATAGAGATACAATTGTGAAATTTGATATTTGGATTGCTGATGATATCTGTGTTTGAGATTTGGGTGAAGGGATAGGGCTGAAATCCTCAAATTTGATATTTAGGTCTTTGTGGGTATCTGGGATTGAGATATGGATGTGGTTTTGGAAATATGTACAATAATTGCACGAAAAGAACTAATTTTGGTACTGGGTAAAGAAATACATCTGAAATCCTGAAAATTGATACAGATTTCACCATTGGTTTCTGTTGTTGGGGATGGAAGTGGTTTCGGAAAAGTTGTACGAAAAGTACTGAATGGTACCAAATCTGGTATTGGATGAAGGGATAAAGATAAAATTCTAAAATTTGATATTTAGGTAACTGTTGGTATCTGGAAATGAGATATGAAGATGATTTTGGAAATGTGTCCTATATTTGTACGAAAAGTACTAAATGGTACCAAATTTGGCATTAGGTGAAGAGTAGGGCTGGAATCCTCAAATTTGATATTGAGGTCATTGTGGGTATCTGGGATTGACATATGTATGTGGTTTTGGAAATGTAGAAAATATTTGTACAAAAAGTACAAATAGTACTTTATTTGGTATTGGGTAAAATATAAAATTGGAGGTCTGAAATTTGATATTGAGGACCTTGTTGGTATATAGAATTGAAATATGGAGATGATTTTGGAAATGTGTACTATGATTGTGCGAAAAGTACTAAATGGTACTAAATTTGATATTGGGTGAAGTTATAGGGCTAGAATCTTCAAATTTGATATTAAGGTCTCTGTTGGTATCTGGAATTGAGATATGGATGTGGTTTTGGAAATGTGTACTTTAATTGTTTAAAAAGTACTAATTGGTACTTAATTTGATATCGGGTGAAGGGATAGGGCTGGAATCCTCAAATTTGATATTGAGTTCTTGGTGGATAACTTGGATTGAGGTATGGATGTGGTTTTGGAAATGTGTACTTTAAATGTACGAAAAGTACTAAGAAGTACTAAATTAGTACTTTTCTCAACTGAAATCCTGAATTTTAATATTGAGTCTCTGTTGGTATTTGGAATTGAAATATGGAGCTGGTTTTGGAAATGTGTACTATAATTGTACGAAAAATACTAAATGGTACCAAATTTGGTATTGGGTGAAGGTACTAAATCCTTAAATTTGATATTGAGGTCTCTGTTAGTATTTGGAATTGAGACGTGGAGATGATTTTGGAAATGCGTACTATAATTTTGCGAAAAGTACTAAATGGTACTAAATTTCGTGTTGGTTGAAGAGATAGAGATAAAATTCCAAAATTTGATATTTAGATAACTATTGGTATCAGAGGTTGAAAGTTTCCGGTGGTTTGGAAATGCGTCCTATACTTGTACGAAAATTACTAAATGGTACTAAACTTGGTATTAAACGAAGCGATATGTCTGGAATTCTCAAATTTGTTATTGGGGTGTCCGTTGGTATCTGAAATTGAGACATGGAGATGTTTTTGTAAATGCGTCCTATAATTGTACGAAAAGTACTAACTGGTACTAAAATTGGTATTGGGTCAAGGGATAGGACTGGAATCCTCAAATTTGACATTGAGGTCTTTGTTGGTGTCTGGGATTGAGATATGTAGATGGTTTTGGAAATATGTACTTTAATTGTTCGAAAAAAGGATATGCCTGGTATCCTTAAATTTTAGATTGAGGTCTCTGTTGGTATTTGGAATTGAGACGTGGAGATAATTTTGGAAGTGCGTACTAAAATTTTGCGAAAAGTACTAAATGGTACTAAATTTCGTGTTGGTTGAAGAGATAGAGATAAAATTCTAAAATTTGATATTTAGATAACTATTGGTATCTGAGGTTGAAATTTTTCGGTGGTTTGGACGAAAAGTACTAAATGGTACTAAATTTGGTATTGGGTGAAGGGATAGAGATGGATGCCTGAAATTTGA